>NC_061512.1:170111743-170305118 GCF_022539505.1 Lolium rigidum | reverse complement strand
AGGTGATCGGCCGGTGGCCCTGCAGAATAGCTCTCTTGGACAAGATTGAGCCCGCCCCAAAATTTCAACGGTGATGATCCATTCTTTATCCTCGCCTTGGCTGAGGCTCGGGGGGCAGCTCGCCCTCGAGGATTAACCAACTCTGTCGAAGTGGGCTCGCTCTTCGTGGCGGCTCGTTCAGAAGACAGTGGTTATTGTAGAAGGAAACTGCCAGAGCTGAGTGAGCAGGCTTCGGAGAGGATAATGTAAAGGAGACCTGGCATTATTTCGGGAATTCTGCCGCTAGGTTCAACATGCCATCTTGAGAGATCTGCGGATTTGCGCGAGCAGGGTTTGGCTTTGTGTGGCGAGGAATTTGGGTCTGGAGGAATCTATCTCGAAATTTAGTGTGGAAGACCGATGCGATGCCATCGGCTTGTTGGGCATTGTCCAGTTTGGCAATCGGCAGATTCAGAAGGGAAGACAATCGGCTAAATTATCATAAAGGGAATCGGCAAAATCGAGTTGGGGAATTTCTTCATTGATAAGCCCGATTTCTTACATAGAAGAGCTGGTTGCTCTCAAAAGGAAATACCAGGGGGATACATTGCCCCGTCGTCACTCGCTAGCCCTATGCTAAGACCCTATCTAGGGGCCGCTGTTGCCCTCGTCGTCGTCGTCGCCGTCATCGCCACTGACGGCGCTGCTCCCTGCCGGCTCGTCATCGCTGCTCCAGCGGCCGCCGATAGGACTCTCGTCGTCCTCATCCTCTTCGTCAGCATCGTCGTCGTTGTCGGCGTCGCTGAAGTTCCCGGGCCAGAGGCAGCGGCGTTTGGCCGGCGGTTCGTCGGAGGAGCTATCTTCATCCTCCTCCTCCTCTCCCTCCTCCTTCACCTCCTCGGAGGTGGTGAAGTCCGCCCAGGAGAGGCGGTCGTCTTCGCTCTCCTCCACCGCTTCCTCGTCAGCAAGAAAGCGAAGGTCGCTCTCCCCGTCGGTTTGGGATTTGTCATCCTCGGACCAGACGGAGGAGTCATGGTCCTCTTTGTCCCACTTTGTCGGGGCAAGGATGTCGTACGCCGCTTGCGTACCCCACGAGGGCGTCGACTCTCGGATGGGAGAGGACACGTGGGAAAGATCCGACGAAGAGGAAGAGGAAGAGGACATGGTTGCAGGGGAGGGTTTTTGGAGTACTACTGCGGAAGGGGTGAAGAAGAGGACTGTTCGTTGCGGCTAAATAAAAGGAGGTGGGGGTTTTCAATTTCCGAGCAGTTCTCGAGGACGTGGTGCCAAAACTGTCAAATCGTGCAGGGAAGTTGAGAAGGCAAGTCGTCATGATGAGGCATGCTGCGACAGTTCCGCTCTGCCGTGACACGACCCCTCTGAGGAAAAAACAGAGTGGTTTTGAAATTATCATTACCAAAACCAGGGGGGCATGTGTTATCACCAGATTTTGGCTAAATCAGGAGGTGGGCCGCGATCAAGATGGGCTTGGAAGATTACACGTGGAAGATCTCTAAAGCGGCCTGGCACGGAGAATTTGGGCTAGATTGCCCGTGTATCTTTAATTATAGTAGATTATATTTAGATTGAAAGTTAGAGTTTATCTCGTGCACGGTTTAGTGCACGCCCACATTAGGAAGTCCCCTGGACTATAAATATGTACCTAGGGTTTATGGAATAAACAAAAACACAACGTTCACCCCAAAACAAACCAATCTCGGCGCATCGCCAACTCCTTCGTCTCGAGGGTTTCAATCAGGTAAGCGACATGCTGCCTAGATCGCATCTTGCGATCTAGGCAGCACAAGCTCCACGTTGTTCATGCGTTGCCCGTATCGAAGCGTCTTTGATGGCGGGCAACGTAGTTATCATAGATGTGTTAGGGTTAGCATTGTTCTTCGTATAAACAGGCTTACGTAGTGCAACCCTTGCATATCTAGCCGTCCTCATGCCTATCTCAGGCATGGGGGCGGCACCCTGCTTGTTCATCGTTTAGTAGATCTGATCCGTTACGATTGCTCCTTGCTCTGCAAGGATTAGTTTAATATCTGCAATAGTTAGGCCCTACAAAGGGGGGGAGGATCCAGTGGCACGTAGGGTGGCGTTCGCAGGTCCTAAACAGGATGTTCCGTGGATCAACTACATTGTTGGTTCTTTGGCCTTGTTTAGGATCGGCTTATGAGCACCGTGCGTGGCTGCGAGGCCCAACCTGGAGTAGGATGATCCGATTATGCGGTGAAAACCCTAAATCGTCGTAGATCTCATTAGCTTTATCTTGATCAAGCAGGATCACCAAGTATTCGTGCACCCCGCACGGATCATGGGTGGATCGGCTCTTTGAGCCGATTCACAGGATAACCTGAGAGCCGATCGAGGCTCGTATTTAACGTTTACGTGTATGCCATGCAGGAACTAAGCGAGGCATTCCCCATCACCTTCCTGACCAGGTATAGGTCGGGTGGCACGCCTTGCACTTCGCATCGCCGCGTGTGACCAGAAGAGCATTGCGGGCCGTCGCTCGGAGGGGTCTCAGCCAGCCGCAGCTCTAGGCTCTTCCCGGCTCTACTAGTGCTGACTGTCGCTGCCCGGCGGTGGGTTTTGGCGGTCAACAGCAGCAGATTTGTATTTCAGTATTAAAAGAATGGACCGGGGTCCACAGTTCACTAGAGGTGTCTCTCCCATCTACACTACTTAAAAAGGAGGAACATGTTCCTTATTCTTCCACTACCACCAATACGTCAAATATTTTCGTCGTCTGCGTCGTAGTCCCGTTCCGCACGCGCTGGGCCGTGCAACATGGGCCGCCCCAACACCGCATTAGATCGCACCTTACGTCGTGCCCGCTAGGTTTCCTGTTTCTCCCCTAGGGCACACCCCTCCCCTACCATGCCGCCAAATCAGCAGCCGACGGAATCATCGTCGAAGCTTGGCGGCACCTCTCCGCGTGGAGGAAGCCCGAAGTCACCGAGGAGGCCCCAACCGTCCATGCGAGGAAGCCCGAAGCTCTCTCACGTGCGCCTCCACCAGATCCCGTTCTCTCCCTGGATCCAATTGCGCCGCCGCCTCTACCACCCACCTCGCCGGACACCCAGCCCCTCCCACGGCCAGCAGGTCCTCCAAAGCTCAAGAGCTGCTTCTCCGCTTCCCCTCCTCCATGTGACCGTCCAGCGTCCCATGCTCGTCCTCACTCCTATGGCCGGTCGCGCAGCCCAAGAACTGCGTGGGGTGGTGGTGCAGAGGGTTTCTTCACGGACTACTATGTGAAGTCTGATGGTTCCGGCGGCTCGTTGGCCTAGATTTGGCCTACCATCATTGTGGTCGCCACAGATTGGATTTGGAAGGTGAGGCCCTATTTTCCTTGTGTCTATAGTGATTTGGGAAGGATTTGAGTAAAGGTGCCTCCACTTGCTTGTTGGAATTTTCCCGATCCATATTGCCCTCGTAGCTGATTAAGTCTGCAATTTTCTACTGATAGGTCACTGACAATGGAAATTACAATTTTGCGCCGTTGACTGAAGTCTTGTCTCTCAACTACCTAGATACGTTCCTCATTGTCTATGAACTTCATGTAAGTCCTTCATCTCAGCACCAACACAAACAATCCTGGTAAAATCACGTAATGTAGTTGAGATCATTTGGTTTGTCATGGCAGGAAGGCGATGCGGCTCTTGGCACTGGCCTGCTTATCTCAGGCTTCAAACATGGAGGAGACTTATGTGCCACTTCTGCACATGCTGGTCAGTGAGTGATGAAAGGAATTCGAGAACTTTTTGTAGCAATAATGGAAGAAAGACTGCTTGGTCACAATGCTAGGAAACATGACCTGCTTCTCTTTCTCTTTAGTCCTAAAAATATATAAGAGTACATGTACATTCAGAAAAACTGAAGCTTATAAGCCAAATAATTGGTAAAATCTTGACGTTTGTTTTAGTGCTCAGTCTTCTAAGATGTACACTAATGCATAATGTAAGAAAGACTGCTTGGTCATTATGTGACAACATCTAGAACTCTTAATTCATAGGAAGTAATGCTGGCCATTGTACTCAAAGTTGTGTGTTAGTCAAAAAGGCAACAAAGAGTTTGTTTGAGTGATATATTTTCTATGGTGTCGTACTTTTTTTCTTAGAAAACTTACCTTTATGAAAAGAGAAAAATCCACATGCCAGATTTTCTCCTTTGTCGTTTCTTTACTATTTAGCCTGGACATACCGAATGAATAACATTCAAGTTTCTTCACATGATGAATTCAATGGACATGTTAACGAGATGCATAGGGAATAATACGCCTAGGTTGTAGCAGTAACTTGGATACGCCCTCCATGCTCGCAATTTCCCGCTCAATTGACGTCATCTTGAGCACAGCTAAGGCTACGAATGATGGTGGAAAGGAGACAAATCTACATGATATAGATCAGATACCTCCACGGATACGAAGGTGATTCAGGTTTTTTCTTGTGTTTATTCTGTAAGTTATTAGTGTGTTACTGCATTCTATAATGTTAGAGATGGGCAGTGGCCAAAGAGCACATTTTGAGGTTGTAGAGGTCGATATCCCACCAGTAAGATTCATTGAGTGAGATTGGCTAAGACCTATGTGGTTTCATTATTATTCCTCAAGATTTGTTTGCTTAGCACAACACAATGAACACTTCCTGAATTCTTATAGTTTCAGAGGTCATATATCATGAACTTTGTTTCAGATTTTCACCAATTTAGAGATATGCATATGCGTATGAGGAGTTTCAGTTTGAGAAGTCGGAATTCATTGCATACCTTTGATGTACTACTTGTGTCATTTGTCTCAAACCATGCATGACATTCTGATCTGGATCGATACGAAAGATAGAAATATTGGTTGGTACTCTATATGTTTATATGGACAACTAATGTGGTATGCCAGAGAGATCTATGTTATGGGTAAGTGTGTTTTTATATCTGTGGTAACATCGATGTATTCAACAGATGTTAGCAAAAAAGTTATTCATATGGGGTTTATATGCATGTTCACTTGTACAAGAAAGGATTAATTAAGTAACTGATCAGCCATGACGGCCAGTAAAACAGATGAATGTGTGATGGGACTTGCAGATCGAGTGATTGTCTCCAATTTCAGCACGAGGATGTGTAAGTGCCGATGTGCCTGCATGTGCTGCATTGGGTATCCTTACGTAAGTTCACTGTTGTGTTGCTAACTATTTGTGACTGCTCGTCTTGGTGCTTGTATTTTCTATCGGACACAAACAACAATCCAGCGTCTTGGTATATTACAATTGATTCTCCTTTTTGCGAAAACACCCAAAGCAGGTAGCTAGATTTTTCAGTGTTCTATGTCTCCTTAAGACACAAGTTGAAGGTCTGGCACCTAGAAAACACCTTAATTCTCGGTATCCTTATGTAAGCTCACTGTTTTATCTTGTTTCCTGCAGGTTGGTGCTGGTTATTTTTATAGACATATGCAAGTCGTTCTTTCAAATGGAAATCACTACGCTTAATGTCTTTGATGCAAGTTGATGGGATGTATTTTCAAAGCGGTGAATCTGGCCTGTAAATTTACCAAAGAACATCTTCTAAAAAATGGACCAACTGTAAGTACTAAGGGAACTTGGACAATTCCTATCATGTAGATTCTCTGCATGTATGTCGTTTTGGGGATTGCTCAGGGATGTGTTGGATTGGAATATGTTGTTGGTTGTTTTATTATTCCCGATTTCTCTGTTGGATGGATTCAGCTGGAGATTAATTGATGCTCTGCTTCAACAATGCTATCTTGTTGGATTGGGTGGTAAGTTTCAATGTTGAAGGCTTGCTTACCCTATGTATTTTGCCAGCAGGGCACCACGATGGAGGGGGCGGAAGGCATGACGTTGCTGCTCACAGGCAGCAAGATCAAGACATGATCCAAGAGGAGGCCCAGGAGGTTATGGCGACAGTTGGTCTTCCTACTGGTACGACCTGATCCAGTTCGTGAATCTAGCGAAGCTTCTCATCGCCACCCCATATCCGAGATCTTATCGGCCTGCGCCATCTACGGGTGAGTCTCTGCCTCCCGTGTGATGCCATCTGTGATCCCCTCTCCTGCACCGAGGGTTTCGGCACTGCACAGCTCACCGCCACTGCCAGGTTCCCTCCTCTTCTCTTCTCATGTTAATTTGTGGTTCGAAGATTGATGTGTATTTCAATAAAACATGGATACAAAATCTACCGATGCATTTCCTATGTGTAAGATATTGAATTTGAGCACCCGATCAGTAGCCTAAGATATGTTTGCTGCTCTCTGTATATTAACAAACAAGCATGCTATGGCAGAAGAGAAAATATAGAGTAAAGGCTATTAGAAACTTACTTAGATGAATATTTTACAGTAGACATTTGATTGAGTATACCATGGTTTTAAAGGCGTCATCTTAGGGACGCCTAAGCGTCCAAGCGCTCCCCCTCCGCCTTAGAAAAACGCCCGCCTTAGGCGCCTAGGCGTCCAAAGCGTCCGCCTAGGCGTCGCCTAAGCGTCTGAGCGCCCCCCCCCCTTCGCCTTAGGACGCCTTGGCGCCTTTAAAACCATGGAGTATACATAACATAAACTCCCTACAATTCAGTAAAGTTTGAATTGTTTTGGCTTGTTATTTACCTGATGATGGACACACCTGTGCATAGTTTTGCAGTGCATGAAAATTTATATGTAGTTCAACTTCAGCTTGATGATATATTTTCAAAGCCAAAGCATGTATAACTAAATCCTATACTTTCTCTGATTAAGCATTTTACATGTGTACCTGAAACATTTTTATAATTTATTCTGCAGCTAGCTTCATATGTCATGTTATCTAAGGTAAAATATGAAGTTATGGTACATGCCAATGTAAAGAAGTTACTACCAGGAAAGTTTTGCTACCTGCTAAATAAAATACACGCATGGTGTATATTATTCGGCCAATATACACCCATTGAAACTTGGAGATCATGTAACAGCCTCCGCTCCACTTCCCTCTCATTTTTAATGGGAAAACCCATGGCCGTGGCCAATGTATATTTGTGGTAGAAGAATGAAAGAATGGATTTGGATAAAGTTTCTTCCCTTTTTTTGGTACAACTTAAACTTCCCTATATGTCCCCACCAAACTTACAAAAAATACCACCGACCGTAACCACTTGTGGGCATAAAAATCTAAGCATATGACGACCCTAACCACTTGAGCTTGTGTATAATCCCATGGCTAAAAAACATTACTAGATTAGTCCCACCTCGCTTCATTATGTGAAGTCTCATTTGTTTTTATACGTAAGATTCCTCAATATTGACGAGCCCCTTATGAAAATAGAGGACCATGATAAGGAAGGAATTAACTCATAGGAGTGGCGGTGGTCATGTTGAGCCAAGGATGATGGCCAGGGAGAGGGAGCATCAGGAGCAACGCAACAAGACCTTCCAACGAAAATGGTCCCGCTTCTAAGGATAATAAATCAGAAAGCTAATAACGAGACCCGATCCGTGGAATATGGTTGTATAAAAATGTGCTCCTACTTTTATAAAAGAATTGTCTTTGGACACACATCTTCTTATGGGCGTAGGTAGTACGGTAAATTAGATGGAGACAGCGAACACTCATTAATAACATGTTGCGATTTCCCTATGATATTTGAACTTAATTTTGTTATGGTTTTGTTGCAACACACATGCTAGGCAACTTATTTTCAGTAGTGAACTTCTCTATGACTTAAAATATATTCACTAAAAGTAGTGAACTGCTCTCATCCCCATAATAAATACTCTCCAGCTCTTATGAGGATACATCACTGCCTACAAAAATTAGCATCCGCATCACTAGCATACCGAGGAAGTTACAAAAATTAGCATCCGCATCACTAGCATACCGGCGAAGTTTTTACCCTAGCCATTATTGAAGATTATCGAAGTCCCTTTTGTATGTTTGACACAGAAGGCTACGATCCAGTGTTGTCTCCAGATATTTATGAATGTAAAAGTGTTGTTTGGACTAATAAAAAAAGAAGCATTCATTCGATTATACATGTGTTTGCAGCACCCACATTTTGTGAGACCATAATAAATCCAAAAGGAGAGGTTGTTGAGTTTACATTTATGATTTTAGAGAACACATGTGTGGGACTTACCGCAGAAAAGTAAAAGAAGACCTAGAACTTGAAATCACGCAGATGCACAACAATGTTATCTTGTTATTGCGTTTGGTATTATCATATTGTAGTACATTATAATATTCTTGATTTATTTTGAATTTTCATAGTGAGTTGTGAATTATATATGTGCATTGAGAAATGAAATTTGAGGACCCGTGGCAACGCACGGGCATTTATACTAGTAAGATAAAAGCATGTTGGGTGAACAAATTACAGTCGGGCAATTGACAAATAGAGAGAGCATAACAATGCACATACATGTCATGATAAGTATAGTGAGATTTAATTGGGCATTACGACAAAGTACATAGACCGCCATCCAACTGCATCTATGCCTAAAAATTCCACCTTCAGGTTATCGTCCGAACCCCTCCGGTATTAAGTTGCTAACAACGAGACAATTGCATTAAGTATGGTGCGTAATGTAATCAATAACTACATCCTCGGACATAACATCAATGTTTTATCCCTAGTGGCAACAGACACAGCACAACCTTAGAACTTTACGTCACTTGTCCGAGTGTCAATGCGAGGCATGAACCCACTATCGAGCATAAATACTCCCTCTTGGAGTTACTAGCATCAACTTGGCCAAAGCCTCTACTAATAACGGAGAGCATGCAAGATCATAAACAACACATATGCAATAACTTGATAATTAACATAACATGGTATTCTATATCCATCGGATCCCGACAAACACAACATAGAGTATTACAGATAGATGATCTTGATCATGTTAGGCAGCTCACAAGATCCAACAATGAAGCACAATGAGGAGAAGACAACCATCTAGCTACTGCTATGGACCCATAGTCCAGGGGTGAACTACTCACTCATCACTCCGGAGGCGACCATGGCGGTGTAGAGTCCTCCGGGAGATGAATCCCCTCTCCGGCAGGGTGCCGGAGGAGATCTCCAGAATCCCCGAGATGGGATTGGCGGCGGCGTCTCGGTGAGGTTTTCCGTATCGTGGTTTTTCGCCTCGGGGGTTTCGCGATGGAGGCTTGAAGTAGGCGGAAGGGCGAGTCGGTGGGGCGACGAGGGGCCCACACCATAGGGCGGCGCGGGCCCCCTTGGCCGCGCCGCCTTGTGGTGTCGCCACCTCGTGGCCCCACTTCGTATGCTCTTCGGTCTTCGGAAGGTTCGTGGCAAAATAGGCCCCTGGGTCTTGATTTCGTCCAATTCAGAGAATATTTCGTTACTAGGATTTACGGAACCAAAAACAGCAGAAAACGACAAGCTGGCACTTCGGCATCTTGTTAATAGGTTAGTTCCAGAAAATGCACGAATATGACATAAAGTGTGCATAAAACATGTAGGTATCATCAATAATATGGCATGGAACATAAGAAATTATCGATACGTCGGAGACGTATCACGGCCTCATCAAGAAGAAAGGTATATCTGATATACATGTTATTGATGTCTATCTTACTGGTAATCGTAGTAATGCCTGGGTATTTGATACTGGTTCGGATGCTCACATTTGTAACTCGAAACAGGAACTGCTGAATAAACGAAGCCTATCGAGGGACGAGGTGATGATGCGCGTTGGAAATGGATCCAAGGTCGATGTGATCGCCGTCGGCACGCTCCCTCTACATCTACCTTCGGGATTAGTTTTAAACCTTAATAATTGTTATTTGGTGCCTGCGTTGAGCATGAACATTATATCTGGATCTTGTTTAATGCAAGACGGTTATTCGTTTAAGTCAGAGAATAATGGTTGTTCTATTTATATGAATAATATGTTTTAGGGATTTCTATTTTCGTGCCCTCAGGTCCTTAGTTGTACTCAGTTTTCCCCAGCTCCTTAGTTTTTCCTCAGTTTTCCCCAAGCCCTTGTCTGAACCGCAGAAGGAGCTCGGACGGAAGGAATCCGTTAAGTTGACCGTTCCGTGCCGACGAGTGGGGTCGTGTCGTTTGTGGGGTCGCGTCGTGTGGGACCACGTCGTGTGGGGCTGGTAGGAAGGGACCGCGTGGGACGGGACGAGGCCGTGTTTGTGTGGCCGTAGCGTGTGGGGCCGTAGCGTGTGGAGCCGTGTGGGTCGGGACGGGGGCACGATTGGTTTACGTCTCTTTCGCCCAGATTAGCGAGTTTTCAATGTACCTTTTTCCTCTCTATCGCTCGATCTCATTCATATTTGATAGCCCAAATTGGTAGCAAATCTAGAGCAGCTTCTCCTTCTGTTTTTTAACGCCATTCATTTCTTTATGCCTTCGTTTTTACCCAATCAGGTAGGAAATCTAGGGCACAAATCCAGAGAAAAAATATAGGATAAGCTGCATACAACAACCAACATAGCATAGATATATTCAGGACAGATCCAAAAGTAGTACCGATAGATCCAACATAAGCTATATTTTACATGAAATTAAGCTGCTCTACAGATAGAGCGGTCACATACGAAGAGTGCGGTAGGCACGTTCAACGCCTCCGGGTAGCGCGTGTGACTCGCTTGGAGGTTGCGCGGGTGAATCCCAAGTGCTTTGTGTTTGGCCATGTACGCATGCACGTTCACGGTCCTTCCAACTCTAGCGCCACATCTGCCAATGGATTCGGCATGGTTCACCGGGGAGTTGAAGTCGGTGGCGCGGAGCTTCTGTTGCGAAGGGGCACTTGTAAATGTCTCGAGCAAAAGGGCCATCGTAATGGCCGGACTGCAGCCTCCGAGGACGTGACGAGTCTTGGTGTGGAAGGACTCGTCGTCGGCCGTCGACGTCGTTGCTCTGCACTTTGTCACGTAGCACCAAAGATCGTGCAAAAAACACGGAGTCAATTGCAACGATGATGGAACAGAGAGTGAACAAAAAATCATGCATGATAATATGGGCTCGAAAAAAGAGGTAGCCTCGGTTACTTTGGACACACTTATATCCGGGATTTGAGTCGGCAAACCAAAGATCATGCACAACAAATTTGTACACACCAATTGTTTACGACCAAACCACTGAATCAATTTATGCCCAAATATTCATCATCATCGGCACAAATCTTAAACAAAAGCAAATCACAAACACTAATAACGCAAGATCTAACACAAAAGGATCGAACTAGGAACAGACGAACCGTAATAACGCAAGATCTAACACAAAAGGATTGAACTAGGAACAGACGAACCGTAATAACGGTAGATCTAACACAAAATGATTGAAATGAGATAAGAACAAGGGAACAAAGGGTTACCTCCGGCTCGTTGTCGACGATGGTGGTGTCGTAGGGGTTCTCCGGCGCGTCGTACTGCACTGGTTCGTACGGGTCCCAATCGACGGGGGCCTGGACGGGGGCGGCGGCCGATGCGCCGGCTGCTACGTTGGAAGCAGCGACAGGGGCCTGAACGGGGGCGGTGGCCGATGCGCCGGCTGCTACGTTGGAAGCAGCGACAGGGGCCTGGACGGGGGCGGCGGCCGATGCGCCGGCTGCTACGATGGAAGCGGCGACAGGGGCCTGGACGGGGGCGGCGGCTGATGTGCCGACAATGGGCATCTCATTCTTCTCCATCGCCGGCGGTTTTCTTCGGGGTTTTTTCTTCGGTTGTGGAGAAGATGATGGGACGGGAGAGGCGGTTGCAGTGAGCCAGTGAGAACGTGCGTCGAGGGAGAGAAACGAGGGCTCTATAAAGACGAAGGTGGCGTGTACCGCAACACGCGTCCGCTATGCACGGCAACACGCGTCCGCTATGCACGGCTGCGGCGTGCACCGCTACCCGAGTCTAACCACGGGACGTTTGGTGTACTCGGTTATAACCTCGGGCCTTATACGGAAATTTTATATGTACTCGGTTTTCCCCTCGAGGACTTAGACCGGCAAGTGCAATATACTCAGTTTTACCCTCAAGTAGCTGGTCAACGAGAGAGTCAACAAATGAGATTAACATAGCTAATTGAGTCATTTCATGCGCAAAAAAATCCAAAAAAATAAAAACATAGTGGCAACTACTCATGGAGTCTTCCTACGCAACTCTGCCACCTAGAAAACCTTAACAAACAAATATAAATCAAGTTTTACCACAAATTGCCACTTCTCGGAATCACTAGTGTAGCTATGAAGATGCATGGTTTTCCACCCAAACCCCTTTGCAAAACATCTTTCCCAAAACATAGTTTGTCTAAATGATGCCATAATTGTCACACTCATGTATATTTGAATTGCAAATAATTTGATGTAGCCCAATATGAATTATATTGTACAAAACACACATTTTTCATTTTGTAATTCTTTTGTTTGAATCCCTTAGTCTATTTACTATTTATGTGCCCTTGGATTCTTAGTACTACTCAGTTTTGCCCTCAAAGTACTTGTCACAAATGCTGCGAGAAGCCCAAAATTATCCCGATTGGTTGAGCCGTTGTCACACGGATCGACTCCACGAACCGTTGATCCACTGATCTAACGGGCAGTATACCCCTATCCGTCTCTTCGTGGCAACCTCTCTCTCTCTCTCTCTCTCTCTCTCTCTCTCTTCGTGGCCACCCATCTCTCTCTCTCTCTGTCGGTGGAGAATGCAATGACGAGTTTGCCACTTAATATATAGTATTGGTATAAACATGAGGCATACATATTTGCGGATTTCGGTGATTGCATTATTTGTCAGCCCTCTAACAATTATCAACTATCTTGAGCTGTCCTTTTCTTTTAGGGAATATAGTTTGGGATATAGTATTGGTATTTTGAAACGGCCTAAAAGTGGTATAATTTTGTTATAAACATGAGGCATACATTTTTGCGGATTTCGGCGATTGCATTATTTGTCACCCCTCTAACAATTATCAACTATCTTTAGCTGTCCTTTTCTTTTAGGGAATATAGTTTGGGATATGGTATTGGTATTTTGGAAAGGCCTAAAAGTGGTATAATTTTGGTATAAACATGAGGCATACATTTTTGCGGATTTCGGCGATTGCATTATTTGTCACCCCTCTAACTATTATCAACTATCTTTAGCTGTCCTTTTCTTTTAGGGAATATAGTTTGGGATATGGTATTGGTATTTTGGAAAGGCCTAAAAGTGGTATAATTTTGGTATAAACATGAGGCATACATATTTGCGGATTTCGGGGATTGCATTATTTGTCACCCCTCTAACAATTATCAACTATCTTGAGCTGTCCTTTTCTTTTAGGGAATATAGTTTGGGATATAGTATTGGTATTTTGAAACGGCCTAAAAGTGGTATAATTTTGTTATAAACATGAGGCATACATTTTTGCGAATTTCGGCGATTGCATTATTTGTCACCCCTCTAACAATTATCAACTATCTTTAGCTGTCCTTTTCTTTTAGGGAATATAGTTTGGTAATTTCAGTGAATGCACACACTAACTTTGAAAACAACTACAAGTACATGTAAACTGAATAATGGATTTGTAACTAGGTATCCCTTGTAACAACTTCTAGCGCCTGGTGAGCAATGATAAGAATCCGATCATAATTATACAACAAAAAAAACAACCAGCCATCAGATTAGCTTGCTTCTTCAACTCGATCAGCTGCCTTAAGCTTGCTTGTTCATTTTCTTCAGTTCTCCCTTCACTTCCACCAGTTCTGCATTGGGAGCATTAGGCATAATCGGAAGGTCCCTAATCGGAACGGCTCCTCTCTCCGCCGCATTCTCTACAACAAGTCCCCCCTCCCAAATTGCGCCCCCCAATAGCGCCAATTGATTCCTGCAACTGAAGCCTCTGAACGTACACATCGATCCACTCGAAATGCCTGCATTTCTTCAAGATCTGAAAAGAACAACGTGAACCCTAAATCCCAAATTCGAGGGAATAACAAGAAAATCGAGAGAAAACAGAGAAATTGGAGCGAGATCTAACCTTATCCCCCTCTCTATATGGCAAGCTCTCGCATGCAACGAACTCACGTCCACGGTTGCCGTTCTCGTCCGTCTTACGGATCGGCCGCTTCGGAGGCTCTGGCGTGGGCGATCGGGGCATCTTGTCAAAGGCACGGGTCCATACTGCGGCCATGAAGAACGGGAGGTCGAAGAGAAACTAGACATCACCCGCGTGCCGAAGAAGGGCTGCCGCTGGCGGAGAAGAAGAACAATGGGGCGCGGAGAAAGAAAGGGGAAGCAATGGCACGGGCGCGGGGCTAGCTCGGGCTCCCATTTTGCAATGGTCACCTGGGTAAGCTGTGGGTCCAGCGCGCTCACGTGGACAAGTTGTGGGTCCCACGATGATCTGGATAAGTGGAGACGTGTCCACTGCGGGGCACCAACAGCGGCCCCACTTGCCGGCACCAACCAACGTCAACTAAACGGGATTCCTTCCGTCCGAGCTCTTTCTGCGGGTTATAGACAAGAAGTTGGGGAAAACTGAGGAAAAACTAAGGAGCTGGGGAAAACTGAGTACAACTAAGGACCCGAGGGCACAAAAATAGAAATCCCTATCTTTTATAGTCATGCGCCTAAGATGAATGGTTTATACTTGTTAAATCTCGATACTAGTGATACACATGTTCATAACATTGATGCTAAGCGAATTAAAATAAATGATAATTCTACTTATATGTGGCATTGTCGTCTTGGTCATATTGGAGTGAAGCGCATGAAGAAACTCCATTCCGATGGACTTCTTGAGTCACTTGACTTTGAATCACTTGATAGATGCGAAGCATGTCTAATAGGAAAAATGACTAGGACTCCATTCTCTGGTACAATGGAGCGAGCTACAGACTTGTTGGAAATCATACATACCGATGTGTCCGGACCAATGAGTGTAGCATCGCACGGTGGTTATCGTTATGTTCTAACCTTCACAGATGATCTGAGTAGATATGGATATATTTATGCCATGAAACATAAGTCCGAAACTTTCGAGAAGTTTAAGGAATTCCAAAGTGAAGTAGAAAATCAACGTAACAAGAATATTAAGTTTTTGCGTTCTGATCGCGGAGGCGAATATCTGAGTTATGAGTTTGGCATACATTTAAAGAAATGCGGAATACTTTCACAGTTGACACCACCGGGAACACCACAGCGCAATGGTGTGTCCGAACGTCGTATTCAAACTCTCTTAGATATGGTTCGATCTATGATGTCTCTTACCGATTTGCCGTTATCGTTTTGGGGTTATGCATTAGAGACAGCCGCATTCACTTTAAATAGGGCACCATCTAAATCCGTTGAAACGACACCGTATGAATTATGATTTGGTAAGAAACCTAAGCTGTCGTTCCTTAGTTTGGGGTTGCGAAGCTTATGTAAATAAGTTACAACCTGACAAACTAGAAACCAAAGCGGAGAAATGCGTCTTCATAGGATACCCTAAAGAAAAAATTGGGTACACTTTCTATCACATGTCCGAAGGCAAAATCTTTGTTGCCAAGAATGGATCCTTTCTTGAGTAGGAGTTTCTCACTAAAGAAGTGACTGGAAGGAAAGTAGAACTCGACGAGGTTATTGAACCTTCTCTCATAGATCAGAGTAGCACAGTGCCGGAAGATGTTCCTGTGTAGCCTGCACCGATAGGAGAGGAAGCAAATGATGATGATCATGAAACTTCGAACGAAGAAGCTACTGAACCTCGCAGATCGACGAGGGAGCGTACCACTCCTGATTGGTATGATCCCTGTCTAAATGTCATGATTGTGGATAACAATGATGAAGACCCTGCGACGTATAAGGAAGCAATGATGAGCCCAGATTCCAACAAATGGCAAGAAGCCATGAAATCCGAAATGGGATCCATGTATGATAACCAAGTATGGACTTTGGTAGACTTCTGATAGCCGCAAGGCTGTCGAGAATAAATGGATCTTCAAAAGAAAAGTAGATGCTGATGGTAATATTACTGTCTATAAAGCTCGACTTGTCGCGAAGGGGTTCCGACAAATTCAAGGAGTTGACTACGATGAGACTTTCTCACCTGTAGCAAAGCTAAAGTTTGTGAGGATTTTGTTAGCAATAGCTACATTTTTCGATTATGAGATTTGGCAGATGGATGTCAAAACGGCGTTCCTTAATGGTGACATTGAGGAAGAGTTGTATATGGTACAACCCAAAGGTTTTGTTGATCCTAAAAATGCTGACAAGGTATGCAAACTTTAGCGTTCCATTTACGGACTGAAGCAAGCATTCCGGAGTTGGAACCAACGCTTTGATAAGGTGATCAAAGACTTCGGGTTTATACAGACTCATCGTGAGGCCTGTATTTACAAGAAAGTGAG
Organism: Lolium rigidum; assembly: GCF_022539505.1. Taxonomy (NCBI): domain Eukaryota; kingdom Viridiplantae; phylum Streptophyta; class Magnoliopsida; order Poales; family Poaceae; genus Lolium; species Lolium rigidum. Next base: position 170,288,812 of record NC_061512.1, on the reverse strand, counting down.
TGGGAGCTCTGTAGCATTCCTGATATTATATGTAGATGACATATTATTGACTGGGAATGATATAGAACTACTAAGCAGTGTTAAAGGTTATTTGAATAAGTGTTTTTCAACGAAAGACCTTGGTGAAGCAGCGTACATTTTAGGCATCAAGATTTATAGAGATAGATCAAGACGCCTAATAGAGCTTTCACAAAGTACATACCTCGACAAGATTCTAAAGAAGTTTAGAATGGATGAAAGCAAGAAAGGGTTCTTGCCTATGTTTCCAGGTAAGGTCTTGAGTAAAACTCAAGGTCTGGCTACGGCAGAAGAAAGAGAGAGGATGAACAAGATCCCCTATGCCACGACAATAGGCTCTATCATGTATGCCATGCTGTGTACTAGACCGGATATCGCACATGATGTTAGTTTGACCAGCAGATATCAGAGTGATCCAGGAATGGAACACTGGACAGCGGTCAAGAATATCCTGAAGTAATTCAAAAGGACTAAGGATATGTTTCTTTGTTATGGAGGTGACCAAGAGCTCGTTGTAACCAGTTACACCGATGCAAGTTGGAACACTGATCCTGATGACTCTAAGTCTTAGTCTGGGTACATGTTTATATTGAATGGTGCTGCAATAAGCTGGATGAGTTCCAAGCAATGCACGGTGGCGAAGTCTTCAACTAAATCTGAATACATAGCGGCTTCGGAGGCTTCATCGGAAGCAGTATGGATGAAGAGGTTCATTGTTGAGCTTGGTGTGGTTCCTAGTGCATTGGACCCATTAGTCATCTATTGTGACAACATGGGTGCCATCGCTAATGCACAAGAACCAAGGTCACACAAGAAGCTGAAGCATATCAAGCTACGTTTTCATTCGATTCGCGAGTATATCGAAGATGGTGAAGTAAAGATTTGCAAAGTACACACAGATCTGAATGTGGCAGATCCATTGACTAAAGCTCTCCCTAGGGCAAAACATGACCTACACAAGAATGTCATGGGTGTTAGGTACATTACAATGTAATCTAGATTATTGACTCTAGTGCAAGTGGGAGACTGTTGGAGATATGCCCAAGAGGCAATAATAAAATGGTTATTATTATATCTTTGTGTTTATGATAAATGTTTGCATACCATGCTATAATTGTATTAACCGAAACATTGATACATGTGTGTTATGTAAACAACAAGAAGTACCTAGTAAGCCTCTTGTATAAGTAGTTTGTTGATTAATAGATGATCATGGTTTCGTGATCATGAACATTGGATGTTGTTAATAACAAGGTTATGCCATTGGATGAATGATATAATGGACACACACCCAAATAAGCATAGCATGAGATCAAGTCATTAAGTTCAACTTGCTATAAGCTTTCGATACGTAGTTACCTAGTCCTTCGACCATGAGATCATGTAAATCACTTACACCAGAAGGATGCTTTGATTACATCAAACACCATTGCGTAAATGGGTGGTTATAAAGATGGGATTAAGTATCACTACACCACAGCACAAAAATGCCAACCGATGTTTTAAGTTGTTGGTCGGTAATAGCTGTTTACGCTGATAGATTGTGGGTCGGGAATAGATAAATCTTCGATGTCAAACCGTCGGTCGGCACTACTAATACGGCCATCGAACGATCGGTCGGGATCAAATGCCGACCAACTGTTAGAGCATCCCCACTCGTTGGCGCTCCCCACGCCCAAATCCGGCGAAATTTTCGTCCGGATTGGATGAAGATTTGGCGTGGGGAGCGCCGAAGTTCCAGCCGCCCCCCGGCAGGAAACCCCCAACCTCGACCATTTGACATATTTCAAACAAATTCAACATAAAATTTAACAAGTTCGGCAAACAAGAGTACGAAAATTGCTGAAACAAATTCGGCGATAATCAGTACAATGTTTAACAAGTGCAGAAACAAATGAAGCACACAATTTCACAATTTTTCAAACAAATTAAGACAGACTAGTTGGCGTCGGCGTTGGCGTTGCCTCGGAGCCTCCATATGTGCTCCACCAGATCATCTTGCAGCAGCTGATGCATTGTAGAGTCTCGAATCTCCTGGCGCATAGCAAAGAAGGCGGCCCATGATGGAGGCACCTGGTGATTAGGCTGTGCAAGAGGACCCTCTCTCTCATATGGTGCTTCTTGCTCAGCCAGAGGAACCGGATGCTTTCGCTCATCTTCAATAATCATATTGTGTAGGCACACACATCAGTTCATCACCTCCCACATATGATCTTTGGACCAAGTCATAGCGGGGAACCGGACGACAGCAAATCTCTGTCTGGAGGACACCAAATGCTCGCTCGACGTCTTTTCGGCAAGCTTCTTGTTTCTTGACAAACTCGCAAAGTTTGGGGGTGCTAGGGTTGGAGATAGTCTTCACAAATGTTGCCCACTTTGGATAGATACCGTCACGCAAGGTAGTATCCTTTGTTGTAGTGCCGACCATTGATCACATAGTCCACCGGAGGAGCATGACCCTCAACAAGCTTGGAAAAGACCGGGGAGCAGTTTAGGACGTTGATGTCATTGTTGGATCCAGGCATACCAAAGAAAGAGTGCCAAATCCAAAGATCATGGGTAGCCACTTGCTTCAAGTATCACAGTGCAGCCTTTTTTGTGACCCTTGTACATTTCCTGCCACGCAAACGGACAGTTCTTCCATTGCCAATGCATGCGATCAATGCTTCCAAGCATCCCCGGAAAACCCCTAGCTTCATTTGTTGCAAGGATCCTCCGAGTGTCTTCGACGAGTGGGTGATCTCAAGAAATAGTCCCCGAACACTGCTATGACGGCCCTGCGGAACCGGTAGAAACAATCAAGGGCGGTGGACTCCGCCATCCGAAGATAGTCATCTGCGGTATCACCGGGAGCTCCATACGCCAGCATCCTCATAGCCACTGTGCACTTCTGCAGTGACGAAAATCCAACCAAACCAGTGCAATCCGCCTTGCATCTGAAGTAGGGATCAAACTGGCGGATGGCATAAACAATTTGCAGAAATAGCTTTGAAACGACGCCGGAAAACACTCTCACCGTGCAATGGATTGTCGGCGAAGTAGTTGGCGTACAACATGCAGTAGCCCTCCATTCGCTGTCTCGGCTTGCACTTCCGGCGACCTCGTGCCGACCCACCACGTCGACGAGTTGCCAGTCCGGCGTACATGCTTGCCAAGCAACCAAGGATCATCATGTGCTCGTCGTCTTGGGCGGCTGCTGCCATCTCTTCTTGCATAAGCTCGACGAACATCTGCTCCTCCTCTTCGTCCGAGTCCATGGCCGGCGAGGCAAATGGACGAACACTTGACTGGCGTGGTCGAGGCAACCCGAGCCACGAGCGACGACGAGCAAGCTGGCCGGAAAACAGGCCGGCGGAAGAGCAGCCAGATAGGCCGTCGTCCAAAGACGGCGGAATATAGGCAGGTGGGGAAGGAGGGGCGGCGGAATCTGGGCAACAAGCCGGCGGGGTGGTGCCGGCGGCGAGAGAGATACGAGGGGTGGGGGAGATTTTGAGCGACGTGGCGGTGGGGTTCGTGCGTCGAGTCACCGACAGATCGGACCCTTCCCCGCTTTTCACTTGTCCGGAGTCCCCGAGCGCTCCCCAGGGGGCCGGGGGTGGCGTGGGCTCGCCGGATGGATGAAGGGCCAAATCCGGACGAAAACGAGGAACCGGGGGCGCGACTGGGCCGAATTACGCCGTCCGTCGGGGGACGAGTGGAGATGCTCTTAGTTAGGCCTCCTGGGCCGCGCGGACACGATTTTGTTTCGCGGCAAAGATTCCTTCCTTGGCGCCTCTGTGCGCGAAACTATTGGGAGCAAATCCAAGGCGTGCCCCGCGCGCGCTTACAACTTGAGACGGTAAAGGAAAAATAGAATAAGTTTTGGCAGCATTTACCTATTCGCTCCCCATCTTCCCAACCCTAGCCCTGCGCCGCCACCACTGCGCCGCCACCCCTTGTCCATGTCGTCACCTTCGCTACCCGGCTCCGTGCTGCCTCTGCGTCCCCAACCATACTCAGCCGCTCCAGCTCCACATTTCTTCCCCTACCCAGCCGTCCTTCCCTCTGCAGGTGAAGCCTCCTTCGCTGCCACGGTGGTTCCCAATTTAGTGCGGCGCATCGACCTCCAGAGGGACACCGCTGCTAGCACATGTATTCGATCTCCGGTATCTCCCTAACCAAGGTAAGTGCCCCGATCTGTAGCTCCACATCCACTTTTTTTTTCTCCTGATCTGGAGCAGTGGAAGATTGACAAGAAGTGTTGATGAAATGTTAATAATGGAGTATCTGTATGAGCAGGACGACTTTTCCACATCTCTAGATGATCACGTGTGTAATCGTTATATGATAATTTTAATACTGGAGTATGTGTATGAGCCTTACCACTTTTTCACATATCTAGATCTCCGTATGTATTCTTGACCTGGTGTTTAGCTATTTAAAATTTTCACGATGAGCTGATGTTTATTCACCAGTTTGCAAAAAAAAGAACTATTTATTTCTGTATACCCTTACGGGCCTTATAGTAGAAGTATCGACCTTTGTAGTACTATTTCTTTTCTAGCACAATATTTTATATTTATAATATTGACTTTTGTATGGTAATGACACTCCAAGCTTCAAAATCCTTCACTGCATATGTTTCATATGTTTATGATCTAGTATTGCTTCAAGTATACTACCTTTTGACTGCAGTAAATCTCAGACTGAGCGCTAATTATAATAATGTTAATCGCTTGACTGCTTTATGGTCAGTTTTGCAGCATGCTAGTGTTATTAGCATTGGGAAGTACTTGTTGTTTCATTGGAGCTGTCAAGGAGTTGTTATCTATGCACCCAACCACATGTTTCAAAAATCATTATTCATATTAGTGTTCTTTTGATCACTGCAGGTCAAGTTATAAATGGAAACTCAAAGATGCAGCTATTTATGCAAATGATATCTCAGTTTCTATCGATTATTCATATTAGTATTCTTTTGATACCTCTTGAACTATCTGTTTCATGATATATTGCAAGATGGCTCTAAATTGATATGGGATAGGTTTCCGAATGTCTGAAGATAAATTGGAAATAACTAAGCTTACATTCAGTGGAATGGATATTTAGAAATATAAATCAGAGAAGGATCTGCCTCTTCATGCCCTTCCGACTGGAGGTTAGTTCTTAACTTCTTTCTCCATTATTGCTCTTCGAAGTCTTTGATGTGCATTACTTGTAGCTTTCTCATTAGTGTGACAGCTTTATCATAGAAAGCTGATTGTTGTAGAAACAAATGAATGCATGTACTTCAGCACAACTGTAAAATACCGGATACTTGAGTTGTTATTTTTCATAGGCTAATTCAGTTATGTCTTAGTAGTAGAGTGTTTGTTTGGCCTACTGTGAGTACTCGATACCTTGTTGCATGTGATAGTGAACACTAGTGCAGCCATTGATCTTGTACTATTTTTTCAGTATCCCATGGCCTCACATGGTCAGTACAAGACTAGTAAGTTAAATATTCCATGAGTCATTGACTAGCTACTGTACTATTTGAGTCCATAAGTCCTGCATATGCATACACAAAGTGTATGTAGTTGCCAACTTCCGTTTTGTTAGGTGAAATTATTTGATGCAGTTTTGTTAGGTGGAATTCTTTAATTGGATTTTGACCACCATCTAAGTGAATACCGACTTATATGAAAATCTGCTGGTATCCATCAGCCCCAAATGCACAACTTCACTAACCAATTTTGTGCAACCTATATATCTTACCTTACAAAATTGTTGTCCTTTCAATCTCATCTGTTTGTGCGAGAGCAAAGAGGATCTAGCACATCTGTGATCTTAATTGTTAAGTTAGTGTTTGCTGAGGTACTGAGAAGGTGATATCTTTGACCTACCGTTTGACTGCACATCTGTAATCTTATTTCTTGAGATATTGTCTGTCTGAGTTCAGTAGCAATGCTTGTGTCTAGTTAGCGCGCAACACCTTAATTCTCAACATGTCAGAGAGAGTCCTAATTCCATATTGATGTGAGTGTGCTTTCTATTTTTGCAGTAAACGAACTGAACTTCCTATTCAGAGTCTCGTTTTTAGAACACACTGGCTAATACATGAATTAACAAAACACCCTTTTATATAACTAGTCTCTCTGGACCACCCTTGTAGTTATTATTAATTATGTGGTTACTGTTCATGAACTAAATGAAGATCACGTGACATCTTTAGCAATTGATCCCCATGATCCTAGCTCGCAACATGGTTCTAATTCTCGACAAACTGTTTTGCACATACCTAATATGTTCATTGCATTAAGTATTCATCATGCATGCAATAAGTTACATATTATTTTTGGCAGAACTCAAGAGCTGAAATTGAGGAAGAAATTGATGGCGAAGATGGCGCTGAGGACGGAGAAGATGACAATGTTCAGAGAAGAAAATTTGTTGCAAATCCAAGAAACACTTCAACCCAGCAAGATGAAAGCCTTGTAAGCTTCTCATGCATCCTTGTTGCATATTAAATGTTTTTTGCTTCCATGTTTCCGTAATTTTCTCATGCATCCTTGTTGCATTTATATATATCATTGTTTTCAGATTAGGATGGATGTGCTTCTTTATGTATGCCCGTGTGTTTTGTGCGCATCCTTAGTTGTTTCTATTGTGCTCATTTTCTGGAGCACCACTTGATGCCCTTGCCCGCAAACAATTAATCCCAGTTACTAGATGTGATTTTCAGTCTTCTGTTCACAATGAAAATTAACAACATAGAATTTTTATAAATGAAGATACATTGCTGAAAACTGAAATTTATTGTCTAAGCGCTAAAATCAATTTAAACAGTAGATTTTTTTTAAGTTGCAGCCTAAGCACTATGACACTACTGACGAATTCAACTTTACTTTATTTTCCATTCAACCGCTAGCATCACATCTAATCTATGCTGATACATGAACTGAAGTTACACTATCTAGCAGAGACACAGTCGCACAATTGTAATCCAGCATTTCTGTTTGTATTGCTTAGCCAAATCGCGTCTTGTTTGTTTTGTTTGTGAGTTGGAATCATAACGCACATACAGCAGTTGCAAGTTGCCAAAACGTGAGCGCTATTCAGAGCAAGTAGTAGCAAAATTGGTGCATGGTTTGATTCATAAACTAGCGTCCAACTGTAGATCAAGTTGCAAAATCGTGTCCTGTTTCTTTTGGTTTCTTTTATCTCAAGCCTTGTACTAGATCTGGGTGATGTTTGTGGCCTTGAACGGGATTTTTTTGTTCATGCTCTAACATGGCTCTATTTTGGCAGTTACTGAAATTTGATGAAAAATTACGCACAATCCTGGTTAATGGAATGTTCTAAAATTGTTTGATAGTCTTCTTTTTGGTTTGGCTGTGTGCATATAATATGCATAGTAGTTTTGGGTCCAACCAACGTCCAACATATGCCTGAGAGTAGGGTACCTGCTTGTATTTGTTTTTGCAACCTATCTATTTGTACTAGTTTGTGCAAACTGAGAATATATGTAACAATGTAATCTTATCTGTATGTACTTGTATGTGCAGGTGTCCCCTTCTAATATGAATTATCATGATAAACTTTTCCGGCAAACAACAAAGTACCTGGACGTTTCTCATCAACAGAATAAATTGTGTAATGGAGTAAACTTTGTCATATGGTAGTCATTTGCTTCCATTTTGTAAACCTGGTTATATGGTAGTCATTTTGCTTCCATTTTGTAAAACCTGCTTATATGCAGTGACAACTTATCTATGTTCTGTTGACTACGTTGTAATCAGCAGAGAACATATGAACAATAAGTATTGTAAGAATTTAATCTATATCAGAGTCAGGTGTGCTATCCTTTTGTGATATGCATTTATGATTGTGTGAAATATGAGAATAAACTGAATTTTGCCATTCATAAATCTAAATTACTCAAGTGTTGGTCGGGAAAACTTATCTCATCTGAAGTTCGGTCGGCAAAGTAATGTTGGTCGGGAAAAGGTTGTCGGTCGGCAAAGAAAACATCGGTCGGTAAAGCTCTAGGCATGGTGTCGAACAGTCGGTCGGCAAAGATATGTTGGTCGGGAATGACCTTTGCCGACCGGACTTACGGTGACCGACGGTGTTGGTCGGCAAAACTAATCCCCGACCGACTTTCTGTTGGCGTAAGCGGCTTTCCCAACCAACTTATCTGTTGGGGTTCTAGTGCTGTGGTGTAGTGTATTCGGAAAGTATGAGTTGAGGCATATGGATCAAGAGTGAGATTAGTTCATCCCGATGACGGATAGATATACTATGGGTCCTCTCGGTGGAATATCGTCTAATTAGCTTGCAAGCATGTGACTAGGTCACAAGAGATGACATAGCACGGTACGAGTAAAGAGTACTTGTTGGTAACGAGGTTGAACTAAGTATAGAGATACCGATGATCAAACCTCGGATAAGTAAAGCATCGCGCGACAAAGGGAATCGGTATCGTATGTTGATGATTCATTCGATCACATTGTTCATCGTTGAATATGTAGGAGTCATTACGGATCTCCAGGTCCCGCTGATGATTATTGATCGGAGAGGTGTCTCGGTCATGTATGCACATTCTCCAACCGTAGGGTGACACATTTAAGGTTGCGATATTGCTAGGGGTTGTTTTGGGATTAAAGAAATGGTTTTGGAGAGTTACAGAATTGTTCCGGGAAGAGTATTAGTAATTTATTAATTAATTGAATTACTAATTACTAATATATATATATATGTTTATTTAGTCTTCATATATATATATAATATAAAAGGCACATAGAGTCCCATCCAATGCATCTCAGCCGTACAAGCAAAAAATGTAACGCCCCACATCTATTCCATGATTTACATTGGCAGACAACATCCACCATCCACCACGCTAACAGTTTCTCTCTCGTTCCATCACCACTAACCGTACAAAACCACCAACGCACCACTCCACACGATCATCGCCTCTCCTGCACGCCGCATCAGTCCTTCAAGCTGTTGCCGCCGTCGTCGGCTCACCTACTGTCGCAGCAGTCCTTCAAGCCATCGTCGCCTCACCTGCCGCCGCAGCAGTACTTCTCGCCGTCCTCACCTCACCTGCCGATGCACGAATCCTTCTCGCCCTCGCTGCCGCCATGGCGTCCCTGCTGCCACAGCAGTCCTTCTCGCCCTCGCCAACGCCCTGTCGCCTCAACGCCAGGGAAGCGCCAGGGAAGCCCGTGCATTCCTCTCGCCTCCACGCAGACGGCCGCGACGACGACACCCTCTCCTGGGAGTCGACGCCCTGTCGCCTCAACGCCAGGGAAGCCCGTGCATTCCTCTCACCTCCATGCAGACGGCCGCCACCACGACACCCTCGCCTGGGAGTCGAGGACGCTGACGGTACCCGGCCGGCTACCCAAACAACAGCTTCAGAATTGGCATTTACCAGTTGAATCTGAACCTGAAAACCTGTCAAACGGTTTCAACCTTTCAGTCAAAAATTCAATCTTAACCCCAAGGAAGAACAATTTCTCGCCGGGACGCCCGACAAGCAACTCCAAAAGTACCTGCAGGTCTGACGCCTTTATTTTCAACACAGTATTTTTCTCAATCAATGGACCTGCATTTGGACCTGCTTTTGAATGGAGAAACATTTGAAGTTTTTTCTATAACAATCTACAATAGCTGGTTTGTACATACTGTGTTCTATTGCGGCGATAATTACCTGTATCTGCATTTGACTCAACTGAATGAACAATAGTCAATCTTAAGCACCAATTATTCTTATCGACAGCTCATGATCCATATCCAACGAACTGAATCCTAGCAAAGCATGAACGCGCATGCATCCTTCGAAAGCACAAATGATTGAGCATAAATAAACTGATCAGAAGGTTGTACAATGTAAGCAAACTACTATTCATCTGAATAATAGTAGTCCGAATAATAGGCAACGAAAACACTGCTAACTTTTCTAAAATACATGTTTACCTTTATAGCTTCTAGGATGGCATTTTTTAATACCAACTGATCTCCCCATAAAAGATGCAATATATAAACATTGTTAACTTAGGGGTCGTTTGTTTGGGCTTTTTCCAGCTTTCCAAAAGAAAAAGCCACCTGATCGAAACAAACGGCCAGCTTTGGGGGCCGGCTTTGCCAAAGCCGAAGCAGGCAATAGGCAGAGATGGCAAAGCACCTTCGGAGGTGCTTCCCGCAGCTTCTCCTTAATAGCTGAGCCGTTTTTTAGACTTGGTCATGTTGTTTCGCAGTATTTATGTTAGACCACCACCAAGCTGAACAGTTTTCTCCCCATCGCTAGAGGAGCGACCTGAGGCAGCGACGCTAGGATCCTAGGGATGGCTCAAAATAGCCCTTGCCGCGCGGCCACTGCCGCCGGCGATACTCCGCATCCACCATCCCCCGCCTCCAACCGCCGACGCCCGACGTCTCAGGCCGATTCTCACCTTCCGCGCCCGACTATCGCCGCTCCTGCCTTATCAGATCGACTGCGCCTGATTTCCGCAGCTCCCGCCCTGTGGAAGGCGCCGCCGACCTGGCCGGAAGGACGCCGGAGGGCCGCTGCTGCCGTCCTGGCCAGAGAAGATCTCAGCCCCAACGTGATTACGAGCTCCGCGTGAGACCCTGTCGCCGGTTACGATCCCCCACGACCACGACATCTCCTTGGCCCCACGAGAAGCAATTTCTTTGTACTAGTATTTCCTGCAGCCCCGTTCAGGTTAAATACGAGAGTTGCAGTACGTATTGAGCCATGGACACACATCCAAGTTAGTTATATGGGTATGTGTTTGCGTGTGTAGTTTTAAGTCAATTATGTGCAATAATCTATATGGACAGTGCTGGGCGTCCCCCGGGGGATCTGATTCCCCAGCCCCGGGTCCCCAGCCGTTAGATCGATATCATGTACGGTTAGATTTGCATGTAGCAAAAGAAACACCTCCGGCAGCAAAAATAACATCCCGGCAGCAGCTGCATGTAGCAAAAAACGGTTCGTTCATGAAATAATCTAAGCTCGCCGGAGTCTCGCCGGAGACCTCGTCGGAGATCCGTAGCAAAAAAGTTATGCTAATGTAGCAAAAAAAAACAAACATTGCTGAAGAACTCGTCGGGAGACACTGGAGCAAACATATATGTGCAATTGTAGCGACGCCTCGAACCGTCGGTAGCAATATCCGATGCCTAATGTAGCAAAGCCGGCATCCACCGGTAGCAAAAGCTGCCCTCCACTGGTAGCAACGCCGGACGCCTAAGGTAGCGAGATCCACCCTCCGCCGGTAGCAACGTCGACGCCTAAGGTAGCAACATCATCCTCCACCGGTAGCAACCCCGGGCGCCCAAAGTAGCAGTACCAACCGTCGCACCCGAGCATGCTAAACCGCCGGCGGCAACTCCCGCGAGAGACGCGTCGGGACGACACAAGAGGGAGCACACGAGCTCGGCCTCCTCGAGCGCGTCTCCTACGGCGTCCTTGTGGACCTTGCTGCCACTGTCGAAGACGCCATCTCCGTGGATGCGGGGAGGAGGTCGACGAAGACGGCGGGGAGAAACGCGACGAGCTCCGGGCGGCGAGGTGGCCGCCAACTACCCCACCTCACCCTCCCACCTCGACCACTTCGCTCTACGCCCGCCGCCGGCCCAGCCCGTCGTTGTCGCGCTGCCGGCACGCTGCCGGCATGCCGCAGTTCGACCGCCTCCGCGCCATGATCCCCTCCCAGCGGCGGAGCAGACACCCGCGCTGGCACTCGAGCTCGCGCTGGGAGGCTCCTTCCCTGGCCTCCTCCGCCTCGGCCGCTCCATGGTGCGCAGGAAAAAGGTGAGAGGATGGGGAACGGTAGAAGATAAGGAAAGGAACGAGTGGCCAGGAAAGAAAGAGAGAATAGAGAACGTGCGGTGCAGTGTGGTGGGTCCCATGAACACGCATCACACGCTGAAAGAGGAGGCTGCGGGGCGTTCATCCCCCGGGGGAATACCATCATTTTCCAATCTATATGAAACACATCCATGGTAGGAGTAGTAATTAATATTTTAAATTAGATCAGATACATGTTATCGGAATTTGGGGCATTTTAGTCAATTTATCTGTTCACAGCCAGACAGCTTGCCAGGTTGCCAAACAACAAAACTTGAAAAAACAGCTTTTCCTGTACAACAGCTTTTCCTACACAGCTGCTTTCCCTGCTGCCAGCCACAGCCCAAACAAACAGGCCCTTAAAGCAATTATTATATACTGGAGTTTAGCTGGACAAATCTACTACATATACAAGATAGGATATACTGGAGTTTTTGCCATCCTACCGGGAATTACACACAATTCTGCCATAAATTGGTTGCTTCTACTATTACTAAATTAAGAGAGGTGGTATTGTTTATCAAGGTGGTATTGTTTATCATCATCTTTATTTTGCAGAAAGAGAAGCCATAAATCCGAATGTCATCATCCAGGCGCAATCCATTTCAGGATATAACCAATGGGCTAAGTCAAGGTACTTCGCAACAAACGCAATGATCAGTACCCATTATTATGTCAAATTCTGAAGTGCTATCTGTATGCAGATCCTAAAGAAGTCAAAAGGCGGAGGGAAAGGGATCGGTATGCAAATAATAAAGATGAAAGTCAACGCCATTTACGGGATCTAAAAAAAGAGTCAATGGACGCTGCGAATGGTGAAAACATACCATCTGATACACAGGCCATTGGAAACTCTGGAATCACCCACATACAATACATGCCTTCTAAAGGTCTTGTGTTCTATACTTCCAGCATGTATTCTGGATCTATATTATATGAAAAGGCTGACTTTCTTAAGCTGCAATGAATTTACAGGTATGACGATAGATGTTCAGCATAATGCATCTCAGGTGGGCGGTGAAGATGATTCCGATTGGTTCCACAGAAATGATGCATACCAGATGCAACCAAAACCAGGAGGAACTACACCTATTCTTATTGCCCAGTCCAATAACGTTGCGACAGGTTCAATCACCCAATTATCAGGTAGTATAATAGCATGCATCATGTAGTACAATATCATCCAGACTTCAATTATCATGTTCAATCGCCCAATTATGTAGTATATATGCTCTACAATCTCATGTAGAATTATTCTCGGTGTTCAGGTGATGATGATCTTGTGAGAGGTAGTAATGTTTCACATGAAGAAATGGGGGCATCATCTTCACAATCTGGTGTGTGTAGGGTAAAGGTTGTTGTTTCAGAATGAAGAGGTAGAAATGATATGTGTATGCGGAAGAACCAATCCATTTTTTCGATGTCCTACTGCTTTATTGTTTCCTGACATTCTGTAGTCTATTCTGGTTTGATCACATGCTCTGCTCTGAATGATAAACATTGTCCTGTAGTCTATTCTGGTTTGATCACATGCTCTGCTCTGAATGATAAACATTGTTCAGAATTTCAGGTCAAATTTGAGAAACTGTAGTAAACTGACCTCTGCATTTCTTATCTTCGCTTCAAACTTGGATTTCCGGCGCCACTCGATTTCAGTATCTTCACCTCCTTACATAAGATTTCAGTATCTGATTCACCACCTACACATTTGCTTTATTTAGTGAACTTGTCGATGTGTCTAGAGAAGGAATAAAACATGCGTGCATGCTCTGGGGCAAAAAGAAAACATCATACTGAAAAGTTCACTGTATTTTCATACTGAAAAGGATATGAAGAATACCAACAGCAAATGATGATTGATCTCTCCATCCTTTCTTTTATAACTTCGAGAACCTCTATGCAACCTATAACCAAAAGTAGAATACTGAAATTATCCTCAATTTATTATACACACTGAGAAGTCAAAAATAGTGTCGTACTCATTACCTTGACTTGACCATAGCTGATGTCCCACTGTTGACATCGACTGCAACATGACCGCATATCTACAGAAATACAAAGCCAAATTTAAAATCGTTAGCCTGCCACTCTGATATCGACTTTGTATCCTCAGTTTGGGCAAGAAACTATTCTGGATACGCCTAATATACCCAGATTGGACTCCAATCTGTTGCCCTGCCACTCTATTGGAGCCATACCGCTGTCTCCCTATCCAATTCTGTAAGATATAGAACAGATTATAGAAAGATCCATCAAGAGAAGAAAGAGGTGCAGCGCAAAAGTTGCATCTCCATCGCAAGCCAGTTGATCCAGTAGAGTAACAGAGGAAGATGTGCTTACGGACTGAAGGAGGCTGGACCGTCGGGTCAGACGCTGGATCGGCGGCTACTGCAGTGACGAAACGGAGGTGGCACCCTACTACTCGAGGCGCGGCCACCCCAGGTGCAGCTTCCTAAGACGATGGCCGCGGTGCCTAACGGCCAGCACGCCGCACGGAGAACCCAGCCGGCGCGACTGCAGTCTCCCGGCTGAGCTCGACGGGGCGATTTGGGCACGGCCTGAGGCAGAGACGCGGGTGTCACCGAGCCGGGAGGGACTGGCGGCGGAGGAACATTGGGATTGGATCAATGGGTGTAGACGACGGCGACGCTGCGAGGCAGGGGAGCCGGGATCCCGGCGACGCCGGTGGAGGAGAGGCAGTGAGTGTATTTTTTTTGTGAGCTCGGCGGTGGGGGATGCGGGAGTGAGGGTGAGCCGGCGAGGCAGCGTGTTACATATCAGAAAAAAAGTATTGCCCCCAAATTTTCATTTTTGATGATTTTAAATGTATTTTAGGTGAACAATGATTTTACTTATTGAATAAATATTAATTTATGTATCATTAAGAAATTTTGTAATCACGCAGGTCATCGTGTGGTCTATGGATGTTAAATTTCATGGAATATTTCACGGGAGATATTTTATCCGACATTCCCGAGCAGGTATATTTCGCTCCGTATCGTAATACTTATTCCAGGTTGAATTATTATTACTTGACAAGTAATTTTAGTTACTGCTTGATTGATAGGTCAATATGATAGATTTTAGAAACAAAATAGCAGTCATTTTGGTGAATTCACATTTGAATGATGATAATATAAGGAATCGAGACTTCAAGGATGATGAAGACCAAATATTTGATCCCACGGATTGTGTCATTGTGGATGGACCCCCTACCAACATAAAAACATTTAAACTATTATCAGAAATTGGGTTCATCTCGCAATCTTTGCTTATGTCACCATCTACCAATCCAACGGACGAGGATTTAATTGCTGAACTATTCAAAGTTGCTTTTTAAGAAAACTCGCAAAAAAGAAGGATTCAAAACAAATTATTTATTATCATAGATTATAATACGTGCGTGGCACGTGCACCTTTACTATAGAAGGAAATATGCAAAGAAATTCACGTCAAAACAAATACATGCGCTTCTCACACGATTGGACATGAGATACATGCAAAGTGGCTATTAAAAAACATGAATTTTTTTATAATACGTGTGTGGCACGTGCACCTTTACTAGTAGAAATAAATATAAGGCTAAAAGTAGTCTATGAGGTATTTTGCCAATGGGCCAACTAAAACACATGTTGGCAGACTATAAAAGAAAATAGGTAAAAGCAAAAAGAAAAAAAAAGAAAGAGGAAGCACGTGGAATGGGCCAAGGAAGAGTCCTGGACGTGCACATCACGTTGGGAGGCAGCGTCGCTGCCTTGGCCGATCGGTCCAGCCGATAGTTGCCTCGCGCGCGTCTCCGCGTGTGGCCGATTAGATCGGCGTGCTGTGCACGTTCGCCCACCGTCTCACGCGCTTATAAAAGGAGACGCGCAGGTCGGGCGTACGGCCAGCTTTTGTGTCGCAGCCTTTTGCTCCATTTACTTCTCCTTTGTCTAGTTTCTTTCACCCAACATGAATAGGCGAAGCTCTGTTCACGGAAATTCTCCACCATCATCACACCGTCGTGCTGCTGGACTAGATCCCATCTACCACATCTCCCCATTTGCTGGAACAAGGAGGAGGTGTCTTCATCGAGCTGTACGCGTGACCGAGTACGGAGGTGCTGCCTGATTGCAGCGCCGGAGAGATCGTTATCGCGATCTTGAGATCGGCAAGTGAACGATTACATCAACCACGAGATACAATCTCGTTTCCGCTTAGCGATCTACAAGGGTATGTGGATCCGAACTTTCTCATTGCTTAGATCTAGTATATTAGATCTTGACGGTTTTTCCTAGATTGAATCTTAGTTTTATTCGTTCTTGCGGTAGAAAATTTTATTTTCCATGCAACGAACCCATAGAATAGTCATGTGCGTTTCTCTTTTTTATTGTATAATGTCATTTCGCGGTGTTGCGGCCTTCATGTAACAAGTGAATAATTTATACAAGACTTTACTATTGTATTATAGCGCCGACTCTTGCTAGTTTAATTGATAGGTGGAACTAAAACTAAACAAAAAACTAAACATGTTGATTCAGACATCGACGAGGTAGAAAGCACCTCCAAACACACCGCACCAACTACAATGTCAAAACCAACTCGACCGTGCAGCGGAACGTCTATATCCGCTTAGTAAATTTTTACGAGTCTATGACTAGATTTATCTATATTCACTATATGAAGAAAAAAATCGAGAACATTAAAGTAATGAGTTGATTAGTAGTTGCGTCAACAGATATATATCAAGCAAGCCACCAAGGTTTTCTATTAGCACATCTACCCCTTGTATTCACAAACATCTTAGTGTTGACCTTCTAGTATAATCACGGTTAAATAATCTTTGCAAAGGCAACAGGTGCATAATTGTATAATGTTTGTGTTGCGCCCTTCATGTAACATGTGCATAATTTATAGAAGACTTTGCGATTGTATTATTGTGAAATTATTGTAGTTTAGTGTTAAATAATTTTTGCAAATGCAGTATAATTATACTAAATTTTTATACTTGTTTTTTATCGTGTTGTGGTTTTAACAAATATATAAGTTGTATAGTATTTGCTTAGCATTTTTAACTGTACGCTAATATTTCTCAATGTTTATTATTGTGTTTTCAGCTATACCGTTTTAATTTATATCACTGAAAATATATGTGAGCTGCTCTAAAGTTTTTTTTCCTTTCTCGGATATTTCACTTAAAAACAAAGATAACCACCTTAATTGTGGAAACAAAAAAGATACACACACACACACACACTTTCTTTAATAATTTTTACACAAATGAATTATAAAAGTGCACATGTATATTATTGTGTTAACTTGTTTCTAGAATTATTGAATATACTGGCAAAAATTCCATAGCTTGGTTTGAGGAATATTTATTAAATACGTAAACAAATGCATAGAAACTTCTAGAGTATATAAATTGAATTGTCGGCATTATCATTTATTTCATGATGAAATGTTTCTTACTGCCGGTTCCAATAATAAATTTATAATATGTTAGTGATATATATTTGTTAGCAAAATAGTGGACTACCATAAGTGCTAGCTATCTATCCATTCGATATGTTAGGCGTATCGCCTAGCTCTCCTCTCCCAACCCTAAGCCCCGGGCGGCGGCGCCGATCCGCCCAGGGCAACCCTCTCCCTGCCGCTCTGTAGCACCTCGTCCGCAATACCCCTCTCCTCCTCCGCCGAAGGTGTGGCCGGGCAAAGCCCGTGCGGCACGGTGGCGGTGTGGTCCCGGCAAGGCGCAGTCTTGGGGTTGGAGGGCGGCACTGATACGTCTCAAACGTATCTATAATTTCTTATGTTCCATGCTAGTTATATGACAATACTCCCATGTTTTATATACACTTTATATCATTTTTATGCATTTTCCGGCACTAACCTATTAACAAGATGCCGAAGCGCCAGTTCCTGTTTTCTGCTGTTTTTGGTTTCAGAAATCCTACACGGGAAATATTCTCGGAATTGGACGAAACAAAAGCCCACGGTCTTATTTTGCACGGAGCCTTCCAGAAGTCCGAAGAGGAGACGAAGAAGGGCGACGAGGCGGCCACACCCTAGGGGGCGCGGCCCCACCCTTGGGCGCGCCGCCCTATGGGGTGGGCCCCTCGGGCGCCTCCCGACTCTGCCCCTTCGCCTATATATTCTCTCCGCCGCGAAAACCCTATTACCGAGAGCCACGATACGAGAAAAGTTACTGAGACGCTGCCGCCGCCAATCCCATCTCGGAGGATTCGGGAGATCGCCTCCGGCACCCTGCCGGAGAGGGGAATCATCACCGGAGGGCTCTACATCACCATGCCCGCCTCCGGACTGATGTGTGAGTAGTTCATCCTTGGACTATGGGTCCATAGCAGTAGCTAGATGGTTGTGTTCTCCTCTTGTGCTATCATGTTTAGATCTTGTGAGCTTCCTATCATGATCAAGATCGTCTATTTGTAATGCTACATGTTGCGTTTGTTGGGATCCAATGAATATTGAATACTATGTCAAGTTGATTATCAATCTATCATATATGTGTTGTTTATGTTCTTGCATGCTCTCCGTTGCTAGTAGAGGCTCTGGCCAAGTTGATACTTGTAACTCCAAGAGGGAGTATTTATGCTCGATAGTGGGTTCATGCATCCATTGAATCTGGGACAGTGATAGAAAGTTCTAAGGTTGTGGATGTGCTGTTGCCACTAGGGATAAAACATCGATGCTTTGTCTAAGGATATTTGTGTTGATTACATTACGCGCAGTACTTAATGCAATTGTCTGTTGTTTGCAACTTAATACTGGAAGGGGTGCGGATGTTAACCCGAAGGTGGACTTTTTAGGCATAGATGCATGCTGGATAGCGGTCTATGTTCTTTCTCGTAATGCCCTAATTAAATCTCATAGTAGTCATCATGATATATGTATGTGCATCTCTATTTGTCAATTGCCCAACTGTAATTTGTTCACCCAACATGCTATTTACCTTATTGGAGAGACACCACTAGTGAACTGTGGACCCCGGTCCATTCTTTTACATCTGAAATACAATCTACTGCAATCTCTGTTCTCTGTTGTTTTCTACAAGCAAATATCATTCTCCACACCATACGTTTAATCCTTTGTTTTCAGCAAGCCGGTGAGATTGACAACCTCACTGTTAAGTTGGGGCAAAGTATTGTGATTGTGTTGTGCAGGTTCCACGTTGGCGCCGGAATCCCTGGTGTTGCGCCGCACTACACTCCTTCACCAACTACCTTCACGTGGCCTTCATCTCCTACTGGTTTCGATAACCTTGGTTTCTTACTGAGGGAAAACTTGCTGCTGTACGCATCATACCTTCCTCTTGGGGTTCCCAACGGACGTGTGCTTCACGCGCCATCAAGCAATTTTTCTGGCGCCGTTTCCGGGGAGATCAAGACATGCTGCAAGGGGAGTCTCTCACATCCAATCTCTTTACTTTGTTTATTGTCTTGCTTTATTTTATTTTATTTTCTATTTTTTTTGCTTTCTTTATATCAAAAACACAAAAAAATTAGTTACTTTTTTATTTTATTTAATTCGGTTTGCTTTATTACTGTTAAAATGAATACTCCTGAGAACACTAAGTTGTGTGACTTCACTAGTTAGGCTTAATGGAAAACAACAAAAAAATTAGAGATCTTTATGAACTTTATATTGAATTAGGACATGATGTGTTTGAAGAGAGAATTAAAAACCCATGGAACTTTGTTTGCAAAATATTTGTAGCAATGTTTTTAGCATGAATTCTTTGAACACTATTATTTTTAATGCTATGGAAAAGTCTAAGCTTGGGGAAGCTGGTTGTGATATTTTTAGTCCCCCAAGCATGGAGGAGAAAATTAATTATGATTACAATATGCCTCCTATATATGATGATTATGGTGATGAGAATAATAATGATAGCTATCTTACTGAATTTGCTCCCACTACTATTAATAGTAATGACTATGCTTATGTGGAGAGTAATAATTTTATGCATGTAGCTCATGATAAGAATGTTTCATGTGATAGTTATGTTGTTGAGTTTGTTCATGATGCTACTGAAAATCTTTATGAGAGAGGACAATATGGTTGTAGGGATTTTCATGTTACTAAAACACCTCTCTTTTTGCTTAAAATCTTGAAGTTGCGCTTGTCTTATTTTCCTATGCTTATTGCATTATGCTTACATGACTTGTTTATTTACAAGATTCCTTTTCATAGGAAGTGGGTTAGACTTAAAAGTGTTTCTTATTTGCTTTTGATGCTCTCTTTTGCTTCAACTCTTATTTCTTGCGAGAGCATCATTAAAATTACTAAGCCCATCTTAATGGATATAAAGAAAGCACTTCTTGGGAGATAACCCATGTATGTTTTTATTACTGTTTTGTTGTGTCTTGGAAGTTGTTACTACTGTAGCAACCTCTCCTTATCATATTGTTGTGCCAAGTAAAGTCTCTGATAGTAAAGTTGATACTAGATTTGGATTCCTGCGCAGAAACAGATTTTTACCTGTCACGAATTTGAGTAGATCTCTCTGTAGGAAACTCGTAAAATGCTGCAAAAAGTCTTGCGTGATCCTCAGATATGTACGCAACTTTCATTAGTTTTGAGCTTTTTCATCTGAGCCTGTTAAGTGCCTCTAAAAAATTCGTCTTTACGGACTGTTCTGTTTTGACAGATTCTATCTTTTATTTCACATTGCCTCTTTTACTGTGTTGAGTGGATTTCTTTGTTCCATTAACTTTCAGTAGCTTTGGGTAATGTCCAGAAGTGCTAAGAATGATTGTGTCCCCTCTGAACATGTGAATTTTTGATTATGCACTTGTAAGAGCAAGATCTATAACCCTTGTTTTGTGTGTTTGATAACAACACTCGAACAATTCTAACCGTGCACAAAGATTATCTTTGATGGATTTGTAGGTGTACGGTGCCCTCGCTGAACACACTATGATCGGAAGACTGAAGCGTAGATCTTAGGTTTCCTGGTTTTGTGTGTGTGTCGTGAGGTAACATGGTAGGAGAGGAAAAGAGGAAAAAGCTGTTTTAGCCATAGCGGTACTACCGGTACCAGCAGCGGTAGTACCGCTACCCTACTGGTACCGCTCTGAGCTACCGCTCTGAGGATTGCACACGAGATTGTCCCACAGAACAAGTTACTGGTACCTTTACGGTACCTTGAGCGGTAGTACCGCTTACAAGCGGTAGTACCGCCCACGGTACCGCTCAAGTACCGTAACATGTTACGGCGATGCCGCTACGGTACCGCTTCGGTACCGCTTTGGATCTAGTAAGGTCTGGATCCTATTGAGGTACCTCAAGCGGTACCGCGAGCGGTAGTACCGCAATGTGTCCACGTGGACAAGTTCTGTGGGGATTCGAACTCAGAGCGGTAGTACCGCTTCCCAGAAGCGGTAGTACCGCTTAGGCAAAAACAACACATAACGGTTGGATTTGGAGGGACCTATAAAAAGGCCCCTTCTTCTCCAGCCCGAATTCAGCTCTTCTCTCTCTCTCTCTCTCTCTCTCCTCCATTGTTGTTGAGCTCAAACTTAGTGGATCTCTCTCCCTACCCAATCAATCTTGCTCATACTTTGAGGAGTGGTGGAGGAGACCCCGATCTATTGTTCTACCGAGAGAAATTTTACCAATTCGTGGTAGTCCTTAGTGGATCTTGGTGGTAGAGTTCTTATTGTGGAATCTTGGAAGAAGTGCATCCATGGAGGCTAGCTTGGTGTTGTACTAGCTCCATGGGTTGTTGGGAGCCTCCTTGTGGTGTGGAGCTCGCCCCAACCTTGTGAAGGAATCATCGCCTCGACCAGTGCCTTAATGGAGAAGGGGGAGCACCTATGTGGAGCTCTCTCGAGGAAGAAGGTGAGGCCTTCCTTCGTGGTGTGGCCGTCTAGTCTCTTGTGTGAGGCTAGCACCTCCTCAACGCAGACGTACTCCCTTTTGTGGGAGGAACTGCGGGAAACAAACCTCGCCTCGCCTCCGCGCCCTCCGGTTGTCCCGCTCCTTACTCTTACTATCTTGTGATTGTTCCTTTGCTTGTTGTACTTGTCTAGGATCATTGTAGGAACACCACCATCACTAAAGCTATCATCTTTATTGTTGTGGGTATACTTCATGGGTGTACCATCGACAGTGCCTAGATCCGGCAAGCCCGGGTGGCCCACAGATGGTGATGAGGCATGTGGCCCATCGGGCGGCCCAGTTGCTGTTGATCATGAAGGAAGAAGTCCGGCCCAGGATCAGTAAGCCGGATCCGTACCGACATTAGGAGGAACCCGGATCCATGGAGGCCCATGAGGGATCCGGATCTGGTACGACGTATATGGAAGGCCGATCCGTGACGTGCACGGAAAGATATTGTACCGTAGTTAGGCTATCTGTAATCCGGCTAGGACTCTCCATGTAAACCCTAGATCCGTGCGCCTTTATAAGCCGGATCCCGGGAGCCCTAGAGGGACAACCACAACTCATTGTAACAACGCGAAAGCACCCGGATAATTCCGGACAAGCAGCGAGTAGGCCCTGTCATCGTGCGGGTGTTCCGAAGGCTGGGTAACTCGCGTACCACCATCCCGTGTGCACTCCGCCCTATGGCCCCTACTTCTTCTCCCCTCGTGAGGATCCCTCCTCCGAGGTACCGTCGATTAGGCAACGACGGTTGGCGCCCACCGTGGGGCCTGCGGCGTATGGAGGCCGGAACCGGGAGGGTTCCGCCATGGGAAGCTACGACGACACCATCGCTGTGGGGCGTGTCCTTTACGCCGGAAATCTGCCGATCGTCCCTCCGGATGAGTGTTGGATTCCGGCTAAAACCGACCCCGTCAAGCTCTCCATCGTCCCAGTTGGCGGCATACACATCTTCATCGGGGAAACCGTCGATTCCGATGGAAACCCACTGGTAAGTAGCGCTGACGCGACCGCCGCTGAGCAGGACGCAGTCGCGAAGATCCGATCTGAGACGCAGGAACTTCCCAGCGAAGATTCCGCCTTAGATCTGAAAAAGTTAAAACCCACCCAATCCGCCCCTGAGCAGGAAATAACGGTGGAACACCAATGCAGATCCGCCTGGGTCTCCCAGGTGTTAGAGAAGCAAAGGTGTCACTTCGTACACTTCTTGGCCCATACCGCCGGAACCGCCCCTCAAGAAGCCGGAGCTGGTCCCGAGCAGGACGTGGCCCCGGAAAACAACGCTGCTCCGGATAAGCAAGAGGCTGTCGGAGAAAGCGGAACTCCGGCCGAAGAGTCAATCTTGGGAAATCTAAGCCCAATTTCCGGAGACACCCAATCCATGGACACTGAAGAGTTCGATCGAAAGGTGAAGGAACTCGAATACGGTGAACAGCCTGAAGTCGATTCCGTCCAGCCAAAGCAGGTACTTGCAACTGTAGCGGCGCTGGGAGAAAACGGATCAGAAGAGGCAGGCACCCAATCCGACCTCCAGCCATCCCACCACGGGAGCGGGAGCGGCCCCGTAGGGATTCTTCCTCGGAGAGCCTCCTGTCGCCCGAAGAGATGGTCGCACAAGCAGGCATGGATGCGGTTTATCGCTCAGATATTCTTAACAAACCCATCACTCCCGAAGACGTAGAAGCTTTAGAAGCTAAAAGAGTGGAGCTGCTGGCCACAGCCAAGAAATTCAAGGTCACCGCAGCCGCCATGCTCGGAGGAAAGGAAGCACGCCGCAGTTTTTGTGGAAGACTTCATCCAGCGTGAGCAGGAGGTGGACGAAGGATTGGCAAAAGTCAAGGAACTCCGAAAACATTGGGAGGACAAGATCGTTGAAGCTCATCAGGAGGTCGAAAAGGTCCGGCGTGAGATGATAGCTCCCCGCAAGATCACCTTCGCAACTCCAACGGAGCAGCAGCCGTTCGCAACCCCAAAGGACAATATGACGAAAGCTGCAGAGATCCCGAAGAAAAGTAACGAGGAGATTGACATCGACTACGTACGCACGCTCGTCGCTTCGGCGGTTAAACGACAGAGCAAGGCGGACACTTCGCACAGGCTGGAATCCAACCCGGAGCATTGCGTCTCCACTGCGCGAGAAGGACGCCCGCGACAATCGCCATCGAGATGACGAATCGCGAACCGGATCCTCGGAACGCGGAAGGAAAGCCGAGGAACACCCAAATCCGATCCCCGTACCATCAAAGACGCCACCGTCGGATCCGAGAAAGGGAAAGGATGCAATGTACTACGGACGAGACAAGTACCGCAACGCCTCTCCTCCGCCTAATGGTTACCCGCGTCCCCCTCGCCGCCGTAGTCCAGCCGGAAACACCGGGCCTCGGGGGCATGGTGGAATTGTTATCCGCGACAACGTGCTGCCCTCAAGAAACGAGGAGCGAGGAGCGCACGCCGGAACCTCGCCGGAATCAGAACAACGATCGTGAGCCCGAACCTAGGAGGAGTCGGAATGAGGAGCGCGACCCGGAGCCCCGCCGGAGCCGGAATGACCAGGGCAGCCAGCGTCACGGCGAAGGCAGCCACAGGAGCCAGCACCGGGAGGGCCGAGGAGAATCTGAAGGCGGAAGCAAGAGGTCGGATCGGCCCCCTCGCAGGTCTCCCTCACCACCACCTAGCGGTGGCGGCGGAGGTGGAGGCGGAGGCGGTGGCCGGAGATCTCGCTCTCGCTCACGATCCCCCGTCACGGATCGCGCGACGCGCGGGAACGCCTCAACGAATACGAGAACCGACTACATCGGACCGAAGTGCTTTGGCAGGGATGATTCGAGAGGAACCAAAGCCAAGGAGCTCCCTCAAGCTACCCGGAAACTTGAAGCATTATGATGGCACCGAAAGGCCGGATACCTGGATTGAGGATTACTATAATGCAGTAACCTTCGCCGGAGGAACCCCTAATATCGCCTGCCGCATGCTCCAGTTGTACCTTGTAGGTCCAGCCCGGATCTGGCTCAGCGACCTCGAGAAGAACTCCATCTTTTGCTGGTTTGACCTGAAGACCGCTTTCGAGAAACACTTCAGAGGCACCTACAAAAGACCTGCCACGGCAAGCGACCTACAAGCTTGTATCCAGAAGAAGGGAGAATCCTCAAGAAACTTCCTCACACGATGGTTGGCATGTAGGAACGAGTGCGAGAACGTCGACCACACCACTGCCATGTATGCCTTCATCGGTGGACTGCAGAGAG
The DNA here is from genome assembly GCF_022539505.1 of Lolium rigidum. Taxonomy (NCBI): domain Eukaryota; kingdom Viridiplantae; phylum Streptophyta; class Magnoliopsida; order Poales; family Poaceae; genus Lolium; species Lolium rigidum. Next base: position 170,263,837 of record NC_061512.1, on the reverse strand, counting down.
GAGGATTGCTGAGGCATAAGCTCACATGTTTGGCTAACGCCAATAAACTGACTTTGGATGAAATGATCTCCATTGCCAGTGACCACACTGCCGCCGATGACGATGCAGGCGGTGATATCGCAGCTACAGCAATCCCCCTACACCAACAAAAGAAGAACCGTGATAACGGCAACAACAACGGCCATAAACGCAAAAACCCTGACGACCAGAAGAGTGGCGGATCCGACATGGTCGCCATGGCGTTCCAACGCGGAGGTTCAGGGAGGCGGAAGAGGACGCGGCCGTGGAGGCGGAGCCGGCAGGGGTCGAGCAGATGGCACCGAGGTCACGGCCGGCGGATCCCGCGCCCCGCAAACCTACAAAGAGTATAGAGACATGCCCTGCCCGGCCCACTTGGATCCGGTTACGGGAAGTCCACTCACACCAACCGCAACTGCAAGTGGGTCAACGACCTAAAGAACGACCCGGAGGAAGGATACAAGCGAGCCCGGAAGCACCGCCCACGCGGCAAAGGAGGCAAGGGCAAGAACAAGGACAAAGAGGAAGACAGTTCCGAGGCAATGGATGAGGATGATAACTCGCCGGATCCCAAAGACGGATCCGCAGGTAAATCCAACCCCTTCGAGAAAAAGAGCGTGGGGGCTTACCACACCTTCCTCGGAACCCCAACAGTCCGCGCTACAAAGTCAACTACCCGGATCCTGAACGCCACAGTTCCGGCTGTGCCGCAGCATGTCGGGTGGTCGGAAGTTCCGTGCACATTTGACAGGGAGGATCATCCCGCCATTGTGCCAAAAGAATACTACGCCTTGGTTGTAAGTCCCCGCATAGACGTGTATGACTTCTCCAAGTGCCTTATGGATGGGGGGGCCAGCTTGAACATCATGTACCTGGAGACTCGGGAGCGGATGAACCTCACCAAGGAACAGCTCAAACACAGCAACACTGAGTTTCACGGCGTGGTTCCGGGTAAGAAGGCGAACTCCCTCGGCAGCATCACACTTCCCGTGGCTTTCGGCGATGTTCACAATTTCCGCGAAGAGAAGATCACATTTGAAGTTGTGCCCTTCAAGAGCTCCTACCACGTCATCTTCGGCAGGCCCACCTACCACAAGTTCCACGCAAGAGCGTGCTATATCTACAACAAGCTCAAGATTCCGGGTCCTAATGGTATGATCACCATAACCGGAGACTACAAAAAGGCTCACGAGTGCGAGTTGGGCGAAGCCGCCTTCGCAGAGTCCGTCATATCCGGAGAAGAGCTGAAAGGCTACAGAGCCGCGGTGGATCCGACTGAGATGCAGACCACCAAGAAGCAGATCTCCGAACACAAAAACTCCTTCAGGGCCGCGATAGAGACCAAGAAAGTCAACTTCAAGGAAGGCAACGATTCTAAGCAAGTCTCAGTCGGAGCCAACATGGACCCCAAATAGGAAGACGCGCTCGTCGAGTTCCTCCGCGCTAACATGGATATCTTTGCATGGCAACCTTCTGACATGTCCGGAGTACCAAGGGAACTCGCCGAGCACTACCTCAACATAAACCCGGGGCTAAACCGGTGAAGCAAGCTATGCGACGCTTTGGAGATAAGAAGCGCCGCGCCATAGGAATGGAATTAGCAAAGTTACTAGAGGCAGGTTTTGTAATAGAAGTAATCCATACTGATTGGGTCGCAAATCCCGTCCTTGTACCCAAAAAGAACACTGAAATACTAAGAATGTGCATCGATTACTCCGGCTTGAACGAACATTCCCCGAAAGATCCGTTTCCCCGCCGCGCATTGACCAAGTCATTGATTCGACGGCAGGGGCGGAACTTCTGTGTTTTCTTGATGCGTATTCCGGGTATCATCGGATCCGGATGAAGGAGTCTCGACCAAAAGGCGACCTCATTCATCACCCCATTTGGCACTTACTCGCTATGTTACTATGCCCTTTGGCTTGAAAAACGCAGGTGCCACCTACCAACGTACGATGCAGCGGTGCTTGAAGGACCAGATAGGACGGAACGTACACGCCTACGTCGACGACATCGCGGTCATGACTCGGAAAGGATCCGACTTGATCAGCGACCTCACAGAAACCTTTGAGAACCTCCGTCGGTACAAGATGATGTTGAATCCGCTAAAGTGCGTCTTTGGCGTACCAGCTGGAAAACTCCTTGGCTTCATTGTCTCTAACAGGGGCATTGAGGTAAACCCGGAAAAAATCAAGGCAATTTTGTGCATAAAAAGGCCAACTTGTCTCAAAGATGTGCAACGGCTCACTGGTTGTGTCGCAGCAATCAGCAGGTTTGTTAGCCGTCTTGGCGAGAAGGCACTTCCCCTGTACAAGCTATTGAAGAAAACAGACAAGTTTGTCTGGGACGAGGCATCAGATGCAGCACTACAAGGTTTGAAGGAGATACTTACCTCCCCACCTATCCTAGCAGCTCCAGGAGAGTCGGAGCCTATGCTCCTTTACCTGGCAGCCACCAACAGGGTCATCAGCCTCGTCATCGTGGTGGAACGACAGGGAAGAAGGTCACGAATATGGAGTCCAAAGGCCAGTCTACTATATTAGCGAGGTCCTTACGGAATCCAAACAAGCGCTACCCTCACTTTCGTAGGTTAGCCTACGGAGTATTCCTGGGAAGCAGGAAGCTGAGACACTACTTCCAAGAACATCCAGTAATAGTCGTGAGCAAGGCTCCGCTGTCAACGATTCTCAACAACGCTGACGCAACAGGACGCACAGCAAAATGGGGCATTGAATTATCCGCCTTCGATATCAGCTACAAAGCCAGGACTGCGGTCAAATCACAAGTCTTGGCGGATTTCGTCGCAGATTGGACGTAAGCTCCGGATGCTAGTCTGGAGCCGGAACCAGAGACATGGGTTATGCACTTCGACGGATCCAAGCAGCATCAAGGCTCAGGAGCCGGAGTCACCCTGAAGTCCCCTACCGGAGAAGAACTGCAGTACGTCCTGCGGATCCACTTCGAATCCACAAACAACATGGCGGAGTACGAGGCTCTACTACACGGACTGCGCATCGCTAAGGAAATAGGGATCAAGCACATCATTTGCTGTGGAGATTCCGACCTGGTGGCACAGCAAGTAGCCGGAACCTGGAACGCCAGAAATTCCGTCATGGCGGCTTACCGAGACGAAGTTGACGAGATCGCCAAATGCTTTCTAGGATACGAAGTCAAGTACGTCCGGAGAGACGACAATGCAGCGGCAGATATGCTATCCAAGCTCGGATCCGGCAGGAAACCAATTCCGCCTGGCATTTTCCCGGAGCACCTACGGATACCCTCGGTGAAGGGCGCTAACCCGGAAAACCCGGACGTGGCGATATCTCCGGCTAGAGAAGTGATGGCTATCATTCCGGCTTGGACGCAGCCTTTCCTGGACTACCTCATCGATCAGAAGCTGCCAGAGGACGAGGTTCTCGCACGACAGATCATCAGACGAGCAAGATCCTACACAATTGTTGATGGACAGCTCTACAAACGAAGCGCAACAGAGGTGTTTCTCAAATGCGTCTCTAATCAAGATGGCATTGAAATCCTCAGAGAGATCCACGCAGGGGACTGCGGGCATCATGCCGCTCCCAGGTCACTCGTTGCAAAAGCTTTTCGGCTAGGCTTTTACCGGCTCACGGCTAAAGAAGATGCCGATAAGATAGTCAAGACCTGCCGAGGCTGTCGATACTACGCTACGCAACCAAACGCTCCAGCCCAAGAGCTGAAGACCATACCTATCACCCGGCCATTTGCGGTCCGGGGGCTCGATATGGTTGGTAAGTTAAAAAGATCATCTCCTGGCGGTTTTGAATACCTATTGGTCGCTGTTGACAAATTCAGCAAGTGGATCGAGGCAAAGCCAGTGAGAAAAGCCGACGGTGCTACAACACTAAAATTTGTCTGCAGCCTCGTGATGAGATTCGGCATCCCACACAGCATAATCACAGATAATGGCACAAACTTCGCCCAGGGAGAATTGAGGGATTATTGCGAGACAATGGGGATTCGATTGGACCTCGCATCTGTGGCTCATCCACAATCGAATGGTCAAGTTGAAAGGGCTAACGGTCTAATATTATCAGGAATCAAGCCACGCCTCGAGGAACCGCTGCGACGAGCAGCCGGAGCTTGGGCTGACGAGCTGGACGCTGTCTTGTGGAGTTTGCGAACTACCCCTAACAGGTCAACGGGGTTTACCCCATTCTTCCCGGTATACGGATCCGAAGTCGTGATTCCCTCCGACATCATCCACGATTCGCCGCGAGTTTCCGCCTATAATGAAGACACAGCCGACGAGGCCGACAGCTATCGCGTGGACCCGATCGAAGAAGCTCGGAATTTAGCCGACCAGCGCTCCGCCATCTACCGGCGAGGCTCCGACGATATCACGCTCGTCGAGTCCGGAATCGCTCGTTCATGGCCGGAGACCTGGTTCTCCGCCTTCGCCAGGTGAAAGATCACAAGTTGCAATCTCCATGGGAAGGACCCTTCGTCGTTAGCAAAGTGCTTCACAACGGATCATACTACCTTGTTGATTTCCGGGAGCTGAGGGACAGACCTGCTAATTGGCGCCGGAAACGCAAGCGTGAGGATCCGGAGGACATCTACGACGAAACAGATTGCCCTTGGAACATTGCACAGCTACGTCCTTTCCACACTTAGCATAGAATTACATACCCTGTAACAATATTATACATGATCAATGAAATAAAGCTTTTGGTTCACTCTCTGAGTCTTTTACCTCCTTTACTTGTTCATTTGTGAATCATGTATGTTTTCCGACTAAAACCGCAGAGCTGGATGTTTCCGCCTAGGCGTGTATAAAAAGTTGTGATTTTCAAAAATCGTCCTTCAGGACGTAAGCTTAAGTTTTCTGATTAAATTGTTATCTGTTGCAAACTCGTGGATTCCTAGTAGCGATTTCCGGCATCTATGCTTGGGGGCTTGTTTCCGCGGTTATTGACGGATTACCATTGGGTTTCGCCGCCGGCGGCGAGCGTTTCCGGCTAAGGTCTTCCGGCTCGCGGAAGGTCAAGCGAGCAAGCCGGAAAACAACGACATCAGCACTTGCTTTCCGACATAAAACGAAACATGCAGAATAATATTAAGGGATAGCAGGATAAGTTGTTTCCGCCCATGCATAGTCGTTTCGTCCCTAGCTACTTAAGAATTTAAGTCTTATTACAAACCCACTTCGGGGCCAAAATGATGCAACTGTGTTTCATTGTTCAAACAGGAACTCTACTCGGAGCTCTCCTCTTCAGATTCCTGGTAGGCGGAGCCGCCGCTGTCACTGTCGCCGGAGCCCGCCTCGGAGCCATCCTCAGAGCCACCTTCGATGCTCGACCCGGAGCCTTCCCCGTAAAACTCCGGCTCGCCTTCTTCCTCCTCTGCATCGGAAAACCCCTTGGGCAAAGCGTGCTTGCCATACCAGAACGAGTGATTCACTCGCCTGACGAACAACTGCTCGTACCCTTGGGTTTCCGCGAGGATGGCGCCCATGTCGGAACCTTTTGGAGCTCCGCGCGCAACATCCGCAAAGTTGAGTGAGGGGAAATGAGCCTTGCAGGTGGCCAAGACCAGAGATGCGACTCCGCGCGCAGAAGATTTTTGCCAATCTTTGATGAAGTCTGGCACTTGTTCCATGAGCTGAGTCATCGTGTCAATCACGGAAGTCTTGGCCTTCTTCAAAGACAGGGTCTTGGCGATTCCGCGACAAGCTTCAAACAGCGCGCCAATGGATTTCTGCGCTTCTTCGTATGCCTCCGTCCTCTTCAGGTTAGACTCCTTTGACCATTCGAAGCCAAGGCTCGCTGTGGGAAAAGGAAGCTCAGTTTCGTTTCGGAGAATAAAGCATACGAGGGTAGTCGGAAGAGCCAGGCGGAAAAATACTCACGGAAGATGAGCTTGTCGATGGTCTCCGCCTCCGTCTCCAGAACTTTGTTCTTTGATACCAAGGAAGTAACGCGGCTTTGGTTCTTCTTGAGTTTGTCGTTCAGTTCCGCCAGGTCGCGGGCGTGCTTTTCGGAGAGCTCCTTCCTCGCCTGATTCTCCTTCTCAGAGGATTCTTTCATGAAGGTCTTGAGGGACTCGTTCTCCGCCTCCAGCACCTGGACTTTGGCGGATAGCTCGTCAAGCTTGGAGTGCTTGGCAGTCTCTTCTGCAGGCGGAAAGTTGCACATATTATGCATTTTGGACATTTATATCAGCACAAAAAGTAAGACCCGGATCTCGTACCCTGAAGGCGAGTCTCAAGTAGCTGGATTGCATTCTGGCTATTTTCCGCATTCTGGCGCAGCCCCTCGATCTCCGAGATTTTCTCCAGCACGTGCACGCGCAGATCTTCATGTAATTTCCGCGTGGTCTGCGAAGCAGCAAGGAGTTAGCCGGATATTTAAAATCTTGGGGGCTAGCGAGGAATTCAAAGTCTTTGAGGTATAATTTTTTTTTAAATTCCGCCTAAGGTACATTCTGGGAAAGCATCGGCTAATACATGTTACACGGAAATATATCACCCAATGCTTGGGGGCTAGCATTACCTGCCGCACTTCCTTGTGCTTGGCGAAAAACACCTTCAGGCCATCTTCCAGGTCGGCGAGCTCTCGGATCTCCTCGTCCGGCTTTCCCCACACTTTGTTCAGCATGGCGGAAACTTCCGCGTGACGCTGTGCGAGGGTAAGTTTTTGGAGGGACGGAGTCGGTCGAGGGTCGACCCGAGTCGTGTTGGTGACTTGAAGGAGCTTAACCTTTTGCTCCTGTTCTTCCTCTGTGGGCTCCGCGAAAGCGTCGCTTGGTTGGTCTGGAGGGGGAGCGGGCGAGGAGGTCCTCTTGGCGGAGTCGCCGTGGTCAGCGGGATCTTCAGGAAGGTCATCAAGGTCGATGACATTCTTGGGATCTGGCTTGGAGGCGGATGAAGCCTTGGGCGGAACTTCAACCTCGGGGGTGACAGGAATTGAAGCCGGAGATGGTTTGGTTCTCTTCTTCAAGATCCTTGGAGCTTTGGGGGGTTGGCTTCCGGAGCTTCAGCAAGAACATAAAAGTATAAGTAAGAGCTTGAGCGTGAAACCGGAGCTCGGATCTCGGAAACAGGCGCTTACCCAGAAGGTTTAAAGAAGTGCTGGATGTCAGGTTGACCTTTGTTGCTGGTATTAATCAGTTTAAGGCGCTTCGCCTCCGCCTCCGCCTTCCGGGTAGCCGCAGTGCTCGGCACTCCGCAGGCGCGTTTTGCATAAGGGCTGGAAGGAGCAGGCTTCTTCCTCTTAGTGGGGCGGGAAGCCTCGGGAGCTTCCGCCTCCGATGCGGCTTCCGGATCCGTGTTGCCAGTGGAAGGAACCCGGATGATAGTTCCGAGTTCGCTTTCTTCGAGCGCCTCGAGCTAATACAGAGTTGAACACTTAGACAAAAAGTTTGAATGCAAAGAAAACAAGGGACTATAATCAAGTCGACGTACCGCGGTTCCGGAGCCGTTCATGTGGATATCTTTGTTGCACACGTGAACGTGAAGTTCACGCGGAATTTTGATGAGGACCCGGATCCTCTTGTCGATGGCGTCGGCGGAGAGATTGTCTTTTGTAGCGTGCATCGGGTCGTCGCGACCTGTGTACTAGAACATCAAGCGGTCCCTGTGTTGGAGCGGTTGGATCCGCTTGGTGAACCACGAAAGGGTCAAGTCCTTTCCCGTCAGCCCCTCCTCCGTCAGCTTGCAGATCCGCCTGACGGCGCGCGTGAGCTGGAGTGACTCGGAGAGGTGGGGGCAATGTGACCATGCCGGAAGCTCGGTGGCGGGGCAGTTCTTGAATGGCGGTAGCTTTCTTGCGCTCGCGGGGTCGGAGACGTCCTTCAAATAGAAGAAACCCCGGACCAGTACCGCGTGGATTCGTGGCGGTCGGTGTGGGGGTAGACGCGGCCTGGGCGGATCATGAAGGTGATGGATCCGCATGTCGCCAGCTCGGTGGACTGCCGGATTCTCTCCTTCTTGACGATAAAATAGTATTGGAACAGGGAGAGCTCGGGAGTTACCCGGAGATGGCCCTTGCAGAGGGTGACATGGTTGCTGATTGCAAGCACGCTGTTCGGCGAGATGTTGTGGGGTTGGAGCCCATAGGCCTTCAGAATCTCTAGGAAGAAATCTGAAGGCGGAAATGAAAAGCCGCGCTCCACCAACGCTTTTGTCAGCACCATCTCGTTGTCCTCCGGGGCTGGGGCTAGTTCATTCGGAACTGACCTCCAGCTTCCGTGTTGCAGGAAGCCTTCCGCCTCGAGGTTCTTCAGCTCCATGTCGGTGGTGGTGCAGGGCCACCATTTCCCTTTGGCTTCCGAATCCCGCTGGCGGGCTTTGGATTTTTTGGCAGCAGCCTCTTCCGTTTTCTTCTCCACCTCGGAGGTTTTCTCCGGGACAGCTGAGGTGCCTTCGGTGTCCTTGCCGGAGTCCTTAGTGGGATCCAGCTGGACTGGAATGAAGGGAGGCGGAGCGGAGGAGATGGGCGTTGCCATGATCGGTTCACTGGTGGGAGGCGGAGTCGTAGAAGACATCTGAAGATGTAAAGAAGTTCGCGGAAAAAGGTTCTTTAGTCGGATCCAGCATCGTCTTCCCCAAATTCATCCCTACCAACTATGGCGCGAGAGCAAGGTTAGAGAGCTTACCGTAATGGTTTCTGTGGTGGTCGGAGTCGCCGGCGACGAGGTTTCCGCGCGGTGGCTCGCTGATGTTAAGAACAGGATGAACTCGACGCGGCGGCGAAGCGACTCCGGCGAGGCTCCGGCGAGATTCCGGCACGGCGAAGAAGGAGCTCGGGGCGGCGCTTGGCAGAGAGGTGAAGAGGGGGGTGAATGAGGGATGAGGGTGTTGACGGTGGATATTTATAGGCCGGCGGGACGAGATTCGTGTTCCGCATCCTGTGGTCGGAATGCAAGCGTCGCACCGTTGGATGCGCGACACGTGTCCCAAACCCTAAACGGTAAAAATGGCTAGAGATAAGTTACCGCAGATATCGCGCGAAAATGGCGCCAGAATTGGCGGAACCGTTTGAGTCCTTTAAAGATTCCGGGTAATCGCGTGAAGATAAAGAGCTCTCATTCGCAAGCAGGGAACTAACCCGGAAACGTATCCAGTATTGTCGATGGGTGAAGTCCCGCGGGGTGGGAGCATTTTCCGGTTAAAAGTCGGGAAAAGAAGAAAATGTGAAGTTGGAGTTCTTCAAGTTACTCCCCGTTACCAATACTGTCGGAAACTATGATGGACTAGTAAGGCGGAAACGACAGGTGAAACTCGGAGAACTCTGGGGGCTACTGTTGTGGGTATACTTCATGGGTGTACCATCGACAGTGCCTAGATCCGGCAAGCCCGGGTGGCCCACAGATGGTGATGAGGCATGTGGCCCATCGGGCGGCCCAGTTGTTGTTGATCATGAAGGAAGAAGTCCGGCCCAGGATCAGTAAGCCGGATCCGTACCGACATTAGGAGGAACCCGGATCCATGGAGGCCCATGAGGGATCCGGATCTGGTACGACGTATATGGAAGGCCGATCCGTGACGTGCACGGCAAGATATTGTACCGTAGTTAGGCTATCTGTAATCCGGCTAGGACTCTCCATGTAAACCCTAGATCCGTGCGCCTTTATAAGCCGGATCCCGGGAGCCCTAGAGGGACAACCACAACTCATTGTAACAACGCGAAAGCGCCCAGATAATTCCGGACAAGCAGCAGTAGGCCCCGTCATCGTGCGGGTGTTCCGAAGCTGGGTAACTCGCGTACCACCGTCCCGTGTGCACTCCGCCCTATGGCCCCTACTTCTTCTCCCCCTCGTGAGGATCCCTCCTCCGAGGTACCGTCGATTAGGCAACGACATTTATCTTCCGTTGCACTAAAAATTGAAAAAGGCTAAAACTTGACGTAGCGCCCATTTACCCCCCCTCTTGTTCGCTCCGATCCATTCAATTGGTATCAGAGCAAGGTTTTCTTGCTCGGGCTTTACTGCCTAAGAAATGGCCGAACAAGAGAATGGAGAGAGTGGGTTCCTTCCCGGTGAGCAATCACCTCCACCATCAATTGTCGATAGCACTCCGGCTACTTTGGATGACCTCAAGAAATTGGAGTCATCCATTGTATCTCAATTGAAGGCTATGATGATGGAGTTGATTGCTCCCAAATCAACCCCCAAGGCAAGTGTTGATGTTCCTCCACCACAAGTCAACACCCTTCCTCTTGTTGATTTTGTCGTGCAATCGACAAAACCACCTCGAGAAGGGGAACTTGAGGACATTGCCACTTCATCAAAAGGGAAGGATGAATCACCTGTTGAGGGACAATTAGGAGGTTATCATGCGGTGCCCCCACCAAGTGATTACTCCCTAAATGTCCCAATACCCATGCCTCACATCTTGGCTCATGGCTCACCACCGCTACTTGAATCCAATAACTTTGAAAATTGGCAATTCTTGATGAAATCTTATGTGCATAGCGCGTCTACCGAGCTTTGGCGCATCATTAAGGAAGGCTATTCACCAAGAGACCCAAAGAACTTGACAAGAAGAGAGGTCGTGGATGGTCAACTCAACATCACCGCCATCTATATGATTCACATGGCTGTCACGCCCAAGGATTGCACTCATATCCGCTCGCTCAAGACCGCCAAGGAAGCATGGGATAAACTTGACAAGCTCTTCCTCGGGAATGAGAGCATCCAAAGCTCTCGTTTCAATGAAGTGAACAACATGGCCATATCTAAAGAGAATGTGGAAGACCGTGTCGCTCGCACCCACAATACTCGCAAGCCCAACTTTGCATTGAAAATGAAGGACTATGGAGCTAGTGAAAGCCATGTGGATCCCATTGAGTGGAGTCCGGATGATCTCAAGGCCGAATATCGTGAACACATGGCTCGTGTCGTCAAGAGTTTTTGGAATGAATACAAGAGATGAAGCTCCATAAAATTTTGCTACAATTGTGGCGACACAAGGCACCTTGTTGCGGAGTGTATCTATGAGAGAAAAAAGAGATCATCTTGCTACAATTGTGGTGACAAAAGGCACCTTGTTGCGGAATGTATCTATGAGAGAAGGGATGAAAATGATGGAATGCTCGTTCGCAAGAGCGGGTTTAGATCTCTCTCCAAAGGGCTCTCCAAGCTTCCCCAACAACGACATCATCAAGATCTCCTCCACCGAGAAGTCTAGAACAAACATGCGAGGAGATCAAGACCATTCGGTGGACAAGCTCAAGGCAAAGAAGTGTTATCTTGAAGAAAATCATGAAAGGTCTCTTGAGGATGTTGCAACCTTTGCCAAGAAGAAAGGGGATGAAGGTCCTAATTCATGTTGTGACAAGCTCCTTGACGAAGTTTGCCTCTTGAGAAGACACAATGCAAAATTCTTGGAAGTCATCTCAACTCAAGAGAAGGCCTTGAATGAATACTATCACTTGAGTAAAGAGAAGGTGCAATGTTGTGATCACGAAGAAGAGATTGCCACTCTAAAGAAACACGAGGCCAAGCTATTTGAAGTGAATAAGAGGCAAAATGAATCCTTGTTGGAATGGAACCGTTTGAGCAAAGACATTGCCTCTTTGGAGAAACACAAATGTTTACTCTTAAGAAGAAATTCTCTTCTTGAGGAAGCTCTATTGGATCACGAAGATGAAGTTAACCACTTGAAGTCCGAGATTGAGAGTCTCCAAGTCCAAGACCAATTCTTGGAAGGAGTCATTGAAGCCTATGGGGACTTATGCAATGAAGGAGGAGTGGCAATCATGCCAAGGAAGATCGAGAGAGAAAGAAGGATCAATGAAAAGAAGAATGTGAAGATAGGGCCCATTGAAAAATGGGCTCCTATCTCCAACTCTTGATCCATGAAGAACCTTGCTTTCAGAGATGCTTATTGGGTGGTCAACCTTGGAGCCACAAGTCTTATGTCCGGAAGCAAGGAATTTGTTGTCGTCATCAAGTCACTTATCTCTATCTTTCTTATGGCGTCAACACAAGCGAGCTTAAAGGTATTGGATCCTTGACAAGGTGGTGACCAAGTCCTATCTTGTCAAGACTCTTGCATTTGATTTCTTTGTTCATTACGTTACACTATTGGGTCTTTGTACCTACTATTATGAACATGTAGTGGTTCTCTTGTGGAGCTAGTCTCTTCAAGAGGCCACGGCCTAGGACTAATGGAATTTGCTTCTTTGTGTAGAGATTGTGTTTTTGTAGGGTTTGTGTTGAAGAATATGAACCATGATGAAGTTTCTCAAACAATCTCAATAAAAATTCTAGAACATAATCTTTGCAAGAAGAAGTAACGATGGAATGGTGTTTATACTCAAGATCTTGGATGTCTCCATTGGCAAAGGAGGAATCCTCTATATACTCCTAGCCATACTCTTACCCTCACCTCATGGGGTTGTCGGAAGTGAGAAACTAACCTAAGAAGACATTCAAACATGATGATGGAGTATGAGTCTATTGTGTGGTTGGTGATATTGTGTGATGAGACTCATTCAATGAATACGGAAGTTCTTTGGAGGAAGCAAAGTGCTTCTTGTGAGAAAGGAGATGCAATTCCCCCGATTACCATAGGAAAGATGGGTGTTGGCACTCGCCGATCTCATAAGCTACCTTCTATGAGTACCGGGGAAGGACGAAGTTCCACCCATGTGGAGCCATCTACACCACAAGGCCAAGATTCTTCCATTGGACAACCAAGTGCTAGATCACCTCTTCCACAACCTTAAGTTCGGCATCAACAACAATGGGGTCAAGGCGAGGACCTAAACCATGATGAAGATTAAGGGACCACACAAGAATCTATCCTATTGGTCCATTCTCGCCGGGGTGCTAAAGAGTCAAGACTCCTTCATGACTCAAGCAAAGTACAAGGCATACTCAAGAGCAAGATATGAAGGGGTCCAACGGTATAGCAACCCCAAGCACCTAGAGCATCAATACTTCCTTAATGAGCCCGACAAAGCAATGGACTCATTCTCTACCAGCCAAGGTTTGCTTCTCTACCCTTGTGCTTCTCATCCGGACGTCGTGTCAAGAGTGGATGATATCACTTTTGTACTACATGTCTAGATTTAAAGCATGCACGAATATAGGGGGAGTGCGGTTTAAACTTATTGAGCTATCCCTCCCCCCATAATGCATAAAGAAACCCAAAACATATGATATTCGTCAACTAAGTGACTAATGAGCTTCATGTTGAGTTGTAGCCGTGAATCCTAGATATATCTACGCGATCTCACACTACTAAACGCTTACACGGTGGCTTCGTCCACCAAACCTCCTCCTCCAGGAGTTTTTGTTCCTTTTGTTTTCTTTTCTCTTCTTGTTTTTGTTTTTCGTTTCGTCTTTTCTCTTTGTTTCTTCACGGGAGATTCACCCAAGCTTGGCTTTTCTTGCTTTGATTCTTGCAAGCTTGGTTGGGTAGTACCTTAACAGTTCCACCGTCTAATCCTAAGCCATGATCTATATCTTGAGCCAACTCAGTCTAAAAGCACAAGTCTACACCAAAATCTGAGGTTTTTGAATTTGGAGGATGGTACTACCGCTTCTCAGGACGGTACTACCGCTCTGGGGCAGTTATCTGACGAAACTGAACAATTATCCCCAGAACGGTACTACCGCTCTAAGTACCAGGTCAGTACCGGTAAGCGGTACTACCGCTTTTACGAGCGGTACTACCGCTTGCATCTTTTGACATGAGGTAACTGTTGGGGTCGGGTTTCACCCCAAATCACCAAAACTCCTCTTCCACCTCAAGTCAACAGCTCCTCCAAGCTCAAGACCTCGAGGAGATCGGCCCCGATCTCCTTTTCCAGCCACCGCCGGCAAAATCTCCTCCGTGGAGAAGCTTCCCCACCCCCTTCTCCGCCATGTCCTCCGGTATGAACCCTAATTTCTCTCTCTAGGGTGTGTTGAAATCCCTAGATGCATATGCTAGGGTTTGAGGGAGTTGTATGGTGGAGAAGCTCTCTTGGGAGCTCTACATGTGTGGGGATACTAGCTAGCAACAATGTGTGACACTAGATTGATTTTGCCATGAAACTCGATCTCGGTTTGGATGTGCAGAGCTTAAGCGGTAGTACCGCTCATTCTTGAGCGGTACTACCGGTCAAAGCGGCACTACTGGATTGAAATTGCGGTACTACTGCTCTGTCTAGAGTCACCAATGATGCTTGTTAGTGTCCTCTTTGATCTTTTAAATTCGTGGCTTGTGCACTTATCCCCTATTCCCTCCCAAACCTTTGCTATTCACAGGAGCACCTAGAACCCGTGGTGGCAAGGTCAAGCCCTCCTCTCGCCGTTATCGAGAAGACGAAGAGCAAGATGAGATTGTACCAACAAGGCCCACCAAGCGCCAAAGGGATGCAGCAGCAGCGGGCAAAAGGACCGTCCGGGGTCCTCAGATATCTATGAAAGATCTCAAGAAAGCCCAATTCTTTCAAGTTCGAGGGGTCAATCCTTACTTGGTGCCAAAGAACTCTCGTCTCTGCCCCAACTCATTCTTCTACCATGCCGATCAAGAAAGGATATACAATGAAGTCTATGGGTCAAAGGAGTTCCGGTGTTGTCCTCAATACTCCATCAACATGGACAAGCTCCAAGCCAAGCCCGAGTACTTTGGGGATGCACTCGAGATATGCGAAGAACAAGGTCTTATCCCTTTGATGACTTTCTCTCACAACTACTCGAAGGAGATAATATGCCAGTTCTATGCCACTGTTGTGTTCCTTGAGGATGAGGATGGTTTCCGCTCTTTGAAGTGGATGACTAGGGAGCATGTGATGGAAGCCACGTGGGAGGATTTTGCCAGAGGCATTGGATATGAACTTCCCGAGTTTGACATCAACTTCTTCAAGATTCACCTCCAGGCCAAGCCTATGGCTAAAGAGAAGATGGCACACCTCTACTTTCCCGGGAGGATGTTATGTGGAAGTGCTTACAACCTCCTTCTCGTCTACGACATCATGAACCGCATCTATCGCAGCACCCTCAATCCCAAAGACACCAACCATGATGAGGTGCATGGCTTCCTCGTAAACCTTCTCGTGCGCACCGATGAGATGAGGGGTAGGGGCAAAAAATTGGATATCATGGACTTCATCTGGCATGAGATGCGTGATTGTGCCTTCCTCCGCAAGCTCCCTCAATATGCACCCTTCATCATGAGGCTCATTTGTCTCAAGTGGGATCGAGATGGACGTGGAGATCTTCTTGACCAATGTCACCCCATCACTATCCATAAGGAGAAGAGTCCTCTTGTCAAGAAACATGATCCTCCAAGGTTCGGCAAGGGAGCTCCCAAGGACAAGGACGAAGACGAAGCCGACAGTGATGACTCCGACTATGTGCCCAACTCCGTCAAGACCAAGGGCCTCTTCGCCAAGCTCACCGCTCGCCTCAAGAAGTCTTTTTGCTTCAAGAGGGATCTTGAAGATAGAATGTATCAAGCTCATCACGACAACAAGAAGATCCGCCAACACCAAAAAGCAATGATGAGGCACATGCAGCTTCCTGTCTCCGAGGGCTCCGAGGACAACATCACTCCTCCCGGTGAGTGGAAGTCGAAGCTTGTTTGGTCAAGTTCCGAGGACTCCATCCCCGAGCCACCTCATGGCAAAGGCCATGCTCAAGAGGAAGACGATGATGATGAAGGCGAAGATGAAGAGGAGGAGGACGTTGAGGTTGAGGGCGACGAGGATGAAGATGACAACGATGAGGATGATGATGACGAGTGATACCCTTGGGGCGTTAGTATGCTCCTTCTCCCTTTTTGGTGTCTCGATGCCAAAGGGGGAGAAGTTGATCTATTAGGGACGGGAATTTGCATGGGGATGCCAAGGGCTTGGTGCTTCGTTTTGGTTTTTTCGGCCTTGGCATCAAATCTTTCCCTAGTTATTTGGAACTTTATTCATATGTGTGCTCGCTACTCTATTTGTGGATCTCCCGATCCCCCGGTTTGTATTAAGACTTAATCATTCGTAGCTTAATGGTTTTCACTATTTATCCTTGATTGGCTACATCAATCCTATGGAGGCTTTTATTATTATGAGTTTGGGTTTTCTCTCAAGGGAAAGGTATGAAAAGTTTCACCCAAACTCTCCTATATGCACTTATACTTGCCTCCATAGTGTGCTTGTGCTATATGATCTTGTCATATGTTCTTCTTAGCACTTATGCTTGGTTTGTAGAATCTAGGGGGAGTTTCTCTCTAGGATGTGTGCATTTGTATACAAATGCATATTCTAAATATGTACACATCTAGGGGGAGCTTCGTCTACTCTTACAAACCATATACCTTATCATAATATCCTATGAATTATTGCAAATTCGTGTGTTGTCATCAAACACCAAAAAGGGGGAGATTGTAAGAGCAAGATCTATAACCCTTGTTTTGTGTGTTTGATAACAACACTCGAACAATTCTAACCGTGCACAACGATTATCTTTGATGGATTTGTAGGTGTACGGTGCCCTCGCTGAACACACTATGATCGGAAGACTGAAGCGTAGATCTTAGGTTTTCTGGTTTTGTGTGTGTGTGTCGTGATGTAACATGGTAGGAGAGGAAAAGAGAAAAAAGCTGTTTTAGCCATAGCGGTACTACCGGTACCAGCAGCGGTAGTACCGCTACCCTACTGGTACCGCTCTGAGCTACCGCTCTAAGGATTGCACACGAGATTGTCCCACAGAACAAGTTATGGTACCTTTACGGTACCTTGAGCGGTAGTACCGCTTGCAAGCGGTAGTACCGCCCACGGTACCGCTCAAGTACCGTAACATGTTACGGCAGTACCGCTCTGGTACCGCTTCGGTACCGCTTTGGATCCAGTAAGGTCTGGACCCTATTGCGGTACCTCAAGCGGTACCGCGAGCGGTAGTACCGCAATGTGTCCACGTGGACAAGTTCTGTGGGGATTCGAACTCAGAGCGGTAGTACCGCTTCCCGAAGCGGTAGTACCGCTTAGGCAAAAACAGCACATTACGGTTGGATTTGGAGGGACCTATAAAAAGGCCCCTTCTTCTCCAGCCCGAATTCAGCTCTTCTCTCTCTCTCTCCTCCATTGTTGCTGAGCTCAAACTTAGTGGATCTCTCTCCCTACCCAATCAATCTTGCTCATACTTTGAGGAGTGGTGGAGGAGACCCCGATCTATCGTTCTACCGAGAGAAATTTCACCAATTCGTGGTAGTCCTTAGTGGATCTTGGTGGTAGAGTTCCTATTGTGGAATCTTGGAAGAAGTGCATCCATGGAGGCTAGCTTGGTGTTGTACTAGCTCCATGGGTTGTTGGGAGCCTCCTTGTGGTGTGGAGCTCACCCCAACCTTGTGAAGGAATCACCGCCTCGACCGGTGCCTTAGTGGAGAAGGGGAGCACCTTTGTGGAGCTCTCTCGAGGAAGAAGGTGAGGCCTTCCTTCGTGGTGTGGCCGTCTAGTCTCTTGTGTGAGGCTAGCACCTCCTCAACGCAGACGTACTCCCTTTTGTGGGAGAAACTGCGGGAAACAAACCTCGCCTCGTCTCCGCGCCCTCCGGTTGTCCCGCTCCTTACTCTTACTATCTTGTGATTGTTCCTTTGCTTGTTGTACTTGTCTAGGATCATTGTAGGAACACTACCATCGCTAAAGCTATCATCTTTATCTTCCGTTGCACTAAAAATTGAAAAAGGCTAAAACTTGACGTAGCGCCCATTGACCCCCCCTCTTGTTCGCTACGATCCATTCAGCACTAACCCTCTAATGAGTTTGTTTTAAGTTTGGTGTGGAGGAAGTTTTCAAGGGTCAAGAGAGGAGGATGATATACTATGATTAAGAAGAATGAAAAGTCTAAGCTTGGGGATGCCACCGTGGTTCATCCCTGCATATTTCAAGAAGACTCAAGCATCTAAGCTTGGGGATGCCCAAGGCATCCCCTTCTTCATCGACAACTTATCAGGTCACCTCTAGTGAAACTATATTTTTATTCCGTCACATCTTATGTGCTTTACTTGGAGCGTCTGTTTGTTTTTGTTTTTGCTATTGTTTGAATAAAATCGGATCCTAGCATTCCTTATATTGGAGAAAGACACGCTCCGCTTTTTCGTATGAACACTGGTGTTCTTAGCTCTATCTTTAATGTTCATGGCGGAGTTGAAAACCGTTTCGCCGATTGCTATTTGGTTGGAAACAGAAAATGCTTCATGTGGTAAATGGTATATGGTCTTGAATAATTTGATACTTGGCAATTGTTTTGAGCTCGCATAGATCATGTTTAAGCTTTTGCATCATGTAGTTTAAACCTATTAGTGGAGAACTACTGTAGAGCTTGTTGAAATTTGGATTGCATGATTGATCTTGCTATGGTCTAGATATTTTCTGGTAAAAGTGTTTGAGCAACAAGGAGACAGTGTAGAGTCTTATAATACTTGCAATATGTTCTTATGTAAGTTTTGTTGTACCGGTTCATACTTGTGTTTGCTTCAAACAACCTTGCTAGCCAAAGCCTTGTACTGAGAGGAAATGCTTCTCGTGCATCCAAAAACCTTGAGCCAAAACTTATGCCATTTGTGTCCACCATAACTACCTACTATGTGGTATTTCTCTGCCATTCCAAAGTAAATTGCTTGTGTGCTACCTTTAAAATTTCATTCCTTGTCTTTGCAATACATAGCTCATGGGAAAATAGCTTAAAAACTATTGTGGTATTGAATATGTCGCTTATGTGTCTTATTTCTTATAAGTTGCTTGTTGAGCGGTAACCATGTTTACGGGGACGCCATCAACTTTTTACACCTTTGTTGAATATCATGTGAGTTGCTATGCATGTTCGTCTTGTCCGAAGTAAGGGTGATTTATCATGATTAAATGGTTTGAGTATGCATATTGTTAGAGAAGAACATTGGGCCGCCAACCAAAGCCATGTATCATGGTGGAAGTTTCAGTTTGGACATTAAACCTCAATCTCTTATGAGAATATTATCTGTTGTTGAATGCTTAAGCATTAAAGAGGAGTCCATTATCTGTTTTCTATGTTGTCCCGGTATGGATGTCCTCAAGTTGAGATCTATCAAAACTAAGAAATCAAATGCGATCTATCTCCTTGGACCTTTGTACAGGCAGCATAGAGGTACCCCTTTGTGACACTTGGTTGAAACATATGTAATGCAATGATAATCCATTGAAATCCGAGCTAATTAGGACAAGATGCGAGCACTATTGGTATTCGATGCATGAGGCTTGCAACTTATAAGAGGTCTTATGCATAACACATATGAATTATTACTACCGTTGACAAAATTGTTTCCATGTTTTCAAAATAAAAAGCTCTAGCACATGAGTAATCCATGCTTCCCTCTGCGAAGGGCCTTTCTTTTACTTTATGTTGAGTCAGTTTACCTACTTCTTTCTATCTTAGAAGCAACCACTTGTGTCAACTGTGTACATTGATTCTTACATGTTTACTTATTGCACTTGTTATATTGCTTTATGTTGACAAATATCCATGAGATATACATGTTACAAGTTGAAAGCAATTTCTGAAACTTAATCATCCTTTGTGTTGTTTCAAAACCTTCTATTAAGAATCTATTGCTTGATGAGTTAACTCTTATGCAAGACTTATTGATACTTGTCTTGAAAGTACTATTCATTAAAAGTCTTTGCTATATGATTCAGTTGTTTAGTCATTATCTTTACCATTGCTTCGAATCACTTCATTCATCATATATGCTTTACAATAGTATTGATCAAGATTATGATAGTAGCATGTCACTTCAGAAATTATCCTTGTTATCGTTTAACTACTCGAGGGCGAGTAGGAACTAAGCTTGGGGATGCTTGATACGTCTCAAACGTATCTATAATTTGTTATGTTCCATGCTAGTTGTATGACAATACTCCCATGTTTTATATACACTTTATATCATTTTTATGCATTTTCCGGCAATAACCTATTAACAAGATGCCGAAGCGCCAGTTCCTGTTTTCTGCTGTTTTTGGTTTCAGAAATCCTACACAGGAAATATTCTCGGAATTGGACGAAACAAAAGCCCACGGTCTTATTTTGCACGGAGCCTTCCAGAAGTCCGAAGAGGAGACGAAGAAGGGCGACGAGGTGGCCACACCCTAGGGGGGCGCGGCCCCACCCTTGGGCGCCCCGCCCTATGGGGTGGGCCCCTCGGGCGCCTCCCGACTCTGCCCCTTCGCCTATATATTCTCTCCGCCGCGAAAACCCTATTACCGAGAGCCACGATACGAGAAAAGTTCCAGAGACGCCGCCGCCGCCAATCCCATCTCGGGGGATTCAGGAGATCGCCTCCGGCACCCTGCCGGAGAGGGGAATCATCACCGGAGAGCTCTACATCACCATGCCCGCCTCCGGACTGATGCGTGAGTAGTTCATCCTTGGACTATGGGTCCATAGCAGTAGCTAGATGGTTGTCTTCTCCTATTGTGCTATCATGTTTAGATCTTGTGAGCTGCCTATCATGATCAAGATCGTCTATTTGTAATGCTACATGTTGCGTTTGTTGGGATCCAATGAATATTGAATACTATGTCAAGTTGATTATCAATCTATCATATATGTGTTGTTTATGTTCTTGCATGCTCTCCGTTGCTAGTAGAGGCTCTGGCCAAGTTGATACTTGTAACTCCAAGAGGGAGTATTTATGCTCGATAGTGGGTTCATGCCTCCATTGAATGCTGGGACAGATGACGAGTAAAGTTCTAAGGTTGTGGATGTGCTTGTTGCCACTAGGGATAAAACATCGATGCTTTGTCTAAGGATATTTGTGTTGATTACATTACGCGCGTACTTAATGCAATTGTCTGTTGTTTGCAACTTAATACTGGAAGGGGTGCGGATGCTAACCCGAAGGTGGACTTTTTAGGCATAGATGCATGCTGGATAGCGGTCTATGTTCTTTCTCGTAATGCCCTAATTAAATATCATAGTAGTCATCATGATATATGTATGTGCATCTCTATTTGTCAATTGCCCAACTGTAATTTGTTCACCCGACATGCTATTTACCTTATTGGAGAGACACCACTAGTGAACTGTGGACCCCGGTCCATTCTTTTACATCTGAAATACAATCTACCGCAATCTCTCGTTCTCTGTTGTTTTCTACAAGCAAACATCATTCTCCACACCATACGTTTAATCCTTTGTTTTCAGCAAGCCGGTGGAGATTGACAACCTCACTCGTTAAGTTGGGGCAAAGTATTGTGATTGTGTTGTGCAGGTTCCACGTTGGCGCCGGAATCCCCGGTGTTGCGCCGCACTACACTCCTTCACCAACAACCTTCACATGGCCTTCATCTCCTACTGGTTCGATAACCTTGGTTTCTTACTGAGGGAAAACTTGCTGCTGTACGCATCATACCTTCCTCTTGGGGTTCCCAACGGACGTGTGCTTCACGCGCCATCAGGCACCCGCTTCTTCTCCGATGGTGGCGGTGGACAGCGGCATCGGCGACGCGGAGATGGGCCTGATCTAGTCCTGTCGGGGCCTGGAGGGCCATGGTGGCGCGCCGGTGTGCCTGTCGGCCTACGTGGGTCGAGATCGATGCGCTTCCTTTCCACATGGGATGGTCGGCGGCCTTGGGGCCCGACCTGAATAATGTTAGCGGACCTAGGGTTTACTCTTGTGCGAAGATGACCTGCCTGAGGCATGTCCTTCTTGATCGGGCGCAGTGTTGAGTTCCGGGAGGCTCCACCAGCGAATGTAACTGTAATATCCCAGTATTTGGGGTTACAAAACGAGAGAAAACAGAAGTGTGCATTGCATTCATGCATAGAAAATTCGGGGAATTTTCGCGCTTTAAAGTAAAACAGTCACAGTAAGTGAAGTTTCACTTGACCTTGGTGGAATTGAAGTAGCTCATCAAGTCAAGCGTTATAAACCTCAATGTGACTTTGTTAAAACTAGTTCGAAATCACATGAAAAGTCGTTTCTCGAGTGTCATTTTGGGTAGAGATGATTTGATCTAAGGGGTTAGATCACATGGAACTAAAATCAACACAACAACACTTTACTCAATGATCCATTACTTGACCTTATAAAATATCATAAGATGGAAATATTTGCCATAACATATGAGCATGCATTCAACCACAAACCAAGTAACAATAAAATGGTGAAACTATTCTAGACTTATCTTTTCCATGTCTTAAACCAATCCATGATCCTACCATGAATATCATGGTAATCCTTCCACCTCACTCTTGGATTCATGACAAGGAGATCAACTCTAGAAATATATATTCTTCTCCATTCCAAATTTATATACATCAAACCTAGAGAGGTGAGAGTTCTATTTTTAATTATTAGAGAAGCAAAGACAAACTTTGAGCAAAACCTTGGATATATATTCATGAATACAAATCATCATCTTTAAGAGAAACCCTAGGATATTATCCAAGACAATCCCTGGAGAGAGAACCCATTTATGTTAAACATAGATATTGATGAATACCTCATTCTCTATGAAGACTAACCTTAGGTTAGCATTGAAGTCCTTCCCAAATGAGAGAGACCATTCATACCAATACCAGCTTTACCTATTTAAGAATCAAGGACAATTCTTGAACTAAAGTACTAGATCCTAAACCATTTCATCATGGAGTGGTGGGATGATCTAATATCAAATGGAATACTACCAGATCCCTGAATTGATGAAGTAAAGTAGAGACTAATCCAATTAAGTTAGACAAATGGAATCTTAGCCTAGATACCTAAAGAAATATTAGGAGTACACCATAAACCCTAGAATAGATCATTCCTATATAAGAGAGCTCAAGATATGGTGTTACACTCAAGTTAGTTGAGGAAACACTTGGATTTAAGGGAGTGATCTATTCATATATCCAAATGGTTAAACCATCATTCCTTGAGAGAACTCTAAGTGAATATCTCAGGCATTCTCCTGGGATATAAACTATTGAGGCAACCATAGTAGGCCATCCTAGAAAGTAAAATAGAAGTGCTATACCTCAGTTGATCAAGACAATGCTTGATCATAGAAGTAAGAAACCTAATTCATGAGAGATACTTAGGAAGCCAACCCTTGATCATTATAAATTGAGTAATGATCAGAAATCCTAAGAACTTGAGGTAGAAGATATTAAGAACAAGTTGATTATGTATAATCATGACCATGCTCTAGAGATATATAATTCCCAATAAAACCTTAGTTGGTTAAGCAGATATAACCACAGCACATGAAATTAGAGGGATATAACTATCAACCCTAAACCATTTCCCATATGTTAATTAGAGAGACCAATGAATAGTAGCAAACCTTTGTTTAGTTAAGCCTTATATCAACTTAAATGATAATTAATTGAACCATCCTATGAGTGGTGAGGAAGAGCAAACCTAGCCAAAGTAATGAGGTGTTAAATCTCATATAGAACCTATCCCCATGTCTCAAACTAACTTGTGAATTATTTGATGTTCACAAGTAAAAACCTAAACCATTCCCAAAACCTTATGATAAAACCAGGTTTGGTGATTAATCACTCATCCTTATAACCAAGACAAAACCATGATGGGAGGAATACCTACTCTAAGTATGTCAAGGTGTTATTAAAATAATAGTACTAGTATTAAACTTGAAATAGGATTAAGATAAACCTCACAAGACCTTAATAAATAAGTGTTCACATAAATTCATGTGTAAGTGACCAACATTCTCAAATGAGAGATCAAGTCCTTAGAGATAATTTAGCACATGAAATCATGCCATTAAGTCACTTTCTTAATAGAACTCCATAAACAAGCCTTACTTGGTGACTTGTTTCTTACAAAGTAGTACCCAATAAAACCCTACAAATCGTCAAATAGGAACAATATCATTTGGAAACTAATTTGAGTCTTTCCAAGATGGTATTCAAATTCATGTCATGTGGGTACATAATCAAAGCCAAATAGTAATTAATCAACCAATGTTCTAGGACCCATATTAAAATTTCTAATACACCACAACAATCTTTTAAGTGCCTTGAATGTATTCGAGCAGAAATTCAAACAAGCAAATCCTACAAAGGTGATTGAATTCAAAAACTGAATTTAAATAAGCAAATATAAAACAGAAAAAGAAAAGAGGAGAAAAGGACTTACCAGGCTTACCTGGCCACCACAGTCCACCACCACAGCCCAGTCAGTAACCCATCAGCACCAGCCCAGCACGGCCCAGGCAACCCACGTACCTCTTCACTGGATAAGACCGAAGAGGAGCTCGACGTCTTCGTCTTCGTCTCTGCACGCACGGGAGAGCGCCACGGCGCCGGCCAGCCTCCACGTCCCGCGGTCGCCACCGCCGAAGTTGACTGCTAGCACACGCCGGCGAGGCCATCTCCTCGTCTCATTTTCCCCAATTCCGAAACCCTAGCTCACACCGACCGTCGTCATCGCCGTCGACTGGAGCATCCCTGAGCCAAGCCAAGGACGCCATCATCATCGACATCCTCTCCTTGCTCCTCCTGCACAAGGAATTGAGTCGAGGTGCCCCAGAGCGTCTCCGGCGAGCTCGTCTCTCCGAAGGCCGGCGACACCGAATCCGGGGATGCAAGCCTCCATCGACTCCGCCGTCACGCCCGTCGTGCTCATGGTGAGCCCGCGCATCTCCAGAGCATTCTATTGCATCGGATCGTCGCTCGTAGCCTCTTAGCCGCATGTGCCCGTGTCCGCCGCCATTCGGCCTCGCCGGCGAGCGAGCTCCGGCGACCATTTAGAAGCGGGTCTGGTACCATTGTGTTCACCGCGGCGAGCTGAATAGAGTGGCGTGCGTAATTCATCCGCGTAAGCCCCGGATCGCCGGCGATGATCTCATCTGGCCGCCGGCCAGAGGCCTTGTAATATCCCAGGTAATGGGGTTACAAAAATAGAGGAAACAGATGTGTGCATTGCATTCATGCATAGAAAATCTGGGGAATTTTCGCGCTTTAAAGTTAAACGAATACAAGATATCGAAGTTTCACTTGACCTTGGTGGAATTGAAGTAGCTCATCAAGTCAAGCGCTATAAACCTCAATGTGACTTTGTTAAAACCTTGTTTTGGGTAGAGATAATTTGATCTAAGGGATTAGATCAAATGGAATTAAAATCAACACAAGAACCTACTAATCAAGGATCAACTACTTTATCTTATTAAAGATCACAACATGATATTCCTTGCCATAACATATGAACATCCATTCAATTGGAAATCAAGCAACAATAATTGGAGAAACTATTCTTCACTTATCTTCTCCATGTCTCAAACTAATTCTATTTCATTTTGGGAAGCAATGACAAACCTAGAGGCAAACTTTGGATATAAATATCCATATGATCACAACATCATCTTTAAAGAGGAACACTAGGATATTATTCAAGATAATTCCTAGAGAGATAAACCCTTTATATTTAACATAGACATTGATGATCACATCAATCTCTATAGAACCTAACCTCAGGTTAGTATTAAAGTCCTTCCCAAATGAGTGAGACCATTCATACTAATCCAAGCTTTACCTATTTAAGAATAAAGGATAACCTTTGAACTAAAGTATTAGGAGATTAACCATTTCATCCCGGAGTGGTGAGACAACCTATCATCACATGGAATAATACCATATCCATGAACTGATAAAGTAATGAGGAGACTAATTAAACCCAATGAGCCAAGTGGAGTTTTAGACTAAATACCTATTGAGATATTGTGAGTACACCATAAACCCTAGAATAACCATCCCTTTATAAGAGAGCCCAAGCTATGGTGTTACACACAAGTAGTTGGGGCAACACTTGAATATAAGGGGGAGAACTATCCATATACCAGATGAGTATATCATCATTGATTAAATAGAACCCTAACATAATATCTCAGGCATTCTCCTGGGATATAAACTTTAGAGGTAATCCTAGTAGTCCCATTCAAGAAGGTAAATTAGAAGTACTATACCCTAGTTGATCTAGACAATACTTGATCAGGGAAGTGAGAACCCATTTAATGAGAGATCCCTGGAAATTCAAACCTTGATCATTATTAATTAAGTGATGATCATAAACCCTAAGAACTTGAGGTATGGAGAATAAACCCTAATAGGATAAGTAGATCTCATTTCCACATGAAATTATAGGGAGATCACTAGTAAGCAACCATATGCTTATATCCCAACCTTTACTTGTGTATCACTTGGTGATCACAAGTAGAATTCTACCACATCTACATTCCACTTATTTTTCACTTAAGAACCACAAGAAAACAATAAGAGTCAAACTCTATACTCTAAATGGGGAGAAACCATCCATCCATGTGACCAAAGTTGACTATAAAAAGAATTATAACCAATGTAGTTACTTAAAGGATAAATTGAGGTTAATAATAGAAGCCAATTGATAGAATATAAAACTGATACTCAACATCTTAGTAACTAGAGGAGAACATAAAATGTTAAGTAATTAACCATATTAGCAGGGTTAGGGGAGATTAAAACCTAGCCAATGCACTATGGTGTCATCCCATAACTACAACCTAGAATTCTATCTCAACCTAGATTGTATATCACATGGGTAATCACAAATGAAATCTAAACCACAATTAAGATTCAACCCATGTGCCATTAGGTAAATAACATTATAACCCTAGTACTACCTTTGGGGAAATGGTTATAATAAAAACTACAAGACCTTAACAAGCAAGTGCTTACATGAAACTATATGCATAGAGTTAAATCCTCAGTTATGAGATCAAACCCAACCAATAACTTCTAGCACACTCATAGTAGAAGTACCCAACTCTAATAATATCAAATGGATATACTTCACAAGAAAACCAAAATAAGGGTATCAATTCATGTCTATTTAACATTTAGAATAAAAATCACAAGTGTGCAATAGAATCTCATATAAAATGCTTGTTCTAGTAGAACAACAACATAATAGTCAGTATATTAAATCTTGATAAAATTAACCATGGAGAAACCTGCAAAAATAACTGAATTCAAATATGGAATTCAATTAGAAACCAAAAACAGAATTGTAAATCAGAAAATAAAAACAGAAATAGAAAACAAAACAGAAAATGGAGAGAGGAGTAGCTTACCTGCTAGCCCAGTCTGCAGCCGCAGCAGCCCAGCTAGGAAAGCCCAGAAGCGGCCCAGGCCCAGTCCAGCAGCCGAAGTCAACACAGCCCGTACCCCTTCGTCTCAGATATTTTGGGAGGAGGGACGAGGTCGTCGTCCACCTCTGTCCGGTCGACACCGCGGCGAGCCACGTCCCGCGCCGCCGTTGTGGACCGTTTTGGACGGCGATGACTAGCCCATCGACTCCATCTTATCCCTACGAGTCCGAAACTACCCTCGCGCGCCACGATTCGTGCCCAAACCAAGCTCGCCGACATCGCCATGCATCCCGGCCGTCACCGGCGACGTGCCGTCGTCTCAGAGCAAGCCACGGGCTATAAAACCACCGAGAGAAGCGTCGTGGAGTGCTTGATCTTCGACACCTCACCACAATCTCTCTCGGACCCTCAATCTCTCTCCGATTTCTCCACACACCGGGGTCGCTGTCGGATCCTTCTCCGGCTAGCCGTCGATGAAGACGAACCGAAGGTCCATGGTGTGGCTCGGGAGCTTCGCCAAGATGAGGAGAGTATTCCAGAGACAAGGAATCGAGCCGAAACATTCCCTATCGAGCCAATTTGAAGATCTTCCTGCGCCGGTGATCGCCGGTATCGGCGAAACTCAGCTCGAATCCGACCCCAATCCTCACCGGCGACTACACCATCAGCTTCAGGGTACGAATACGCATCCAAAGCTCACTTATTTTCATCGTTTAGCATGCAGTAGGCCGATTTTGAGACCTCGCCGGAGTTGCTCCGCCGCGGGTTGATTTTCCGGCGATGCTCCGGTGCTCCATTCGAGAAACCAACACCACCATCAAACTCAGCGTGTCGAGGGGGTTCGAATAGTGTTAGCCGCGCTTTCAGGGGAGCCAAAAATCGACGGCGCCGCCACACCCTGCCTCGCCGGCGTTTAATCGCCGGTGGGTCAAAACGCCCTGGTCAATTTTGACCAGTCGCTGCTCACGTGGCAGTCCACGTGGACCTCTGGCCCACGGGTCAGTGTCTCTGTGGGTAGAAAACCGGGTAGGTTAAGGCGGTAGCTTTAGTAGTTTTTGTTTTATTTCAATTTCATTAATTCCAGAAACTTTGAAATAATTTAGAAAATCCATATTTAGTCAGAAAAATATAAATGAGATATCAAAATTCTTAGAAAAGGAAACTCTATCCAATAAAAATATAATATGAAATTTCTATTTTCAATAAAAAATTCAATTATTTAATACTTGTTAATTAAGCCTTTAATTTTAATTCTAAATTCAATTAAAATTCAGTAATTAGTAAAAAAATTCCAAAAGTAAATAAAAACCAGTAAATAAATAAAGAAAACATTTAGACTAATTTTCATTAATTGTTATTTTGATAAATCTTTATTAGTGGAGATTTAAACCCTAATTAACAATTACCTAGTTATTAATTATTTAAAATAATAAAATGCCAAATTCAATATTATTTATATTCCCAAATTATTAATAACTTCAACTTTAAATTGAAGTTATTAATCATAGAACTATATGGTGATTAAGAAACCCTAGTTCCATATGGTTGAAAACTAGGAACTCATCATTTCATGTGTAACCCTAGAACCCTAATTCAATTAGGAACCTTAGCTCCACTACTTCATATGAACCCTAATTTGTTCCCAAACATAAACCCTAAGTAACATGTGATCATGTTACTTCATTAGTAACCATAGATTCATATTTAGCAACTTAATGCTTGTTCAAACCCACATAACATATGGGAACACTATCACTACTAACTAGCATCCCATGTGTTCATCTTAATCAAACCTAGTTCCTATCACAAGGATCTCATCCTTAATTAACCTTAACTAGCATCACACCATTGTGATGAGCTCCAATATCTATACCCAATATTTATCATTATATCCCATGCCCACTAAACCCTAGTAGTGTAAGACAATTATTAAACATCCTACTTAGGAAACCACCATTCCTTACTTAATGAATCCAATAACAAAACTTAGACAACCTCAACCTTAATTGCAATACTTCTTATTACTTAAGAAGTATGTTCTTCAAAAGTTATTCTTTTGAAGAAAATAAGGAATTCTCATCAACCCTGCTTATAAGGACCTATAAACCCTAGCTAGCACTCACCAGCAAGATGAATCAACCTTGATAGCAACCATGGATAATTAATTGCTTAAGTTGCTCATGCTTAAGTAAAACCAATCAAGCCTAGTTGCTGATGAATCCAACTAGGTTGTGATCCATCTAATCCTGACTCCAGAAACCCACTAGAACCATAGAAAACCATAGAACCCCCACAAACCTAATTATCATACTTGTTCTTCATTAAAGAACATGTTCTTCAAAAGTTATTCTTTTGAAGAATATAACAAGTAATCATTAACCATGCCACATAGTATTAAAATTGACAACTGCTCTTTACTTATTATACAACTACAATTCCTTGATGTGTATGATTGTTACTATGCATTTTACCACCTGCTTATGATTCTAAAACAACACAACCCTGAATAAGAACCTTGTTTGTGAATCACTCTAAAAGTGCAACACACCCTGAACTAATCATTACCCCTCACTAAACCTAAATCATCGGGGTTAGGTCACGTTTAGAACGATTGCATCTCATACTTATGCATTATTGCATCCTTGGCAATCTTTTAAACATCGTCCTTACCGGACGATGATGCTATTTCAGAATTTGGAGTTATTGCGTATCGAAGACCTTGTCCGCATAATCTTGCAGTCAAGAAAGGCAAGTTCATCACTTGCTCATGTCATTTGTGTATTTCTATCAAATTACTTGCAAAGTATTATGGTTATCACTATTGCATAAAAATCAAAACCACTACTTTCATAACTATGAATATGACTATGTGGTGGGCAATGGAACCATGGATTGTGTTGATATGGTGGAGGTTCCATTGCACGGGCTTATATCCATCTAGGATTAAACAACAAATGTCGCCAGATGATTCTTGTGCCGTAATATCCGTGTTAACCATAAGATCCGGAGTGGGACGGAGTAGTCAAAAGTGTTTCCACCTCTCGTTCATCAACGGATGCGCTTTACCGTAGACACTTGTATCTGTCAGGGCAAGCGGTGGGATGGGGAAGCCTAAAGTCCCCACGGCATAGTCCGTAGACACTTGTCGCTCGAAGTGCAAGCGGTGGGCTGGGGAAGCCTAAAGTCCCCACGGTATTGCGGTCTATGATGGGTTGCAGCTACCGGCGAAGGAGTTTGGTTCGATCCCAAACTGTCGTCGTGGTCGGGGTCCACCCGTGAGTGGGAATAATGGGACCGGCGAGGACCCAGGGTCGGGGCATGCAACAAAGGGTGGGTGTTCGAGGTAGCGGAGGAACATGATTGGCTAGACCTTATACCGGGCCTCACACCATAGGAAGTGTGGACGGGTCATTCCCGGTTGGCACCAAGGTTAAGATCTCTTATGGGTAAAGCAACACACCTCTGCAGAGTGTAAAGAACCGTGACCTGTCACTCCTCGTTCCGGATATGGAACTGCGAACGCGGCCGGAAAGGAGCTCCATGAAGTTCTAGTAAACCGGTGAAGGCTGACGGACATAGTTCTTCTGAATAAAAGCAACCTTTTGAAGAAATGGTTATGAAAACCTGCATTGGTATTAGACTTTCTGGTCTAATGCCGTAGCTAGTGCATTAAACACCTCTTTCCTATAATGAACTTGTTGAGTACGCTCGTACTCATCCCACTCTTAAATCCTCGCTTAGATATGGAGGCATCGAAGAAGGATCTACAGGTGCAACTCGAAGGCCGAGGAGTCAACAACTACTTCACGGGACAGGACCCGTCGAAGAGTCCGATACCACATCCAACAAGGAGAAAACCTAGACTAGCAATAGAAAGGAACTAGCTTCCTAAACTTAGCTCCTATTTAGCTAGAATCTATGCATAGCCTCTGTAGCTAGTTAAATACTCTACAAATGGAGTCCGTGTTAGGATTAGACCACGAGTCGTTCTTCTGGAGTTTATTTGCAGTTTTACCTCATTGTAAAGTAGGAGGCTGTGTGGATCTTTTGTAAAGAGTCTGTGTTGTAATTCTATAGACATGCCTTGGACCCGCATATGTTTCTGTTGTACCACTCTGAGCGATATAATACTAGTGGAACGGTGTTTCATTGGTGTTATATCAGACTTGCATACTACACCATGCGAGTGGTATGCCGGGTCACCACAGATTGGTATCGAAGCAAATGCTTTGACCTTAGGATTAAAACCCTTTAAAGGAGACCTATAGGATTGGTAGTGTCTATAGGAAGTTGTCTTAGTTAAACCAAATACTTCTTATGACTTGAGATGGATATTCACTTGAGGATAATCCTGACACACTTGAGTCAATTTTTTTTTCAATCTACCTTTTCTAAGATAGTTAGCTAATCCCAAATATGTAGCACACCATTAAGTCCTTAGAATAATAGATGAGTAGATCACAGTTGGTATACAATACATGGTAGTCCAAAGAGAGGATACAACCATAAGGAAGCTATCCTATTGGAAGATGTGTACCAACATATGTTAAGATTAAGTAAGAGTTATCCAGACTGGTAATAGGAGTTATATCAATTAATGAAGATAATTAAGATATCCTAATAGAAGATGTAGACCAAGTTAAGTAATGAGTAAGTAAAACTATCTAGACATGTGAAACAATTGATAGTAAGTGATAACTATAAGTGGTTTAAGATAGTATAGACCATGATGAGTTAATCATGAGAGGTAAGTAAGAGAGATAGAAATAAAACATGTCTACTTACAGAGTAGAGATAGAAATCATATAGGATTCACCTGAGAATCATTATGTGATAAACATCTAAAGTATTTAGGAAAAGAACAATAAGAAGCTAGTTGTTCAACAATAGTGTAAGAATTATGTTCCAAAACCATGGGAAGTGTGCCAAGCACATCATGACCATATGTTTATGGTAGAAACACTTGGAAGTATAAGAGCTATATTTCCATAGTATGTGTTTAAAATAGCAATGCTAGAACCTAGACATCTCATGTGAGATAGTCCTTAATAAAATGAAGGTTAAGTAGTATTTCCAAAGAAAATTAGGTTAACCTTAACCATCCCAGACCACTTTGTTTCAAGTTTATCTCGTTGCAATTGTGCAATTAAGATAAATGTTGATACAATTAATAGAATTCCCTATATTCGTGCTAAGTATCACGATATAAACCTATATTATGTGGTGTTTTATACTACACATCAGAGCCTGATGTTTAGAGATGTCTTACTCAATAATCATATTCAGGCTTATGATGGTGTGTATTATATACACAAAGCTGAATCTTCTTGGATTTTATTGGATTTTCATTGTTTGACTAGATCCATACATGAAGTTTGACTTTGATATGCAAATGCATGTTGCAATATCAAGTCCTTACTTGATGCTATAGATCTAGAGGGTATTGGTATTCGTGTGAGGAAGTGACGAATTTGGAAGATTCTGAAGACAAGATGAAGGTTCATCGGAGAAATGAAGTAAAGCTGTGGGAAGTAACCACAATACTGCGAAAGAAGTACCAATCTAAACTCATGCTTTACCTCAACAGAGGAGTACTTTAGTACATGAGAAGCATGAGGGTGAGAAATCTGGTGATTATGGCGAAGCTCAAGCAGAACCATAGTCATTATGGAAAAGGGAATGCATTGGAAATCACTTCGGATACTATATTCATAGTGTCAGCTAGTGGTTTTCTTGCAAAATAAACCCTGAATGAAGGAAGATGATTTATGAAACTATAGCAGTTATAAGAAGACCATAGTCGATATCAGAAGACCACAATTGGTATAATATCAATACTGCAAGATAAAGTAGAAGATGTCTCATCCAGTTGATCAGAACCTATAATAGAATCCATTTTTAGATATCAAATAGCCACAGTTGGTATAATAACCACAGCTGGTATCAGTTGGTATTACATATAGTCCACGATTTAATTATTTGTAACAAAAGTTTGTGAACAAATAAAAACCTTGTCAGCCAAATAGCTAGACCTATAAACATTTAGTCAAAGGATTCACATTGGATGTCCACAATTGGGTGGATACACCACAAAGATTCTTCGTAAAACCATAGAGGAATATAAATCATAAACTAGACTTAGACCAATATTCTAATCATAAGTCCAATACTTGGAAGTAAAGGAGTTGAAGACCATAAGAAAACTCTAAGGGGTAGAGTAAAGATTGAGTTTTATGCACAATGACTCAATACTTTGAGCAAGATAGAAGAAGAAGGTCTGAACTGAGAGGAAGTTCGATCTTATTTTCATAAGATTATCGAACACTACTTTCAGATGGATGTCAGGCTAGAAGCCGAGGTTCATACCTCGAGGAAGTAAGAAGTGGACTAGAACTTGAGAAAGTGAGTAATATTTACTCAGAAGTACGAAAGCTCAAGTAAATCAAGCATAAAGAAGTTGGACGAAGAAAATACCATAGACCTAATACAGTTCAAGAAGGCCAAAGACTATAGTAGGTTGACCATACCAAAACTAAAGTCTATTTGAAAAATTCCTTTCATGGAACCTCAATAATCCAAAATAGTTATAAGTATCAACTACAAACCATGATTGGATGGACTAAATAAGTCTAATCCATTCTTAGGAAAATAAACCATCACGACCATTCCATGTTTAGTACCTTACCAAGTACCATTATTGCAGTTTTGGTAGTAAGGGAAAAACAAAGACCTATTTACCAATTAGGAGTATGTTATCATACTAGTCATCAGTTAACACTAGCAGCATCAGAATAAGTTCCAATCATTGAATCTTCAATGGGAAATGAAACAAGGTTATGATATTGAAAGAAATCATGGAATTGAAGTAAGAAGCCATGGTTCAGAGACAAACCCTAATGGATTCCAGGAAGAATCTGGATAAGGGATATATTCAATTATATCCAGTGAGATCACCAAGGAGTTTAAGAAAAGATGTAGTCTGCACAAGACAGATCCACACTCCGAAACGTGAGAGATGTCAAACTTCGAGGACGAAGTTTAGTTTAAGGGGTAGAGACTGTAATATCCCAGGTAATGGGGTTACAAAAATAGAGGAAACAGATGTGTGCATTGCATTCATGCATAGAAAATCTGGGAATTTTCGCGCTTTAAAGTTAAACGATCACATGAATCGAAGTTTCACTTGACCTTGGTGGAATTGAAGTAGCTCATCAAGTCAAGCGCTATAAACCTCAATGTGACTTTGTTAAAACCTTGTTTTGGGTAGAGATAATTTGATCTAAGGGATTAGATCAAATGGAATTAAAATCAACACAAGAACCTACTAATCAAGGATCAACTACTTTATCTTATTAAAGATCACAACATGATATTCCTTGCCATAACATATGAACATCCATTCAATTGGAAATCAAGCAACAATAATTGGAGAAACTATTCTTCACTTATCTTCTCCATGTCTCAAACTAATTCTATTTCATTTTGGGAAGCAATGACAAACCTAGAGGCAAACTTTGGATATAAATATCCATATGATCACAACATCATCTTTAAAGAGGAACACTAGGATATTATTCAAGATAATTCCTAGAGAGATAAACCCTTTATATTTAACATAGACATTGATGATCACATCAATCTCTATAGAACCTAACCTCAGGTTAGTATTAAAGTCCTTCCCAAATGAGTGAGACCATTCATACTAATCCAAGCTTTACCTATTTAAGAATAAAGGATAACCTTTGAACTAAAGTATTAGGAGATTAACCATTTCATCCTGGAGTGGTGAGACAACCTATCATCACATGGAATAATACCATATCCATGAACTGATAAAGTAATGAGGAGACTAATTAAACCCAGATAGCCAAGTGGAGTTTTAGACTAAATACCTATTGAGATATTGTGAGTACACCATAAACCCTAGAATAACCATTCCTTTATAAGAGAGCCCAAGCTATGGTGTTACACACAAGTAGTTGGGGCAACACTTGAATATAAGGGGAGAACTATCCATATACCAGATGAGTATATCATCATTGATTAAATAGAACCCTAACATAATATCTCAGGCATTCTCCTGGGATATAAACTTTAGAGGTAATCCTAGTAGTCCCATTCAAGAAGGTAAATTAGAAGTACTATACCCTAGTTGATCTAGACAATACTTGATCAGGGAAGTGAGAACCCATTTAATGAGAGATCCCTGGAAATTCAAACCTTGATCATTATTAATTAAGTGATGATCATAAACCCTAAGAACTTGAGGTATGGAGAATAAACCCTAATAGGATAAGTAGATCTCATTTCCACATGAAATTATAGGGAGATCACTAGTAAGCAACCATATGCTTATATCCCAACCTTTACTTGTGTATCACTTGGTGATCACAAGTAGAATTCTACCACATCTACATTCCACTTATTTTTCACTTAAGAACCACAAGAAAACAATAAGAGTCAAACTCTATACTCTAAATGGGGAGAAACCATCCATCCATGTGACCAAAGTTGACTATAAAAAGAATTATAACCAATGTAGTTACTTAAAGGATAAATTGAGGTTAATAATAGAAGCCAATTGATAGAATATAAAACTGATACTCAACATCTTAGTAACTAGAGGAGAACATAAAATGTTAAGTAATTAACCATATTAGCAGGGTTAGGGGAGATTAAAACCTAGCCAATGCACTATGGTGTCATCCCATAACTACAACCTAGAATTCTATCTCAACCTAGATTGTATATCACATGGGTAATCACAAATGAAATCTAAACCACAATTAAGATTCAACCCATGTGCCATTAGGTAAATAACATTATAACCCTAGTACTACCTTTGGGGAAATGGTTATAATAAAAACTACAAGACCTTAACAAGCAAGTGCTTACATGAAACTATATGCATAGAGTTAAATCCTCAGTTATGAGATCAAACCCAACCAATAACTTCTAGCACACTCATAGTAGAAGTACCCAACTCTAATAATATCAAATGGATATACTTCACAAGAAAACCAAAATAAGGGTATCAATTCATGTCTATTTAACATTTAGAATAAAAATCACAAGTGTGCAATAGAATCTCATATAAAATGCTTGTTCTAGTAGAACAACAACATAATAGTCAGTATATTAAATCTTGATAAAATTAACCATGGAGAAACTCTGCAAAAATAACTGAATTCAAATATGGAATTCAATTAGAAACCAAAAACAGAATTGTAAATCAGAAAATAAAAACAGAAATAGAAAACAAAACAGAAAATGGAGAGAGGAGTAGCTTACCTGCTAGCCCAGTCTGCAGCCGCAGCAGCCCAGCTAGGAAAGCCCAGAAGCGGCCCGAGCCCGATCCAGCAGCCGAAGTCAACACAGCCCGTACCCCTTCGTCTCAGATATTTTGGGAGGAGGGACGAGGTCGTCGTCCACCTCTGTCCGGTCGACACCGCGGCGAGCCACGTCCCGCGCCGCCGTTGTGGACCGTTTTGGACGGCGATGACTAGCCCATCGACTCCATCTTATCCCTACGAGTCCGAAACTACCCTCGCGCGCCACGATTCGTGCCCAAACCAAGCTCGCCGACATCGCCATGCATCCCGGCCGTCACCGGCGACGTGCCGTCGTCTCAGAGCAAGCCACGGGCTATAAAACCACCGAGAGAAGCGTCGTGGAGTGCTTGATCTTCGACACCTCACCACAATCTCTCTCAGACCCTCAATCTCTCTCCGATTTCTCCACACACCGGGGTCGCTGTCGGATCCTTCTCCGGCTAGCCGTCGATGAAGACGAACCGAAGGTCCATGGTGTGGCTCTGGAGCTTCGCCAAGATGAGGAGAGTATTCCAGTACAAGGAATCGAGCCGAAACATTCCCTATCGAGCCAATTTGAAGAT
Organism: Lolium rigidum; assembly: GCF_022539505.1. Taxonomy (NCBI): domain Eukaryota; kingdom Viridiplantae; phylum Streptophyta; class Magnoliopsida; order Poales; family Poaceae; genus Lolium; species Lolium rigidum. Next base: position 170,226,853 of record NC_061512.1, on the reverse strand, counting down.
CTTCCTGCGCCGGTGATCGCCGGTATCGGCGAAACTCAGCTCGAATCCGACCCCAATCCTCACCGGCGACTACACCATCAGCCTCAGGGTACGAATACGCATCCAAAGCTCACTTATTTTCATCGTTTAGCATGCAGTAGGCCGATTTTGAGACCTCGCCGGAGTTGCTCCGCCGCGGGTTGATTTTCCGGCGATGCTCCGGTGCTCCATTCGAGAAACCAACACCACCATCAAACTCAGCGTGTCGAGGGGGTTCGAATAGTGTTAGCCGCGCTTTCAGGGGAGCCAAAAATCGACGGCGCCGCCACACCCTGCCTCGCCGGCGTTTAATCGCCGGTGGGTCAAAACGCCCTGGTCAATTTTGACCAGTCGCTGCTCACGTGGCAGTCCACGTGGACCTCTGGCCCACGGGTCAGTGTCTCTGTGGGTAGAAAACCGGGTAGGTTAAGGCGGTAGCTTTAGTAGTTTTTGTTTTATTTCAATTTCATTAATTCCGAAACTTTGAAATAATTTAGAAAATCCATATTTAGTCAGAAAAATATAAATGAGATATCAAAATTCTTAGAAAAGGAAACTCTATCCAATAAAAATATAATATGAAATTTCTATTTTCAATAAAAAATTCAATTATTTAATACTTGTTAATTAAGCCTTTAATTTTAATTCTAAATTCAATTAAAATTCAGTAATTAGTAAAAAAATTCCAAAAGTAAATAAAAACCAGTAAATAAATAAAGAAAACATTTAGACTAATTTTCATTAATTGTTATTTTGATAAATCTTTATTAGTGGAGATTTAAACCCTAATTAACAATTACCTAGTTATTAATTATTTAAAATAATAAAATGCCAAATTCAATATTATTTATATTCCCAAATTATTAATAACTTCAACTTTAAATTGAAGTTATTAATCATAGAACTATATGGTGATTAAGAAACCCTAGTTCCATATGGTTGAAAACTAGGAACTCATCATTTCATGTGTAACCCTAGAACCCTAATTCAATTAGGAACCTTAGCTCCACTACTTCATATGAACCCTAATTTGTTCCCAAACATAAACCCTAAGTAACATGTGATCATGTTACTTCATTAGTAACCATAGATTCATATTTAGCAACTTAATGCTTGTTCAAACCCACATAACATATGGGAACACTATCACTACTAACTAGCATCCCATGTGTTCATCTTAATCAAACCTAGTTCCTATCACAAGGATCTCATCCTTAATTAACCTTAACTAGCATCACACCATTGTGATGAGCTCCAATATCTATACCCAATATTTATCATTATATCCCATGCCCACTAAACCCTAGTAGTGTAAGACAATTATTAAACATCCTACTTAGGAAACCACCATTCCTTACTTAATGAATCCAATAACAAAACTTAGACAACCTCAACCTTAATTGCAATACTTCTTATTACTTAAGAAGTATGTTCTTCAAAAGTTATTCTTTTGAAGAAAATAAGGAATTCTCATCAACCCCGCTTATAAGGACCTATAAACCCTAGCTAGCACTCACCAGACAAGATGAATCAACCTTGATAGCAACCATGGATAATTAATTGCTTAAGTTGCTCATGCTTAAGTAAAACCAATCAAGCCTAGTTGCTGATGAATCCAACTAGGTTGTGATCCATCTAATCCCGACTCCGGAAACCCACTAGAACCATAGAAAACCATAGAACCCCCACAAACCTAATTATCATACTTGTTCTTCATTAAAGAACATGTTCTTCAAAAGTTATTCTTTTGAAGAATATAACAAGTAATCATTAACCATGCCACATAGTATTAAAATTGACAACTCGCTCTTTACTTATTATACAACTACAATTCCTTGATGTGTATGATTGTTACTATGCATTTTACCACCTGCTTATGATTCTAAAACAACACAACCCCGAATAAGAACCTTGTTTGTGAATCACTCTAAAAGTGCAACACACCCCGAACTAATCATTACCCCTCACTAAACCTAAATCATCGGGGTTAGGTCACGTTTAGAACGATTGCATCTCATACTTATGCATTATTGCATCCTTGGCAATCTTTTAAACATCGTCCTTACCGGACGATGATGCTATTTCAGAATTTGGAGTTATTGCGTATCGAAGACCTTGTCCGCATAATCTTGCAGTCAAGAAAGGCAAGTTCATCACTTGCTCATGTCATTTGTGTATTTCTATCAAATTACTTGCAAAGTATTATGGTTATCACTATTGCATAAAAATCAAAACCACTACTTTCATAACTATGAATATGACTATGTGGTGGGCAATGGAACCATGGATTGTGTTGATATGGTGGAGGTTCCATTGCACGGGCTTATATCCATCTAGGATTAAACAACAAATGTCGCCAGTGATTCTTGTGCCGTAATATCCGTGTTAACCATAAGATCCGGAGTGGGACGGAGTAGTCAAAAGTGTTTCCACCTCTCGTTCATCAACGGATGCGCTTTACCGTAGACACTTGTATCCGTCAGGGCAAGCGGTGGGCTGGGGAAGCCTAAAGTCCCCACGGCATAGTCCGTAGACACTTGTCGCTCGAAGTGCAAGCGGTGGGCTGGGGAAGCCTAAAGTCCCCACGGTATTGCGGTCTATGATGGGTTGCAGCTACCGGCGAAGGAGTTTGGTTCGATCCCAAACTGTCGTCGTGGTCGGGGTCCACCCGTGAGTGGGAATAATGGGACCGGCGAGGACCCAGGGTCGGGGCATGCAACAAAGGGTGGGTGTTCGAGGTAGCGGAGGAACATGATTGGCTAGACCTTATACCGGGCCTCACACCATAGGAAGTGTGGACGGGTCATTCCCGGTTGGCACCAAGGTTAAGATCTCTTATGGGTAAAGCAACACACCTCTGCGAGTGTAAAGAACCGTGACTCGTCACTCCCTGTTCCGGGATATGGAACTGCGAACGCGGCCGGAAAGGAGCTCCATGAAGTTCTAGTAAACCGGTGAAGGCTGACGGACATAGTTCTTCAGAATAAAATCAACCTTTTGAAGAAATGGTTATGAAAACCTGCATTGGTATTAGACTTTCCGGTCTAATGCTGTAGCTAGTGCATTAAACACCTCTTTCCTATAATGAACTTGTTGAGTACGCTCGTACTCATCCCACTCTTAAATCCCCTGCTTAGATATGGAGGCATCGAAGAAGGATCTACAGTGCAACTCGAAGGCCGAGGAGTCAACAACTACTTCACGGGACAGGACCTGTCAGAAGAGTCCGATACCACATCCAACAAGGAGAAAACCTAGACTAGCAATAGAAAGGAACTAGCTTCCTAAACTTAGCTCCTATTTAGCTAGAATCTATGCATAGCCTCTGTAGCTAGTTAAATACTCTACAAATGGAGTCCGTGTTAGGATTAGACCACGAGTCGTTCTTCTGGAGTTTATTTGCGTTTTACCTCATTGTAAAGTAGGAGGCTGTGTGGATCTTTTATAAAGAGTCTCGTGTTGTAATTCTATAGACATGCCTTGGACCCGCATATGTTTCTGTTGTACCACTCTGAGCGATATAATACTAGTGGAACGGTGTTTCATTGGTGTTATATCAGACTTGCATACTACACCATGCAGTGGTATGCCGGGTCACCACCCACGGTGGCGATTTTGACCTGGTCAAGTGCCCCGTGGCGGATGAGGTGGACAGACCCCACCAGTCATAGACTGTGGGTGTGTTCTGTCTGGGTAGATTTAGTTTTTCTTTTGTTTTATTTCAATTCTATAAATTGCTGAAACTTTAAATGAATATAGAAAATTCATTATAACTCAGAAAAATATAAATAAGATATCAAACTTCTTAGAAAAGTAAACTCTATCCAATAAAAATATAATATGAAATTTTTTATTTTTAATAAAAAATTAATTGTTTAATACTTATTATTTAAGCCTTTTCTTTTAATTCTAAATTCAATTAAAATTAAATAATTAGTAAAACTTTTCAAATTAAATAAAAACCATTAAGTAAACAAAGAAAACATTAAAACCAATTTTCTTTATTTGTTATTTTGTTAAATCCTTATTAGAGGGATTTAAACCCTCATTAATAATTTTCTTAATTATTAATTCTTTAAAAATAATAAAATGTCAAATCCAATATTATTTTTATTTCGAAGTTATTAATAACTTCAACTTTGCAAACAAGTTGTTAATTTAAGAACTACATGTTAAATAGGAAAGCTCGCTCCATTATACATAAAGTTGTGATTTCATAATCTTATGTGAAACCTAGAACCCTAATTCCATTAGGAACCCTAGCTCCACTATTTTATGTGTGAACCCTAATTTGCTTCTAACCTAAACCCTAGGTTAGAACATGTGATAATGATACTTTCTTTGCATTCATAGATCCGTAGTAGCAACCAAATACTTGTCATGTCTTCATAAAATAATAGAGACCTATCACTAATAAAATGGTATTCCATGGGTTCGTCCTAATAGAATTTAGATGATCAAATAGGATCAAACCTAGTCCCTATCACCAAGGATCTCATCCTTGATTAACCTTAATTATCATCACACCATTGTGATGAACTCCAATAGCATCTATGCCCAAGGTTTATCATTACATAACCATAGTCCACTAAACCCTATTAGTGTAAGATAGTTATTAATCATCCTATTTAGGAAACCACCATTCCTTACTTAGTAGGCCCAATAGGAAACTCTAGATACCCTCACCATTAATTGAAATACTTCTTATTACTTAAGAAGTATGTTCTTCAAAAGTTATTCTTTTGAAGTAAACAGAGAATCATCATCAACCCTGCCTAATAGGACCTATAGACAATAGCCATCTATCACCAGTAAGATATAACCAACCTTGATAGCACACATGTGTAATTAATTGCTTAAGATTCTTAAGCTTAGCTCAACCCTTACAAGTTCTAGCTATTGATGAATCCAACCTTGTTGTGATCCATCTAATCCTTACTCCAGAAACTACTTGGAACCATAATAAACTATAGAAACCACAAACCTAATTATCATACTTGTTCTTTATCAAAGAACATGTTCTTCAAAAGTTATTCTTTTGAAGTATATGATAATTAACCATTAACCATGCCTAGAGTGCTAAAACCAACAACTGTTCATTACATGTTAGGATTATACCAATTCTTATTGATGTGTGCTTGTAATATTATTGTTGTGATATATTGCATTTCTTATTTATAATACCAAGTAATCAACCTTAATAAGAACCTTGTTTGTGAACCATCTACAAATGCAACACACCCTATCATTACAACTCACTAATCCTAAATCATCGGGGTTAGGTCACGCTTAGAGCGATTGCATCTCATACTTATGCATTATTGCATCATTGCCAATCTTTTAAACATCGTCCTTACCGGACGATGATTCTATTTCAGAATTTGGAGTTATTGCGTATGGAAGACCTTGTCTGCATAATCTTGCAGTCAAGAAAGGCAAGTTCATCGCTTGCTCATGTCATTTGAGTATTTTTACCAAATTACTTGCAAAGTACTATACTTATCACTCTTGCATGAAAATCAAAGATACTATTTTCATAACTATGAATATGACTATGTGGTTGGCAATGGAACCATGGTATGTGTTGATATGGTGGAGTGATACGTCTCAAACGTATCTATAATTTCTTATGTTCCATGCTTGTTTTATGACAATACCTACATGTTTTGTTCACACTTTATGATGATTTTATGCGTTTTCCGGAACTAACCTATTAACGAGATGCCGAAGTGCCAGTTCCTGTTTTCTGCTGTTTTTGGTTTCAGAAATCCTAGTAAGGAAATATTCTTGGAATTGGATGAAATCAACGCCCAGTATCTTATTTTTCCACGAAGCTTCCAGAACACCTGAGAGAGACCAGAGGGGAGCCAGGGGGCCCCACGCGCCAGGACGGCGCGGCCAAGGGGTGGGGCGCACCCCCTATTGTGTGGCCCCACCAGGGCCCCTCCGAGGCTGCCCTTCCGCCTACTTAAGGACTCCGTCGCGAAAACCCTAAAGGAATAAGCCACGAGACGAGAAAAGTTACGCAGTCACCGCCATCGCGAAGCCAAGATTCGGGGGACAGAAGTCTCTGTTCCGGCACGCTGCCGGGACGGGGAAGTGCCCCCGGAAGGCATCTCCATCGACTCCATCGCCATCTTCTTCACTGCTGCTGTCTCCTATGATGAGGAGGGAGTAGTTCTCCATCGAGGCTAAGGGCTCTACCGGTAGCTATGTGGTTAATCTCTCTCTCATGTACCCCAATACAATGATCTCATGAATTGCCTTGCATAATTGAGATCCATATGATGAGCTTTGTATCACTATTAATCTATGTGCTACTCTAGTGATGTTATTAAAGTAGTCTATTCCTCCTTCATGATGTAATGTGGACAGTGTGTGCATCATGTAGTACTTGGCGTAGGTTATGATCGTGATCTCTTGTAGATTGTGAAGTTAACTATTACTATGCACTCTAGAGTTACTTTATATGAACTCCGGAATTACTCTCTATGGTGTGACAGTGGACGGTGTTTGCATCTTGTGTGATTCCTTTATGACGTTGTGGAGCTTGTTTACTCCGGCTTGAGGGTGCTCTCGTAGCCCTACACAATGAATGGTGTTTGTTATCCAACAATAGAGTCTTTGAAAGTAGTACAAAGGAAGAGAACTTATTTATTATGTGATCAATGTTGAGAGTGTCCACTAGTGAAAGTAGGATCCCTAGGCCTTGTTTCCAAACATCGAATCTCCGTTTATTTACTATTCTGTTGCAGTTTTACTCGCTGCCATATTTTATTCAGATTGCTATTACCACTCATATACATCCATACTACTTGTATTTTACTATCTCTTCGCCGAACTAGTGCACCTATACATATGACAAGTGTATTAGGTGTGTTGGGGACACAAGAGACTTCTTGTATCGTGATTGCAGGGTTGCTTGAGAGGGATATCTTTGACCTCTTCCTCCCTGAGTTCGATAAACCTTGGGTGATTCACTTAAGGGAAACTTGCTGCTGTTCTACAAACCTCTGCTCTTGGAGGCCCAACACTGTCTACAGGAATAGAAGCGTGCGTAGACATCATGGAGGTTCCATTGCAAGGGTTTATATCCATCTAGGATTAAACAACAAATGTCGTCCAGTGATTCTTGTGCCGTAATAACCGTGTTAACCATAAGAACTGGAATGGGACGGGGTAGTCCAATGTATTTCCACCTCTCGTACATCAACAGATGTGCTTATCGTAGTAGTTGTATCTTGCGAGAACAACCGGAGGGTGGGGATCCCACTCTAAATTCCCCACGGTAATGCGGTCTATGATGGGTTGCATCTACCGGCGAAGGAGTTTATGGTAGAGCCCAGAACTGTCGTCGTGGTCGGGGGCCATCCTTAAGTGGTATAAGTACACTGGCGAGGACCCAGGGTCGGGGATTGCAACAAAGGGTGGGTGTGCGAGGTAGCGGAGGAATATAATTGGCTAGGACCTTATACCAGGCCTCACACCAAAGGAAGTGTGAACGAGCATGCAACTCGGTTGGCACCAAGGTTAAGATCTCTTATGGGTAAAGCAACACACCTCTACAGAGTGTAATGAACCGTGACCTGTCACTCCCTGTTCCGGGTTTTGGATCTGCGAACGCTGCCGGAAAGGAACTCCATGAAGTTCTAGTAAACCGGTGAAGGCTGACGGACATAGTTCTTCTGAATAAAAGCAACCTTTTGAAGAAATGATTATAAAAACCTGCATTGGTATTAGACTTTCTGGTCTAATGTCGTAGCTAGTGCATTAAACACCTCTTTCCTATAATGAACTTGTTGAGTACGCTCGTACTCATCCCACTCTTAAATCCCCTGCTTAGATATGGAGGCATCGAAAGAGGATCCACAGTGCAACTCGAAGGCCGAGGAGTCAACAACTACTTCAAGGGACAGTACCCTGTCAAAAGAGCCAAACACCACATCCAACAAGGAGAAAACCTAGATTAGCCATAGAAGGGAACTAGCTTCCTTAACCTAGCTCCTATTTAGCTAGAATCCATTCATAGCCTCTATAGCTAGATAAATACTCTACAAATAGAGTTCGTGATAGGTTTAGACTACGAGTCATTCTTCTGGAGTTATTTGCAGTTTTACCTCATTATAAAGTAGGAGGCTGTGATGATCTTATGTAACAAAGTCTGTATGTAATTCTATAGACATGCCTTGGACCCGCATATGTTTCTGTTTTACCAGTCTGAGCGATGTCATACTAGTGGAACGGTGTTTCATTGGTGTTATGTTAGACTTGCATACTACACCATGCAGTGGTATGCCGGGTCACCACAGTAACAGTGCACCTCTTGCCTAGAGTTTGCTGGATCGGGTGGTATTCGGTCGTGCGCACCCATGTTTTTATTTCGACCATTTGGTTCTGGAGGGAGCGGCACGAAGCTCTGTTCTTTCTTGCCATCAGGTGACGTTTTGATCCATGGTGAAGTCAGAGAGGGAGAATATCATGAAGGGCGGATTGGAGGACTAGCAATGGAGGTTCAAGTCTCTGCACTGTTGAGGGACTTGCTTGGTGTTCCGGACTTCGCAGCAGCAATATGAATGTGGGGCCAACAAAACAGGTGAAGTTCAAAGTCTGTGGGTGAAAATCCAGTGTCTGTCCTTAATTGGTTGTGCCTTGCAAGTCTATGTTGGAGGCATTGTTTTGAGAGCGGAGACTATCTTCAGGGTGAAAGCCTAAGATCTTTTATCGGGCAACGACGACACTTGTGCACTGTTTTCTTCTTGGAGACGTCGCTTTTGAAGAGTCTGGAGTTCAGGTGTGGTCTTGGTGGTGGATGTATTGTTGTTGTTTGGACCAGAATACTCTAGCGGGACTTTTATTGCTTAGTTTCTTTTTCTCTTTTTTAGCTGTGTGTATCTGTACTATCATTAGGGTATTACGTGGATGTATTTGATATCTTACTGATATTAATATATTCTCTTTATCGAAAAAATCTAACCATTCGATTTGCTATCGAACATGTTGGGCCGGCCTCCAGGGTAGAGAGTTGTGTGACGATGCTAGAGTTCGTCGTGGTGTCTCATTATGGACGAGGCTTAGTTTTTGTCCAAAATCCCGATTGTCAGGTACTGGAATTAGGCAATTAGCTAATGTCTCTCATAACATACTTGGCAGCATCTTCCTAATTGACACTCTTGGTAAACATTTATGCAGCACAGGCGGCATTGGTTTGCTATTTCAAGCATTGTTGCCTCATGGTTCAGTGAAAAGGAAAATTAAAGCCTCGGCTAGATGAGCCCAGTGGATGGAGCACGCACTAACGGCCGGCCGCGATCGAGCGATGGAAGCATGCAGGCGCGAGAGAGATTCGGGCTAGGGAGTTTTAGACGAGAGTCCGGCGATCGGTGGATAAATTCCGTGAGACCGTGACCGACACGACCCCCCAACCAATAGCTACGTACCGTGTAGATCCTGGTTTCGACGAGCGAGGACGTACGGTACGGGAGACCAGCTTAGGTGACTAGGTCTGTTCCTCTCGCTGATCGGCGAAGAACGTCTGACCTAACCACGCACATCATGGCCGGCGAACACAAGGCGTGCGACGTTGCCTACACAGCAGACGCTGAAGCCTTCGTAATCCGGGTAAGACACTCGCCCACGGCCACCAACGATCTCCCAAGCGGCCGGTATGATGAGTCGAGCACCCTAGTCGGCAGGCGCGGTGGATACGTCTGCAAGGCGTACTGTACCGAGAGCTACGACGGAAGCAGGATCAGGCTGCTTCTCATGGTGCGCAACTGCACTAAGCGAGCGACGCCAGGAGGAAGAGCTAATAAGCGGGTTCACCTCAGCGTCGTCCTGCTCGACAAGACAGGGTCGCCGGCTTCCACGGCGACAGGACAAGACGTGCTGCCATATAAAGATTGGACAGAAGGAGGCTACGCGCTGGTTGCGAGCAAGGACGACGTGGAGGCCAACTGCGTTGTAGACGGCTACTTCGCGGCGCTGTGCTCCGTGGCCATCGTAGAGGACTGGCCTCCTCCACTATCTTCCCTCATGGATCTTCCAGGATTAGGCTGCGATCTAGTCGAGATGAAGAGTAACAAAGACCTCACCGACGTTTCTATCGACGTCGACGGCGAGACCTTCTGGGCGCACCGCCTCGTGCTTGCCGCCCGGTCGCCCGTGTTCAGGGCACAGCTCTACGGCCCCATGGCCGAGAGCAAGATGGCTTCCATCACCGTCAAAGATATCAAGGCGTCTACGTTCAGATATATGCTTCATTACATGTACCATGGTGCTTTGACTTACTTCGACGACGAGGAGGCGGATGATGCGTCCACCACCGCCGAATACCAACATTTGCTCGTCGCCGCCGACATTTACGCCATAGAGACGCTGAAGCAGACCTGCGAGAGTAGACTGTGCGAGGGTGGCATCACGGTCGACACGGTATGCTCGATGTTGGAGCTAGCGGAAGAGCATACATGCCCCAAGCTCAAAGCCAAGTGCCTCGATTTCCTAGCAGATGATCAAAATTTCAAAACTGTGGCCACATCAGACGACTATCTCCACTTGATGCAGAATTTTCCTTCTTTATTAGTCCAAGTGCGGAATAGATTACGATTATCGTGAAAATTGCGTCTATGGACGTCAGTTTTGTGTTTTTCTTTGAAGCAACAATATATTTCATTAAACAATCTGTTTAGAAAGATTACATATATGATGACTATCCGAGACAAACATGTTTACCAAGCAAACTTGCACAAAAAAAATCCACAAGAAGTAAAATTAACATTTCACCCTTGAAGAAACTTGTGCCTCGCCGAACTGTCGTCCACCAACGTCCTCTGCCGCCACCAAGGAAGCGTCAAAAAAAGAGGCGAACAGCCGCCATACCCAGATCTGGGAGAGCATCTTCGCATACAATGATGCTTTCCGAGCCGATAAACCGGACCACCGCAAGCGACGAGACCGAGACTTTGTGGCACGTCGGTCGGGGATCTTCCCCGTGGTCACCAGATCCCGACGACATCAACTTTATCCAATGCACACTAGTGGAAAACATGCCTAATGTCGCGGGCCGTAAGACCCTTTTATCGCGGGCGCCCAGCCGGGACAACGGGGGCGCGACAAAAGGCCCACCCTTTTGTCTCGGCCCGCTTACCACCCGCGACATAAGGTCCACCACGTGGCAGCCGCGGGGTGCTCAGGGAACAACCCCTTTTATCGCGAGTGGTAATATAGCCCGCGACAAAAGTCTCTCTACGTGACGCGTGCAGAACTCATATATTTGTACGCTACTACAAGCTTGTACACGTTCATTCATTATATATAGATCGAGCAAATAAATATTCGAAGCAAAACTCTATTCGTACATTCTCCTTACATATACATGGAACTCATGACTACCGGGACTATAGCTCGTCGTCTATTCGAACTATTACACTGGGATCATGACCATTTCCTAGGTTGATTAAACAAGCCTCTTTCGTCTATCATTTCTCTCATCAGAAGTCCCGTCACTTCCGCAATACCTTGTAGGTGTTCGTGTGGTTGGAGCTTCTCCCGCATGAACTTGACCTATATAGGAAAATGAGATGAATATGACTATATCAATCTTGATAACAAAATATTGACGATAATAAATTAAATTTGTGAATGTTATTGTTTATGTTGAATCTATTATCGTGCTTCTCAGTGGTTAACATACGAATGGACTCGCAAACGTAGTATCCACATAGATTCGTCCCCTGTGGCTGCCGGGTGCACGGTACAAGAGTAAATGTTAGCTTCTCTGCGAAGTCACCGTATTCCTCTTCTTGAAAACCCTCCAAACCCTGCCAGGCAAAAGAATGATTGAATGAGTGTATAATTAATTGATATCTCACGATAGATATAGCGCGGCAATTAATGATTGAAATTACCTCTGGAGCAAGTGCTACAAGTCGCAGAACCCTTCCAGGCATCTACTCAATGGGTCCCTTACTTCAACTATTCCCTTATCAACTTGAATGTCTAGCAGAGTCCAGTAGAAACTGCACATGTTTATACATATATACGTCATGAATTACACTTAGCATCGAGTAAGAAAAAATGAATGTGTACAACAGATCAGTAAGACTCTCACATGTTGTTGTAAGGAAACAATATTGAATCGCATAAATGTTGCTCTGTTATAAACCTTAGTAGGTTTTCCTCCGTTTCTTCGGTTTTTTCCTTTACCGTGCCATGATGTACTTTATCTGGGTCAACAAACTCAATATTGGTCATCTTATTTCTTCTGCATAAATCGATCTTCAGTCTGCATGAGAGAGTACATAAGATATAATGAGTATATGCAATGAACATGAACAACTGAATGAGCAGGAACTTTATATGTAGTTAACAACTTACAAGCAATAGCAACTCATGAGAGATTTGTCGAGGGAGTCTAAATTGAATGATTGCCAGAGTTCGGTAATATCAATATGGAGATCCTCTCTTCGGAAGTAATATTCTTCTGGGATATTCGCCACGATGAATCTTTCGTCCTCCTTGCACGCATCAAGGTACCACTTATGTAAATTCCGCATATGCGTTGGCAGTTGTTGCAACCGCTCTTTGCTGACCAAGTCGGTCCCGTAGACAAAGTTATGAGCTATATTAGTAATAGGTACTGCAGCATCACGGGCACTCAGCAATTCCTGCACAGTACAACTAACTTGAGCCGCTAGCGCCGCAGCTGCTTCCATATCGAAATCACCTCATAAATTCTCTGGAACAATTCCAGACGTTGTCGGAACTATTCCAGAACAACTTCTCTGAACCACATACCATAAATATAACTCTCACAACAGATTGTAACCCCAATTGCAACTAAAAAAAATAGTCAGCTGTAACCTCACTTGCAATTCAAAAATTTCATTTGCAACCCTATTTGCAACTGAAATATTCTAGTTGCAAGTTTGCACTCCCACTTGCAACTAAAAAAATAGTCAGTTGTAACCTCACTTGCAACTGGAAATTTTCATTTGCAACCATATTTGCAATGAACAAATATCAGTTGCAACCAGGCTTTCAATCGGAAAAATAGTCAGTTGCAACCCAATTGCTAATGAAAAAACTCAATTTCAATCTTATTTGCAACTGGAAAATAGTCGGTTGCAAGCCCACTTGCAACAGAAAAATGCTCGGTTGCAATCCCACTTGCAACTGAAAAATATGAGCTTCAACCTTACTTGCAACTCAAAAATAGTCGGTTGAAGGCCCACTTGCAACTAAGATATCTCAGTTCCAATCTTTTCTACAACTGGAAATAAGTCGGTTGCAACCTTGTCAACACCCGGACTTTTAATTCTAGATGCCTATTATGCCATACATCGCAATCCTAGGAATATTGTTTTTGCGAGACATAATAGTTGATATCACAGAACATCATTCATTACAAACCATAATCGTCTTACAACAAGGGATCACATGATCCAGTCTTACAACAACAGTTGATCTAAGGATCAAATACAAAACACATAGCGGAAGAAACGTAGTGGCGGTCCATCTGTTCCACAGGCAACGCTTGACGTCAGGAGGTGATCCTAGTTATCATAGACGTCCTGTTGTCCATCTTCCTGGTACTGGTGCTCCTCTTCATAGTCTGGCCATTTGAATAGCCAGGGACAAAGCCATGAGTACTTTTAAAGTACTCGCAAACTATCACTGATAGAAGTACTAGTAGCTCTAATCATGGTTCTAAGCTTCTAAGTTTATTTGCACAAAGCTAGTTTTATTTCATAAATACTTAATAGTCAAAGACTCTTTAGTTGTCTAAAATTACTCAAGTGGGAATATTAGTGTCATTCCCACAACTCTGTTATGATCAAGTCAAATTCACCTTTCAAGTCACAAGTCATTTTTAGAAAACATCTGACAACGGAACAGTATGGCCATCCAACCGTCCATGACCGCGGACACGGCTATTCGAATAGTTTAACACTCTGCAGAGGTTGTACACTTGTGCCACACTTTTGATTACATCTGTCAGGGATAGCCCTGAATAATCATACTCAGTATGCGGATCATCAACCATTAACCTTTCACTTACATACCCTAGTATAGGCAGGGACGGAGCCAGCAGGGGGCTGGCTGGGGCCATGGCCCCCCTCATGGTAATATTTTTTGTTAAAAAACCTTGGTTAATCTATATATTTGACCTACAAATTGCCTAAATTTACATATATATCCCCCTCCAATAAATTTTACATGCAATTGGCCCCCCTTGTGTTACTTTTCTGGCTCCGTCCCTGAGTATAGGCACCTCCCCTATGAGCTTGGCCTCCCAGCTATGGCAGTCTTCCATCCTGGGAACTGCACAGGGCTTGGGTAGGACATTCACCTCTATTTCACGTCATTTCACTTTTCATGGAGGCAGCTGATGCGTGTAGTTGACACGTCCGTTGGGAACCCCAAGAGGAAGGTGTGATGCGCACAGCGGCAAGTTTCCCTCAGTTAGAAACCAAGGTTTAATCGAACCAGTAGGAGTCAAGAAGCACGTTGAAGGTTGATGGCGGCGGGATGTAGTGCGGCGCAACACCGGAGATTCCGGCGCCAACGTGGAACCTGCACAACACAACCAAAGTACTTTGCCCCAACGAAACAGTGAGGTTGTCAATCTCACCGGCTTGCTGTAACAAAGGGTTAACCGTATTGTGTGGAAGATGATTGTTTGCAGAGAAAATAGTAAAACAAGTATTGCAGCATATTTGTATTTCAGTATTAAATAATGGACCAGGGTCCACAGTTCACTAGAGGTGTCTCTCCCATAAGATAAAAGCATGTTGGGTGAACAAATTACAGTCGGGCAATTGACAAATAGAGAGGGCATAACAATGCACATACATGGCATGATAAGTATAGTGAGATTTAATTGGGCATTACGACAAAGTACATAGACCGCCATCCAACTGCATCTATGCCTAAAAGTCCACCTTCAGGTTATCGTCCGAACCCCTTCCAGTATTAAGTTGCAAAGCAACGAGACAATTGCATTAAGTATGGTGCGTAATGTAATCAACAACTACATCCTCGGACATAGCGCCAATGTTTTATCCCTAGTGGCAACGAGCACAACACAACCTTAGAACTTTTCATCATCTGTCCCGGTGTCAATGCGGGCATGAACCCACTATCGAGCATAAATACTCCCTCTTGGAGTTAAAAGCAAAAACTTGGCCAGAGCCTCTACTAGTAACGGAGAGCATGCAAGATCATAAACAACACATATGTAATAACTTGATAATTAACATAACATGGTATTCTCTATCCATCGGATCCCGACAAACACAACATAGAGTATTATAGATAGATGATCTTGATCATGTTAGGCAGCTCACAAGATCCAACAATGAAGCACAATGAGGAGAAGACAACCATCTAGCTACTGCTATGGACCCATAGTCCAGGGGTGAACTACTCACTCATCACTCCGGAGGCGACCATGGCGGTGTAGAGTCCTCCGGGAGATGAATCCCCTCTCCGGCAGGGTGCCGGAGGAGATCTCCAGAATCCCCCGAGATGGGATCAGCGGCGGCGGCGTCTCGGTAAGGTTTTCCGTATCGTGGTTTTTTGCCTCGGGGGTTTCGCGACGGAGGCTTTAAGTAGGCGGAAGGGCGAGTCGGGGGCCGACGAGGGGCCCACACCACGGGCGGCGCGGGCCCCCCTTGGCCGCGCCGCCATGTGGTTTGGCCACCTCGTGGCCCCACTTCGTATGCTCTTCGGTCTTCCGGAAGGTTCGTGGCGAAATAGGCCCACGGGTCTTCGTTTCGTCCAATTCCGAGAATATTTCGTTACTAGGATTTCCGAAACCAAAAACAGCGAGAAAACGAGAACCGGCACTTCGGCATCTTGTTAATAGGTTAGTTCCGGAAAATGCACGAATATGACATAAAGTGTGCATAAAACATGTAGGTATCATCAATAATATGGCATAGAACATAAGAAATTATCGATACGTCGGAGACGTATCAAGCATCCCCAAGCTTAGTTCTGCTCGTCCCGAGCAGGTAAAACGATAACAAAGATAATTTCTGAAGTGATATGCCATCATAACCTTGATCATACTATTTGTAAACATATGTAGTGAATGCAGCGATCAAAACAATGGTAATGACATGAGTAAACAAGTGAATCATAAAGCAAAGACTTTTCATGAATAGTACTTCAAGACAAGTATTAATAAGTCTTGCATAAGAGTTAACTCATAAAGCAATAAATCAAAGTAAAGGTATTGAAGCAACACAAAGGAAGATGAAGTTTCAGCGGTTGCTTTCAACTTGTAACATGTATATCTCATGGATAATAGTCAACATAGAATAATATAACAAGTACAATATGCAAGTATGTAGGAATCAATGCACAGTTCACACAAGTGTTTGCTTCTTGAGGTGGAGAGAGATAGGTGAACTGACTCAACATAAAAGTAAAAGAATGGTCCTTCAAAGAGGAAAGCATCGATTGCTATATTTGTGCTAGAGCTTTTATTTTGAAAACATGAAACAATTTTGTCAATGGTAGTAATAAAGCATATGAGTTATGAAAATTATATCTTACAAGTTGCAAGCCTCATGCATAGTATACTAATAGTGCCCGCACCTTGTCCTAATTATCTTGGACTACCGGATCTTTGCAATGCACATGTTTTAACAAAGTGTCACAATGGGGTACCTCCATGCCGCCTGTACAAAGGTCTAAGGAGAAAGCTCGCATTTTGGATTTCTCATTTTTGATTATTCTCAACTTAGACATCCATACCGGGACAACATGGACAACAGATAATGGACTCCTCTTTAATGCATAAGCATGTGGCAACAATTATTATTCTCATATGAGATTGAGGATATATGTCCAAAACTGAAACTTCCACCATGAATCATGGCTTTAGTTAGCGGCCCAATGTTCTTCTCTAACAATATGCATGCTCCAACCATTAAGGTGGTAGATCTCTCTTACTTCGGACAAGACGGACATGCATAGCAACTCACATGATATTCAACAAAGAATAGTTGATGGCGTCCCCAGAAGCATGGTTATCGCACAACAAGCAACTTAATAAGAGATAAAGTGCATAAGTACATATTCAATACCACAATAGTTTTTAAGCTATTTGTCCCATGAGCTATATATTGCAAAGGTGAATGATGGAATTTTAAAGGTAGCACTCAAGCAATTTACTTTGGAATGGCGGATAAATACCATGTAGTAGGTAGGTATGGTGGACACAAATGGCATAGTGGTTGGCTCAAGTATTTGGGATGCATGAGAAGTATTCCCTCTCGATACAAGGTTTAGGCTAGCAAGGTTATTTGAAACAAACACAAGGATGAACGGTACAGCAAAACTCACATAAAAGACATATGGTAAACATTATAAGACTCCATACCGTCTTCCTTGTTGTTCAAAACTCAATACTAGATATTATCTAGACTCTAGAGAAACCAAATATGCAAACCAAATTAGCAAGCTCTAAGTATTTATTCATTAATGGGTGCAAAGTATATGATGCAAGAGCTTAAACATGAGCACAACAATTTCCAAGTATCAAATTATCCAAGACATTTTAGAGTTACTACATGTAGCATTTTCCAATTCCAACCATATAACAATTTAACGAAGAAGAAACTTCGCCATGAATACTATGAGTAGAGCCTAAGGACATATTTGTCCATATGCTACAGCGGAGCGTGTCTCTCTCCCATAAATTGAATGCTAGGATCCATTTTATTCAAACAAAACAAAAAACAAAAACAAACCGACGCTCCAAGCAAAGTACATAAGATGTGACGAAATAAAAATATATTTTCAGGGGAGGAACCTGATAATGTTGTCGATGAAGAAGGGGATGCCTTGGGCATCCCCAAGCTTAGACGCTTGAGTCTTCTTAGAATATGCAGGGGTGAACCACCGGGGCATCCCCAAGCTTAGAGCTTTCACTCTCCTTGATCATATTGCATCATACTCCTCTCTTGATCCTTGAAAACTTCCTCCACACCAAACTCGAAACAACTCATTAGAGGGTTAGTGCATAATAAAAATTCACATGTTCAGAGGTGACACAATCATTCTTAACACTTCTGGACATTGTATAAAGCTACTGGACATTAATGGATGAAAGAAATTCATCCAACATAGCAAAAGAGGCAATGCGAAATAAAAGACAGAATCTGTCAAAACAGAACAGTCCGTAAAGATGGATTTTATTAGGCCACCAGACTTGCTCAAACGAAAATGCTAAAATTGAATGAAAGTTGCGTACATATCTGAGGATCATGCTCGTAAATTGGCTTAATTTTCTGAGCTACCTACAGGGAGGTAGACCCAGATTCGTGACAGCAAAGAAATCTGGAACTGCGCAGTAATCCAAATCTAGTACTTACTTTTCTATCAAAGACTTTACTTGGCACAACAAAACATAAAACTAACATAAGGAGAGGTTGCTACAGTAGTAAACAACTTCCAAGACACAAATATAAAACAAAAATACTGTAGTAAAAACATGGGTTGTCTCCCATAAGCGCTTTTCTTTAACGTCTTTCAGCTAGGCGCAGAAAGTGTATCTCAAGTATTATCAAAGGGTGGTACATCTACAGCGGGGTTTGGAGTTTTCTCAACCATGCATAGTATATTGGATACATAAGTTTCAGCGTCTCCCTTCTCATTAGTCTTGGGCTTGCTACTCTCATCGAACAAATTTTCAGGAACAAGCCAAGCATAGTTATTTTCTAGTGCATCATTCATAGCTAGGAGTTTACATGGTATTGGTGCTTTGATCTCCCCACCATCATTAGTATTTTTAGTGTACCTTATTCTATCCATGTCCATTTTTTCAAGAAGACTAACAAAATTAGTATGAGAACCAAGCATATTAAATTTAGCAAAGACCTTTCTAGCCTCTCTTGCTAGACCACCAAATTCTCTAAGAAGGGTTTCTAAGACAAAATCTTTCTTTTCCCCTTCTTCCATATCACCGAGTGTAAGAAACATGTGTTGGATTATAGGATTGAGATTAACAAATTTAGTTTCCAACATGCGAACTAAAGCAGCGGCAGCAATTTCATAAGTGGGAGCAAGTTCTACCAAGTGTCTATCTTCAAAATCTTCAGTGGTACTGACATGAGTGAAAAATTCTTCTATATTGTTTCTCCCAATTATAGACCCGCGTCCTACCGGTATGGCTTTTGTGGTAAAATTAAAAGGAAACATGTTGCAATAAGTAAAGTAAATGCAAGTAACTAATTTTTTTGTGTTTTTAATATGGAGTGCAAGACAAGTAAATAAAGTAAAGCTAGCAACTAATTTTTTTGTGTTTTGATATAAGTGCAGCAAACAAAGTAGTAAATAAAATAAAGCAAGACAAAAACAAAGTAAAGAGGTTGAGAAGTGGAGACTCCCCTTGCAGCGTGTCTTGATCTCCCCGGCAACGGCGCCAGAAATTTGCTTGATCCGTGTAGTTGACACGTCCATTGGGAACCCCAAGAGGAAGGTGTGATGAGCACAGCGGCAAGTTTCCCTCAGTTAGAAACCAAGGTTTAATCGAACCAGTAGGAGTCAAGAAGCACGTTGAAGGTTGATGGCGGCGGGATGTAGTGCGGCGCAACACCAGAGATTCCGGCGCCAACGTGGAACCTGCACAACACAACCAAAGTACTTTGCCCCAACGAAACAGATGAGGTTGTCAATCTCACCGGCTTGCTGTAACAAAGGGTTAATCGTATTGTGTGGAAGATGATTGTTTGCAGAGAAAACGATAAAACAAGTATTGCAGCAGATTTGTATTTCGAGTATTAAAGAATGGACCGGGGTCCACAGTTCACTAGAGGTGTCTCTCCCATAAGATAAAAGCATGTTGGGTGAACAAATTACAGTCGGGCAATTGACAAATAGAGAGGGCATAACAATGCACATACATGGCATGATAAGTATAGTGAGATTTAATTGGGCATTACGACAAAGTACATAGACCGCCAGCCAACTGCATCTATGCCTAAAAAGTCCACCTTCGGGTTATCGTCCAAACCCCTTCCGGTATTAAGTTGCAAAGCAACGAGACAATTGCATTAAGTATGGTGCGTAATGTAATCAACAACTACATCCTCGGACATAGCGCCAATGTTTTATCCCTAGTGGCAACAGCACAACACAACCTTAGAACTTTCACGTCACTGTCCCAGGTGTCAATGCAGGCATGAACCCACTATCGAGCATAAATACTCCCTCTTGGAGTTAAAAGCAAAAACTTGGCCAGAGCCTCTACTAGTAACGGAGATCATGCAAGATCATAAACAACACATATGTAATAACTTGATAATTAACATAACATGGTATTCTCTATCCATCGGATCCCGACAAACACAACATAGAGTATTACAGATAGATGATCTTGATCATGTTAGGCAGCTCACAAGATCCAACAATGAAGCACAATGAGGAGAAGACAACCATCTAGCTACTGCTATGGACCCATAGTCCGGGGGTGAACTACTCACTCATCACTCCGGAGGCGACCATGGCGGTGTAGAGTCCTCCGGGAGATGAATCCCCTCTCCGGCAGGGTGCCGGAGGAGATCTCCAGAATCCCCCGAGATGGGATCGGCGGCGGCGGCGTCTCGTAAGGTTTTCCGTATCGTGGTTTTTCGCCTCGGGGGTTTCGCGACGGAGGCTTTAAGTAGGCGGAAGAGGCGAGTCGGGGGCGACGAGGGGCCCACACCACGGGCGGCGCGGCCCCCTTGGCCGCGCCGCCATGTGGTTTGGCCACCTCGTGGCCCCACTTCGTATGCTCTTCGGTCTTCCGGAAGGTTCGTGGCGAAATAGGCCCCTGGGTCTTCGTTTCGTCCAATTCCGAGAATATTTCGTTACTAGGATTTCGAAACCAAAAACAGCAGAAAACGAGAAGCTGGTACTTCGGCATCTTGTTAATAGGTTAGTTCCAGAAAATGCACGAATATGACATAAAGTGTGCATAAAACATGTAGTTATCATCAATAATATGGCATAGAACATAAGAAATTATCGATACGTCGGAGACGTATCAGCAGCCTCGGCATAACCCCTATGAAGCTTGTTCAGAGGGAACCCATACTAAAGCACATAAATTTCGAGCTAAGACCTACCCATTATCAGGTATTGTGGGGGCACTCTAAAGTTGGAATGGTATCGCATCCGAACCCAACCATCAGTTTTTGTCAAATTCACCTTGTCATTCAAAAGTCATATTCACCTTCAAAACTTTCAGTAGAATGACTCATCATTCTAAGGTTTTCAAAGTCATTTGATTCACAAGTTCCCATCTAGAGTAGTCAATTTTAGTTTTAGCACTAGCAACTAGTCATGAGGGGTGCTAACTAAGTTTTTTCTCTCTAGGCTAAGTTTGATGCTCTTGTAGTACTCTACATTTAGACCAAAGTTAACTATAAAAATATAATCCTTGATAAACAAAGTAAAAGATTGCAAGATAAAAACTTGGGCTTGGACAAATCCTTAAACACAACAGTATGGCAAGGGTATCTTGCACTAGTATAGCTTGTATTAGTAGAGCTTGCATTGGTAATAGCTTGCTCATGGTAATATCTTGTAATGGTAAATAGCTTGCCTTGGTTGGTACAGTGATCAAAGTTTTCCTCCTCTTCTTCGTAGAAGACCTCTTCTTCCTCGTAGCCTTCGGTACTAGCGTCTACAAACGGATACGAGGTATACAATCACTAAACAATAATTAAGTACTAGACTTAACACTCAAATGGTTCACACAAGAGGATCTAGCATCACACCATTTTTAACATTGTGGTTGGTGATGCGTGCAGTTAACACACGTCCGTTGGGAACCCCAAGAGGAAGGTGTGATGCGTACAGTAGCAAGTTTTCCCTCAGTAAGAAACCAAGGTTTATCGAACCAGTAGGAGCCAAGAAGCATGTTGAAGGTTGATGGCGGCGAAGTGTAGTGCAGCGCAACACCAGGGATTCCGGCGCCAACGTGGAACCTGCACAACACAATCAAAGTACTTTGCCCCAACGTAACAGTGAGGTTGTCAATCTCACCGGCTTGCTGTAAACAAAGGATTAACCATATAGTGTGGAAGATGATGTTTGTTTAAGAAGAACAGTAAAGAACAATTGCAGTAGATTGTATTTCAGATGTAAAGAATGGACCGGGATCCACAGTTCACTAGTGGTGTCTCTCCCATAAGATAAATAGCATGTTGGGTGAACGAATTACAGTTGGGCAATTGACAAATAAAGAAGGCATAACAATGCACATACATATATCATGATGAGTACTATGAGATTTAATCGGGGCATTACGACAAAGTACATAGACCGCTATCCGAGCATGCATCTATGCCTAAATAGTCCACTTTCAGGTTATCATCCGAACCCCTTCCGGTATTAAGTTGCAAGCAACGAGACAATTGCATTAAGTATGGTGTGTAATGTAATCAACACAAATATCCTTAGACAAAGCATCGATGTTTTATCCCTAGTAGCAACAAGCACATCCACAACCTTAGAACTTTCGTCACTCTGTCCCGGATTCAATGGAGGCATGAACCCACTATCGAGCATAAATACTCCCTCTTGGAGTTACAAGTATCAACTTGGCCAGAGCCTCTACTAGCAACGGAGAGCATGCAAGAACATAAACAACATATATGATAGATTGATAATCAACTTGACATAGTATTCAATATTCATCGGATCCCAACAAACACAACATATAGCATTACAAATAGATGATCTTGATCATGATAGGCAGCTCACAAGATCTAACATGATAGCACAATGAGGAGAAGACAACCATCTAGCTATCGCTATGGACCCATAGTCCAGGGGTGAACTACTCACACATCGATCCGGAGGCGATCATGGCGATGAAGAGCCCTCCGGGAGATGATTCCCCTCTCCGGCGGGGTGCCGGAGGCGATCTCCCGAATCCCCGAGATGGGATTGGCGGCGGCGGCGTCTCTGGAAGGTTTTCCGTATCGTGGCTCTCGGTACTGGGGGTTTCGCGACGAAGGCTTTAAGTAGGCGGAAGGGCGGAGTCGGAGGAGTCACGGGGGCCCCACACGCTAGGGCCGCGCGGGCCCCCTCTAGGCCGCGCCGCCCTAGTGTGGCGGTGCCCCGTGGCCCCACTTCGTTTCTCCCTCGGTCTTCTGGAAGCTTCGTGGAAAAATAAGCCTCTGGGCGTTGATTTCGTCCAATTCCGAGAATATTTCCTTACTAGGATTTCTGAAACCAAAAACAACAGAAAACAGCAACTGGCTCTTCGGCATCTCGTCAATAGGTTAGTGCCGGAAAATGCATAATAATGACATAAAGTGTGTATAAAACATGTGAGTATCATCATAAAAGTAGCATGGAACATAAGAAATTGTAGATACGTTTGAGACGTATCAAGCATCCCCAAGCTTAGTTCCTACTCGCCCTCGAGTAGGTAAACGATAACAAGGATAATTTCGAAGTGACATGCTATCATAATCTTGATCAATACTATTGTAAAGCACATGAGATGAATGCAGCGATTCGAAGCAATGATGAAGACAATGAGTAAACAAGCTGAATCATATAGCAAAGACTTTTCATGAATAATACTTTCAAGACAAGCATCAATAAGACTTGCATAACAGTTAACTCATAAGCAATAAATTCTTAGTAGAAAGCTTTGAAACAACACAAAGGAAGATATAAGTTTCAGCGGTTGCTTTCAACTTCAACATGTATATCTCATGGATAATTGTCAACATAAAGTAATATAACAAGTGCAATAGGTAAACATGTAAGAATCAATGCACACAGTTTACACAAGTGTTTGCTTCTAAGATAGAAAGAATAGGTAAACTGACTCAACAATAAAGTAGAAGAATGGCCCTTCGCAGAGGGAAGCATGGATTACTATTTTTGTGCTAGAGCTTTTCATTTTGAAAACATAGAAACAATTTCGTCAACGGTAGTAATAAATCATATGTGTTATGTATAAGATATCTTATAAGTTGCAAGCCTCATGCATAGTATACTAATAGTGCTCGCACCTTGTACTAATTAGCTTGGATTAACACGGATTATCATTGCATAACATATGTTTCAACCAAGTGTCACAAAGGGGTACCTCTATGCCGCTGTACGAGAGGTCTAAGGAGAAAGTTCGCATTGGATTTCTCGCTTTTGATTATTCTCAACTTAGACATCCATACCGGGACAACATAGACAACGAGATAATGGACTCCTCTTTAATGCATAAGCATTTAACAACGAGATAATATTCTCATAAGAGATTGAGGATTTGTGTCCAAACTGAAACTTCCACCATGATTCATGGCTTTAGTTAGCGGCCCAATGTTCTTCTCTAACAATATGCATACTCAAACCATTTGATCATGAAAATCGCCCTTACTTCGGACAAGACGAACATGCATAGCAACTCACATGATATTCAACAAAGGTAAAAGTTGATGGCGTCCCAGAAACATGGTTACCGCTCAACAAGCAACTTATTAAGAAATAAGACACATAAGTACATATTCTTCACCACAATAGTTTTTAAGGCTATTTTCCCATGAGCTATGTATTGTAAAGGCAAAGAATAGAAGTTTAAAGGTAGCACTCAAGTAATGTACTTTGGAATGGCGAGAGAAATACCATGTGGTAGGTAGGTATGGTGGACACAAATGGCATAGTTTTTGGCTCAAGGATTTGGATGCACGAGAAGAATCCCTCTCAATACAAGGCTAGGCTAGCAAGGTTGTTTGAAGCAAACTCAAGTATAAAATGGTGCAGAAAGACTCACATATGAACATATTGTAAGTATTATAAGACTTTACATCGTCTCCTTGTTGTTCAAATACCCTAACCAGAAAATATCTAGACTTAGAGAGACCAATCATGCAAACCAAATTTTAACAAGCTCTATGTAGTTCTTCATTAATAGGTACAAAGTACATGATGCAAGAGCTTAAACATGATCTATATGAGCACAACAATTGCCAAGTATCAAATTATTCAAGACATTATACCATTTACCACATGCGGCATTTTCCATTTCCAACCATATATCAATGAACGAAGTAGTTCAACCTTCGCAATGAACATTAAGAATAAAGCTAAGAACACATGTGTTCATATGCAACGGCGGAGCGTGTCTCTCTCCCACACAAAGAATGTTAGGATCCAATTTTATTCAAACAAAACAAAATAAAAACAAACAGACGCTCCAAGTAAAGCGCATAAGATGTGACCGAATAAAAATATAGTTTCACTAGAGGTGACACGATAAGTTGTCGATGAAGAAGGGGATGCCTTGGGCATCCCCAAGCTTAGATGCTTGATTCTTCTTAAAATATGCAGGGATGAACCACGGGGGCATCCCCAAGCTTAGACTTTTCACTCTTCTTGATCATATTGTATCATCCTCCTCTCTTGACCCTTGAAAACTTCCTCCACACCAAACTCAAAACAAACTCATTAGAGGGTTAGTGCATAATTCATATATTCAGAGGTGACATAATCATTTTTAACACTTCGGACATCGCACAAAGCTACTGAAAGTTAATGGAACAAAGAAATCCATCAAACATAGCAAAACGAGGCAATGCGAAATAAAAGGCGAGAATCTGTCAAAACAGAATAGTCCGTAAAGACGAATTTTTATGGGGCACTTAACTTGCTCAGATGAAAATGCTCAAATTGAATGAAAGTTGCGTACATATCTGAGGATCACGCACGTAAATTGGCAGATTTTTCTGAGTTACCTACAGGGAACCCTGCCCAAATTCGTGACAGCAAAAATCTGTTTCTACGCAGTAATCCAAATCTAGTATTGACTTTACTATCAAAGACTTTACTTGGCACAACAATGCAATAAAATAAAGATAAGGAAAGGTTGCTACAGTAGTAAAAACTTCCAAGACTCAAATATAAAACAAAGTGCAGAAGTAAAATAATGGGTTGTCTCCCATAAGCGCTTTTCTTTAACGCCTTTCAGCTAGGCGCAGAAAGTGTGAATCAAGTGTTATCAAGAGATGAAGCATCGACATTATTACCTCGGGCTTTACGCCTACCCTTCTTACTCTTTTTCTTACTCTTTTGTTTAGGGAATACATGGCCGCCTCCCGGTGTAGAGGTGAATTTTAGGGTGCCTTTTCCCACATCTATGATTGCTCCCAATAGTTTCAGCAGGGATCTTCCAAGTGTGATTTGTCCTGTTCCTACACATTCAATAACAAGATAATCAGTGGATACCGTTCTTCCAAGAATGGTTGTGAACACACCCATGGCTATTCCCTCAGGAATTATAACGAGTTATCAGTGAGAGTTATTCCTTCTCCTCCTTCAGTAAGTCCCCAAAGTGTCAAAGATTCATAAATACTCTTAGGCATAAGGCAAAATTCAGACGTAATATCACAACGGGCATAAAAAATTCACCACCAATAGTAACTTTAATAGTAGGGTCTCACATTGAAGGTTCAGAGTTTACTAAAACATGATCAAGGCGCTCACGAATCTGACTATACCTTTCTTTCAAGCAAGATGTATTTGTCTCAAGAGTGTTTAATCTATTATAAATGCTAATAAGAGCTGAATCAAAGTTATTAGCTGAACTATGTGATGCAACCAATTTTTTTATGGCATTAAAAGCTTGATCACCATTGCAATGAAGGAAATCTCCTCCCACTACAGACATCTAAGGCATATCTATAGCGAATCATAAGCCCAAAATAAAAATTACTAAGGAGCGAGACTTAGAGTCATTTGAGGTTCAGCTTTACGATAAGAATCAAAAATTCTAGACCAAGCATCTTTAAAACTCTCCTCATCCCCTTGTTTAAAAGTGAAGATTAATTCCTCAGGTGAAGAAGTAACAGGTTCAGAGCTAGACATGATAACAAAACAAAGTAAATGCAAGTAACTATTTTTTTTGTGTTTTTAATATGGAGAACGCAAACAAGATAGTAAATAAAGTAAAGCTAGCAACTAATTTTTTTGTGTTTTGTTTTAGTGCAGCAAACAAAGTAGTAAATAAAGTAAAGTAAAGCAAGACAAAAACAAAGTAAAGAGATTGGAAGTGGGAGACTCCCCTTGCAGCGTGTCTTGATTTCCCTGGCAACGGCGCCAGAAAAAGAGTTGTTGCCGTGGGAGTTGGAAATCCCTGGGGTGTAACTTTTCTTCAGATCCCCGGCAACGGCGCCAGAAAAAGAGCTTGATGCGTGCAGTTAACACACGTCCGTTGGGAACCCCAAGAGGAAGGTGTGATGCGTACAGTAGTAATTTTTCCCTCAGTAAGAAACCAAGGTTTATCGAACCAGTAGGAGCCAAGAAGCACGTTGAAGGTTGATGGCGGCGAAGTGTAGTGCGGCGCAACACCAGGGATTCCGGCGCCAATGTGGAACCTGCACAACACAATCAAAGTACTTTGCCCCAATGTAACAGTGAGGTTGTCAATCTCACCGGCTTGCTGTAAACAAAGGATTAACCGTATAGTGTGGAAGATGATGTTTGTTTGCGAAGAACAGTAAAGAACAATTGCAGTAGATTGTATTTCAGATGTAAAGAATGGACCGGGGTCCACAGTTCACTAGTGGTGTCTCTCCCATAAGATAAATAGCATGTTGGGTGAACGAATTACAGTTGGGCAATTCACAAATAAAGAAGGCATAACAATGCACATACATATATCATGATGAGTACTATGAGATTTAATCAGGGCATTACGACAAAGTACATAGACCGCTATCCAGCATGCATCTATGCCTAAATAGTCCACTTTCAGGTTATCATCCAAACCCCTTCCGGTATTAAGTTGCAAGCAACAGACAATTGCATTAAGTATGGTGCGTAATATAATCAACACAAATATCCTTAGACAAAGCATCGATGTTTTATCCCTAGTAGCAACAACACATCCACAACCTTAGAACTTTCTGTCACTATCCCAGATTCAATGGAGGCATGAACCCACTATCGAGCATAAATACTCCCTCTTGGAGTTACAAGTATCAACTTGGCTAGAGCCTCTACTAGCAACGGAGAGCATGCAAGAACATAAACAACATATATGATAGATTGATAATCAACTTGACATAGTATTCAATATTCATCGGATCCCAACAAACACAACATGTAGCATTACAAATAGATGATCTTGATCATGATAGGCAGCTCACAAGATCTAACATGATAGCACAATGAGGAGAAGACAACCATCTAGCTACTGCTATGGACCCATAGTCCAGGGGTGAACTACTCACACATCGATCCGGAGGCGATCATGGCGATGAAGAGCCCTCCGGGAGATGATTCCCCTCTCCGGCGAGGGTGCCGGAGGCGATCTCCCGAATCCCCGAGATGGGAATGGCGGCGGCGGCGTCTCTGGAAGGTTTTCCGTATCGTGGCTCTCGGTACTGGGGGTTTCGCGACGAAGGCTTTAAGTAGGCGGAAGGGCGGAGTCGGAGGAGTCACGGGGGCCCCACACGCTAGGGCCGCGCGGGCCCCCTCTAGGCCGCGCCGCCCTAGTGTGGCGGCACCCCGTGGCCCCACTCCGTTTCTCCCTCGGTCTTCTGGAATCTTCGTGGAAAAATAAGCCCCTGGGCGTTGATTTCGTCCAATTCCGAGAATATTTCCTTACTAGGATTTCTGAAACCAAAAATAGCAGAAAACAACAACTGGCTCTTCGGCATCTCGTCAATAGGTTAGTGCCGGAAAATGCATAATAATGACATAAAGTGTGTATAAAACATGTGCGTATCATCATAAAAGTAGCATGGAACATAAGAAATTATAGATACGTTTGAGACGTATCAGTTGGTTTTGTTTTCTTTTAAGAAAAATAATTTCCTCTCATTGAAAAACAAATACAAAGATTTAATACCTACTAGGGTTTCCATTTATTTCCTTTGAAAGTAATTTCCTCTTATTTAACATTACTAAGATTTAATTTCCTCAAATAATAAAGTATGAGATCATGTTGACCAAAGTCACCACTTCATATTTATCCATTTGGGAAAATGATTTAAATGAGATACTACATCTCATACAATTTAAATACTACTTTGGAAAAGATTTAATATTCTCAAGTAATAAAATATGAGGTCATGTAAGCTAATATCATCATCTCATATTGAATTACTTGGAAAGGTGATTTAAATGAGAGGATACCTCTCATAATATTTAACTACCATTTTTAATTAATTTAAATGGGCTAGAAATAGCCACATAGCCATTATTTGAATCTAGCCCATGATCAGATGAAGCAACCATGTCATATTTTTACATATTAAAATAGAGTATTTGAAATGTGAATTATGAGAGTTGGAATCAACTCAAAATAAATTATGGTTGATTTTATAAAAAAAAGTTTGAAGTTTGAAAAGGTACTGCCTTGTTAATTTTATTGCATGTGTTCTGTGATAAATCAAGGGTTGTTACCAGTGGGATTGGATACACATTTTCATCTACTTTCACACACAATTTGAATCATCCAAATTGGACTTGTAGATTTGGTTTTATTCAAATTTGAATAAGGCACCAGTATTGGAATTTGATTTAAACGAATTAAACGAATTCAAATGGTTGGGCTTAGGCAGGAAAACGAACTTGGGCCAGAGAGAGGAAAAACGGGCCGGCCCAGCAGCGCATCTCGCACGCGCGAGCGGCCTGACAATGGGTCCCGCATGTCATTGGCTCATAAACGCCGAAGCGGTATGAGTGAAAGAGGGCCGCAGGATTAGAAATCAGATCAACGCCGAGGCTCGTCGTCGTCATCAACGGGATCAAACCCTGGCTGCGGCGGACCTAGGGGGTCGGAGGCTCACCTGGGCTCCGGCGAGGGTCGGCGTTGGCGGCGATCGGCGTGGAAGACGAAGGCGAGGCGAACGAGGGTCGTGGGAGCTGCGGAGGTGGTCGGAATCATCGCCTCCTTCTGGCTACTGCCGCAGCGAACTCTGGTGAAATTGGGGCGGCTCTGGGGGCAATGTGGACGAGGAAGTGGTTGAGGAGAGGGAGAGGAAGGAGGGGAGTGGAATGGTGTGAAGATTTAAGGCCGAGGCGTGCTCCTTTTATAGCGGGGCGAGAGAGGGCGGAGGTCACCGGTAGGTGGGTGGTGGTGACAGTGCTACAGAGGGGGAGGAGCATGGGCGAGGGCAGGGGACGGCTCACGGCATCACTGTGTTCATCATGGTGGTCCTGGCGCAGCAGGGGGTGGACGGGAGCGTGCGGGCGACGTTGGTGTCTGTCACGGGTCCGGCGGGTCTCGTCGACGGTGACGATGGCTATAGTGCAGCGGCGACTAAATGGAGATGTCTGGGAGGTAGCGGGTGTCCGGGTGATGGGATTCGTAGCATAGAAAGCAAAAAAATTCCTACCGCAAGAACGAATAACAAGCCAAGATCCAATCTAGAAGATGGTAGCAACGAGAAGATCATGAGACTAACCCTTGAAGATTTCCAAAGCCTACGAGATTAGATCTTGTTGTTGCTGTAGTTGATCACTTGCCGCTTTCAAAAGCGCGTAGAAGATCTTGACAGTGCCACAGTTGGGCAGCACCTCCGTACTCGGTCACAGTTTTTAATTTTTCGGTTTTTCAAATTTTTATGGATTTTTGGGTATATAAGAAAAATAAAACAAAACAAAAAGAAACTAGACAAAAGTAAACTAAGCAAAACAATACTAGACAGAAATAAACTAAGCACAAATAAACTAGAAAAAAGTAAACTAAGCAAAATAAAATAAAATAAAAACAGAGAGAGAGGTAGAGTGTACTCCCCAGGTGAACTTATGAGTAGAGCTATGCCTCCCCGGCAACGGCGCCAGAAAATAGTCTTGATAACCCACAAGTATAGGGGATCGCAACAGTCTTCGAGGGAAGTAAAACCCAAATTTATTGATTCGACACAAGGGGAGGTAAAGAATACTTATAAGCCTTAACAACCGAGTTGTCAATTCAGTTGCACCTGGAAAAGCACTAGTAACAGGGGTGATGTGAAAGCAGCAGTAATATGAGAGCAATAGTAACAGTAACACAGCAGCAGTAACAGTAACACAGAGGCAATGGCACCCGAAAATAGTTGATACTACTTCCAATGACATATAGAACGAGTATATGATGATAAGAGATGGACCGGGGTTCCCAGCTATCTACACTAGTGGTAATTCTCAAATAACAAGTGACAAGTGTTGGGTGAACAAATTACAGTTGGGCAATTGATAGGATTGAAATAGCATTAAGACAGAACATCAAGTCTATTAATCATGTAGGCATGTTTTCCATATATAGTCATACGTGCTCGCAATGAGAAACTTGCATAACATCTTTTGTCCTACCAGCCGGTGGCAGCTGGACCTCTAGGGAATCTATCGATAATTAAGGTACTCCTTTTAATAGAGCACCGGAGCAAAGCATTAACACTTGGTGAAAACATGTGATCCTCATACCTACGCCTTCCCCTCCAGTTATCCCAGTTGTTGTCACTCTGGGGCCTCGGGTTCCAGACATAGACATGTGCAAACAACTTGTAGATACAATCTAAGCAATAATTATAGAGCTCAAATCTAAGATCATGCCACTCATGCACTAGTGACAAGCATTAAACACAACAAGATTGCAGCAACAATAATTTCACAAACTTATATAGATAGACTAACCATAATGTAACAATCCATCGGATCCCAACAAACACAACACCGATTACATCAGATGGATCTCAATCATGTAAGGCAGCTCATGAGATCATTGTATTGAAGTACATGGGAGAGAGAGTACCAACTAGCTACATCTAGAACCCGTAGTCCATGGGGGAACTACTCACGGAGCATGATGGAGGCGGTGGAGTCGATGGAGAAGGCTTCCGGGGGCACTTCCCCGTCCCGGCGGCGTGCCGGAACAGAGATTCTGTCCCCCGAACGGAGTTTCGCGATGGCGGTGGCGCCCCTGCAATCTTTCAGGAGTTTCGTCAATTGGTATCGGGTTTTTAGGTCGCGAGGGATTTTATAGGTGAAGAGGCGGCGCAAGGGGGTGCCTGGGGGGCCCACCCCATAGGGCGGCGCGCCCCCGTCTAGGCCGCGCCAGCCTATGGTGTGGAGGCCCTGGGCCTCCTCTCCGGCTCCCCTTCGGTGTTCTGGTCCGTCTCGACGAAATAAGGTGTTTGGCTTTTATTTCGTCGAATTCCGAGAATATTGCCCGAACAGCCTTTCTGGAACCAAAAACAGCAGAAAGCAGGAACTGGCACTTCGGCATCTTGGTAATAGGTTAGTCCGGAAAAATGCATAAAATCATTATAAAGTGTGAGCAAAACATGTAGGTATTGTCATAAAACTAGCATGGAACATCAGAAATTATAGATACGTTGGAGACGTATCAAGCATCCCCAAGCTTAGTTCCTACTCGCCCTCGAGTAGGTAAATGATAAAAAGAATAATTTTTGTAGTGACATGCTACTTACATAATCTTGATCATACTATTGTAAAGCATATGAGATGAATGAAGTGACTCAAGGCAATGATCTATAGTTTGCTAACAAATAGATAACATATAGCAAAACTTTTCATGAATAGTACTTTCAAGACAAGCATCAAAAAGTCTTGCATAGGAGTTAACTCATAAAGCAATAAATTCTTAATAAGAGGTTTGAAGCAACACAAAGGAAGATTTAAGTTTCAGTAATTGCTTCCAACTTTCAACATGCATATCTCATGGATATTTGTCAACACAAAGTAATATAATAAGTGCAATAAGTAAGCATGTAAGAATCAATGCACACAGTTGACACAAGTGTTTGCTTCTAAGATAGAAAGGAGTAGGTAAACTGACTCAACATAAAGTAAAAGAAAGGCCCTTCGCAGAGGGAAACAGGGATTAAATCATGTGCTAGAGCTTTTCAAGTTTTGAAATCATATAGAGAGCATAAAAGTAAAGTTTTGAGAGGTGTTTGTAGTTGTCAACGAATGGTAATGGGTACTCTAACTACCTCGTCAACTAGACTTTCAAGAGCGGCTCCCATGAAGGACGTTATCTCTACCAGTGATGGCGTGTATTTCACACGTTTGTTGGGAACCCCAAGTGGAAGGTATGATGCGCACAGCAGCAAGTTTTCCCTCAGAAAGAAACCAAGGTTTATCGAACCAGGAGGAGCCAAGAAGCACGTTGAAGGTTGATGGCGGCGGGATGTAGTGCGGCGCAACACCAGGGATTCCGGCGCCAACGTGGAACCTGCACAACACAATCCAAAGTACTTTGCCCCAACGAAACAGTGAGGTTGTCAATCTCACCGGCTTGCTGTAACAAACGATTAACCGTATTGTGTGGAAGATGATTGTTTGCAGAGAAAACAGTAAAACAAGTATTGCGGCAGATTTGTATTTCGAGTATTAAAGAATGGACCGGGGTCCACGGCTCACTAGAGGTGTCTCTCCCATAAGATAAAAGCATGTTGGGTGAACAAATTACAGTCGGGCAATTGACAAATAGAGAGGGCATAACAATGCACATACATGTCATGATAAGTATAGTGAGATTTAATTGGGCATTACGACAAAGTACATAGACCGCCATCCAACCGCATCTATGCCTAAAAAGTCCACCTTCAGGTTATCATCCGAACCCCTCCAAGTATTAAGTTGCAAAGCAACAGACAATTGCATTAAGTATGGTGCGTAATGTAATCAATAACTACATCCTCGGACATAGCATCAATGTTTTATCCCTAGTGGCAACAAGCACAACACAACCTTAGAACTTTCGTCACTCGTCCTGGTGTCAATGCGGCATGAACCCACTATCGAGCATAAATACTCCCTCTTGGAGTTAAGAGCAAAAACTTGGCCGAGCCTCTACTAATAACGGAGAGCATGCAAGATCATAAACAACACATATGTAATAACTTGATAATTAACATAATATGGTATTCTCTATCCATCGGATCCCGACAAACACAACATATAGCATTACGGATAGATGATCTTGATCATGTTAGGCAGCTCACAAGATCCAACAATGAAGCACAATGAGGAGAAGACAACCATCTAGCTACTGCTATGGACCCATAGTCCAGGGGTGAACTACTCACTCATCACTCCGGAGGCGACCATGGCGGTGTAGAGTCCTCCGGGAGATGAATCCCCTCTCCGGCAGGGTGCCGGAGGAGATCTCCGGAATCCCCCGAGATGGGATTGGCGGCGGCGGCGTCTCGGCGAAGGTTTTCCGTATCGTGGTTTTTCGCCTCAGGGGTTTCGCGACGGAGGCTTTAAGTAGGCGGAAGGGCAACGTGGGGGCCACACGAGGGCCCCACACCATAGGTCGGCACGGCCAAGACCTGGGCCGCGCCGCCCTATGGTGGCGGCCCCTCGTGGCCCCACTTCGACTCCTCTTCGGTCTTCCGGAAGCTTCGTGGCAAAATAGGACCCTGGGTCTTGATTTCGTCCAATTCCGAGAATATTTCGTTACTAGGATTTACGAAACCAAAAACAGCGAAAACAAGAATCGGCTCTTCGGCATCTTGTTAATAGGTTAGTTCCGTAAAATGCACGAATATGACATAAAGTGTGCATAAAACATGTAGGTATCATCAATAATATGGCATGGAACATAAGAAATTATCGATACGTCGGAGACGTATCAGCATCCCCAAGCTTAGTTCTCGCTCGTCCCGAGCGGGTAAAACGATAACAAAGATAATTTCTGAAGTGACATGCCATCATAACCTTGATCATACTATTTGTAAACATATGTAATGAATGCAGCGATCAAAACAATGGTAATGACATGAGTAAACAAGTGAATCATAAAGCAAAGACTTTTCATGAATAGTACTTTAAGACAAGCATCAATAAGTCTTGCATAAGAGTTAACTCATAAAGCAATAAATCAAAGTAAAGGTATTGAAGCAACGCAAAGGAAGATTAAGTTTCAGCGGTTGCTTTCAACTTATAACATGTATATCTCATGGATAATTGTCAACATAGAGTAATATAACAAGTGCAATATGCAAGTATGTAGGAATCAATGCACAGCTTCACACAAGTGTTTGCTTCTTGAGGTGGAGAGAGATAGGTGAACTGACTCAACATAAAAGTAAAAAAGAATGGTCCTTCAAAGAGGAAAGCATCGATTGCTATATTTGTGCTAGAGCTTTTATTTTGAAAACATGAAACAATTTTGTCAACGGTAGTAATAAAGCATATGAGTTATGTAAATTATATCTTACAAGTTGCAAGCCTCATGCATAGTATACTAATAGTGCCCGCACCTTGTCCTAATTAGCTTGGACTACCGGATCTTTGCAATACACATGTTTTAACCAAGTGTCACAATGGGGTACCTCCATGCCGCCTCGTACAAAGGTCTAAGGAGAAAGCTCGCATTTTGGATTTCTCGCTTTTGATTATTCTCAACTTAGACATCCATACCGGGACAACATGGACAACGAGATAATGGACTCCTCTTTAATGCATAAGCATGTGACAACAATTATTATTCTCATATGAGATTGAGGATATATGTCCAAAACTGAAACTTCCACCATGAATCATGGCTTTAGTTAGCGGCCCAATGTTCTTCTCTAACAATATGCATGCTCCAACCATTAAGGTGGTAGATCTCTCTTACTTCGGACAAGACGGACATGCATAGCAACTCACATGATATTCAACAAAGAATAGTTGATGGCGTCCCTGAAACATGGTTATCGCACAACAAGCAACTTAATAAGAGATAAAGTGCATAAGTACATATTCAATACCACAATAGTTTTTAAGCTATTTGTCCCATGAGCTATATATTGCAAAGGTGAATGATGGAATTTTAAAGGTAGCACTCAAGCAATTTACTTTGGAATAGCGGAGAAATACCATGTAGTAGGTAGGTATGGTGGACACAAATGGCATAGTGGTTGGCTCAAAGATTTTGGATGCATGAGAAGTATTCCCTCTCGATACAAGGTTTAGGCTAGCAAGGTTATTTGAAACAAACACAAGGATGAACGGTGCAGCAAAACTCACATAAAAGACATATTGTAAACATTATAAGACTCCACACCGTCTTCCTTGTTGTTCAAAACTCAATACTAGATGTTATCTAGACTCTAGAGAAACCAAATATGCAAACCAAATTAGCAAGCTCTAAGTGTTTCTTCATTAATGGGTGCAAAGTATATGATGCAAGAGCTTAAACATGAGCACAACAATTGCCAATTATCAAATTATCCAAGACATTTTAGAATTACTACATGTAGTATTTTCCAATTCCAACCATATAACAATTTAACGAAGAAGAAACTTCGCCATGAATACTATGAGTAAAGCCTAAGGACATACTTTTCCATATGCTACAGCGGAGCGTGTCTCTCTCCCACAAAGTGAATGCTAGGATCCATTTTATTCAAACAAAACAAAAAACAAAAACAAACCGACGCTCCAAGCAAAGTGCATAAGATCTGACGGAATAAAAATATAGTTTCGGGGGAGGAACCCGATAATGTTGTCGATGAAGAAGGGGATGCCTTGGGCATCCCCAAGCTTAGACGCTTGAGTCTTCTTAGAATATGCAGGGGTGAACCACCGGGGCATCCCCAAGCTTAGAGCTTTCACTCTCCTTGATCATATTGTATCATACTCCTCTCTTGATCCTTGAAAACTTCCTCCACACCAAACTCGAAACAACTCATTAGAGGGTTAGTGCATAATAAAAATTCACATGTTCAGAGGTGACACAATCATTCTTAACACTTCTGGACATTGCATAAAGCTACTGGACATTAATGGATAAAAGAAATTCATCCAACATAGCAAAAGAGGCAATGCGAAACAAAAGGCAGAATCTGTCAAAACAGAACAGTCCGTAAAGATGGATTTTATTAGGCCACCAGACTTGCTCAAATGAAAATGCCCAAATTGAATGAAAGTTGCGTACATATCTGAGGATCATGCACGTAAATTGTCTTAATTTTATGAGCTACCTACAGGGAGGTAGACCCATATTCGTGACAGCAAAGAAATCTGGAACTGCGCAGTAATCCAAATCTAGTACTTACTTTACTATCAAAGACTTTACTTGGCACAACAAAACATAAAACTAAGATAAGGAGAGGTTGCTACAGTAGTAAACAACTTCCAAGACTCAAATATAAAACAAAAATACTGTAGTAAAAACATGGGTTGTCTCCCATAAGCGCTTTTCTTTAACGCCTTTCAGCCTAGGCGCGTAAAGTGTATATCAAGTAACGTCAAGAGACGAAGCATCAACATCATAATTTTTTCTAATAATAGAATCATAAGGTAACTTCATTCTCTTTCTAGGGAAGTGTTCCATACCTTTCTTGAGAGGAAATTGATATTTAATATTACCTTCCTTCATATCAATAGTAGCACCAACGGTTCGAAGAAAAGGTCTTCCCAATATAATGGGGCAAGATGCATTGCATTCAATATCCAAGACAACAAAATCAACGGGGAAAAGGTTATTGTTAACCATAATATGAACATTATCAACTTTCCCCAAAGGTTCCTTTTTAGCATTATCAGCGAGATTAACATCCAGATAACAGTTTTTCAATGGTGGCAAGTCAAGCATATCATAGACTTTCTTAGGCATAACGTAAATACTTGCACCAAGATCACATAAAGCATTACAATCAAAATCTTTGACCCTCATTTTAATGATGGGCTCCCAACCATCCTCTAGCTTTCTAGGAATAGAAGTTTCAAGTTTTAGTTTCTCTTCTCTAGCTTTTATGAGAGCATTTGTAATATGTTTTGTGAAATCCAAATTTATAGCACTAGCATTAGGACTTTTAGCAAGTTTTTGTAAGAACTTTATAACTTCAGAGATGTGGCAATCATCAAAATATAAATCATTACAATCTAAAGCAATGGGATTATCATCCCCAAGGTTGGAAAAAATTTCAGCAGTTTTATCACGAGCAGTTTCAGTAGTTTTAGCAGCTTCAGGTAATTTTGCGCGCTTTGCACTAGGAGTAGAAACATTGCCAACACCAATTATTTTACCATTGATAGTAGGAGGTGCAGCAACATGTGAATCATTAGCATTG
Organism: Lolium rigidum; assembly: GCF_022539505.1. Taxonomy (NCBI): domain Eukaryota; kingdom Viridiplantae; phylum Streptophyta; class Magnoliopsida; order Poales; family Poaceae; genus Lolium; species Lolium rigidum. The sequence goes on along the minus strand of NC_061512.1, from coordinate 170,188,808 downwards.
CTAGTGGTGGTAATAGTCCAAACTTTAGCTACATTTTTCTCTTTAGCTAGTTTTTCATTTTCTTCTCTATCCCACCTAGCACGCAGTTCAGCCATTAATCTTATATTCTCATTAATTCTAACCTGGATGGCATTTGTTGTAGTAACAATTTTATTTTCAATATCCCTATTAGGCATAACTTTCGATTTCAAAAGATCAACATCAGAGGCAAGACTATCAACCTTAGAAGCGAGAATATCAATTTTATTGAGCTTTTCCTCAACGGATTTGTTAAAGGCAGTTTGTGTACTAATAAATTCTTTAACCATAGCTTCAAGTCCAGGGGGTGTATTCCTATTATTGTTGTAAGAATTCCCATAAGAATTAGCATAACCATTACCATTATTATAAGGATATGGCCTATAGTTATTACTAGAATTGTTCCGATAAGCATTGTTGTTGAAATTATTATTTTTAATGAAGTTTACATCAACATGTTCTTCTTGGGCAACCAATGAAGCTAACGGAACATTATTAGGATCAACATTAGTGCTATCATTCACAAGCATAGACATAATAGCATCAACCTTATCATTCAAGGAAGAGGATTCTTCAACAGAATTTACCTTCTTACCTTGTGGAGCTCTTTCCGTGTGCCATTCAGAGTAATTAACCATCATATTATCAAGAAGCTTCGTTGCTTCACCAAGAGTGATGGACATAAAGGTACCTCCAGCAGCTGAATCCAATAAATTCCGCGAAGAAAAATTTAGTCCTGCATAGAAGGTTTGGATGATCATCCAAGTAGTCGATCCATGGGTTGGGCAATTTTTAACCGAGAGATTTCATTCTTTCCCAAGCTTGAGCAACATGTTCATTATCCAATTGTTTAAAATTCATTATGCTACTCCTCAAAGATATAATTTTAGCAGGGGGATAATATCTACCAATAAAAGCATCCTTGCATTTAGTCCAGGAATCAATACTATTCTTAGGCAGAGATAGCAACCAATCTTTAGCTCTTCCTCCTAATGAGAAAGGAAACAATTTTAATTTTATAATGTCACCATCTACATCTTTATACTTTTGCATTTCACACAATTCAACAAAATTATTGAGATGGGCAGCAGCATCATCGAACTAACACCGGAAAATTGCTCTCGCATAACAAGATTCAAGAAAGCAGGTTTAATTTCAAAGAATTCTGTTGTAGTAGCAGGTGGAGCAATAGGTGTGCATAAGAAATCATTATTATTTGTGCTAGTGAAGTCACACAACTTAGTATTTTCAGGAGTGGCCATTTTAGCAATAGTAAATAAAACAAACTAGATAAAGTAAATGCAAGTAAACTAATTTTTGTGTTTTTGATATAGCAGACAAGACAGTAAATAAAGTAAAACTAGCAACTAATTTTTTTGTGTTTTGATATAATGCAGCAAACAAAGTAGTAAATAAAATAAAGCAAGACAAAAACAAAGTAAAGAGATTGAGAAGTGGAGACTCCCCTTGCAGCGTGTCTTGATCTCCCCGGCAACGGCGCCGTAAAAATATGCTTGATGGCGTGTATTTCACACGTTCGTTGGGAACCCCAAGAGGAAGGTATGATGCGCACAGCAGCAAGTTTTCCCTCAGAAAGAAACCAAGGTTTATCGAACCAGGAGGAGCCAAGGAGCACGTTGAAGGTTGATGGTGGCGGGATGTAGTGCGGCGCAACACCAGAGATTCCGGCGCCAACGTGGAACCTGCACAACACAATCCAAAGTACTTTGTCCCAACGAAACAGATGAGGTTGTCAATCTCACCGGCTTGTCTGTAACAAAGGATTAACCGTATTGTGTGGAAGATGATTGTTTGCAGAGAAAACAAGTAAAACAAGTATTGCAAGCAGATTTGTATTTCAAGTATTAAAGAATGGACCGGGGTCCACAGCTCACTAGAGGTGTCTCTCCCATAAGATAAAAGCATGTTGGGTGAACAAATTACAGTCGAGCAATTGACAAATAGAGAGGGCATAACAATGCACATACATGTCATGATAAGTATAGTGAGATTTAATTGGGCATTACGACAAAGTACATAGACCGCCATCCAACCGCATCTATGCCTAAAAAGTCCACCTTCAGAGTTATCATCCGAACCCCTCCAAGTATTAAGTTGCAAAGCAACGGACAATTGCATTAAGTATGGTGTGTAATGTAATCAATAACTACATCCTTGGACATAGCATCAATGTTTTATCCCTAGTGGCAACAGACACAACACAACCTTAGAACTTTTCGTCATCTGTCCCAGGTGTCAATGCGGCATGAACCCACTATCGAGCATAAATACTCCCTCTTGGAGTTAAGAGCAAAAACTTGGCCAGAGCCTCTACTAATAACGGAGAGCATGCAAGATCATAAACAACACATATGTAATAACTTGATAATTAACATAACATGGTATTCTCTATCCATCGGATCCCGACAAACACAACATATAGCATTACAGATAGATGATCTTGATCATGTTAGGCAGCTCACAAGATCCAACAACGAAGCACAATGAGGAGAAGACAACCATCTAGCTACTGCTATGGACCCATAGTCCAGGGGTGAACTACTCACTCATCACTCCGGAGGCGACCATGGCGGTGTAGAGTCCTCCGGGAGATGAATCCCCTCTCCGGCAGGTGCCGGAGGAGATCTCCAGAATCCCCCGAGATGGGATTGGCGGCGGCGGCGTCTCAGTAAGGTTTTCCGTATCGTGGTTTTTCGCCTCAGGGGTTTCGCGACGGAGGCTTTAAGTAGGCGGAAGGGCAACGTGGGGGCCACACGAGGGCCCCACACCACAGGTCGGCGCGGCCAAGACCTGGGCCGCGCCGCCCTATGGTGGCGGCCCCTCGTGGCCCCACTTCGACTCCTCTTCGGTCTTCCGGAAGCTTCGTGGCAAAATAGGACCCTGGGTCTTGATTTCGTCCAATTCCGAGAATATTTCGTTACTAGGATTTCTGAAACAAAAAACAGCGAGAAAACAACAACCGGCTCTTCGGCATCTTGTTAATAGGTTAGTTCCGGAAAATGCACGAATATGACATAAAGTGTGCATAAAACATGTAGGTATCATCAATAATATGGCATGGAACATAAGAAATTATCGATACGTCGGAGACGTATCAACCGAGCAAGGTAGATCATCCCTCTTCTCTTTTGTTTACACATGTACTTTAGTTTTATTTATGGATGACACTCCTCCCAACCTTTTGCTTACACAAGCCATGGCTAACCGAATCCTCGGGTGCCTTCCAACATTCACATACCATGGAGGAGTGTCTATTTGCAAAATTAAGTTGCTTACTGATAGATCAGGGCAAAACACGTGAAGAGAATTATTAGTGAAAGTTGTAATTAATTGGGGCTGAGAACCCCATTGCCAGCTCTTTTTGCAAAATTACTGGATAAGCGGATGTATATGCCACTAGTCCATTGGTGAAAGTCTGTCCGAAGTAAATGACAAGATCGAAAGATAAAACACCACATACTTGTAGGGATTCATAGCATAGAAAACAAAAAATTTCCTACCGCGAGAACGCAATCCAAGCCAAGATGCAATCTAGAAGATGGGAGCAACGAGGGGATGAACGAGACTAACCCTTGAATATTTCCAAAGCCTACAAGAGGAGGCTCTCGTTGCTGCGGTAGACGATCACTTTCCGCTTTCAAAAGCGCGTAGAAGATCTTGACGGTGCCACAATCGGGCAGCACCTCCGTACTCGGTCACACGTTCGGTGTTGATGAAGACGTCCTTCTCCCCGTTCCAGCGGGCAGCGGAAGTAGTAGATCCTCTTCGGAATCCCGGCAGCATGACGGCGTGGTGGCGGTGGTGGTGGAGATCTCCGACAGAGCTTCGCCTAAGCTATGTGGGAGAAAGAGAGGGAGGAGGGAACCGCTAGGGTTTCTGGGAGAGGGGGCTCTTGGGGGGTACGGCCATGGTGGTCTTGGTGTGGCCGGCCAGCCCCTCCCTCCCCTCTTTATATAGGTGGAAGCCCCAAGGATTAGGTCAAAAGTCTACGAATAAGACCCCAACATAAAACCTTCCATATGACCAAACCTAGGGGGAGTGGGACTCCCCCTTTCCTTTGGTGGGGTGGCCGGCCACCATGGGGAGGAGTCCACTTGGGACTCCTCCTCCCTTAGGCTGGCCGGCCAAGGTGGGTGGAGTCCCCACCTTCCATGCTTATTTCTTCCGGACTCTTCTAGAACCTTCTAGAACCTTCCAGAGAAAATACCGGATCATTTTCAAACCTAGAAAATGACTTCCTATATATGAATCTTATTCTCCGGACCATTCCGGACCTCCTCGTGATGTCCCGGATCCCATCCGAGACTCCGAACAAAACTTCGAACTCCATTCCATATTTCCATATCTACTTAAACGACATCAAACCTTAAGTGTGTCACCCTACGGTTCGCGAACTATGTAGACATGGTTGAGACTTCTCTCCGACCAATAACCAATAGCGGGATCCGGAGATCCATAATGGCTCCCACATATTCAACGATGACTTAGTGATCGAATGAACCATTCACATACGATACCAATTCCCTTTGTCACGCGATATTTTACTTGTCCGAGGTTTGATCATCGGTATCTCTCTATACCTTGTTCAACATCGTCTCCTGATAAGTACTCTTTACTCGTACCGTGGTATGTAGTCTCTTATGAACTTATTCATATGCTTGCAAGCTAATTAGACGACATTCCACCGAGAGGGCCCAGAGTATATCTATCCGTCATCGGGATGGACAAATCCCACTGTTGGTCCATATGCCTCAACTCATACTTTCCGGATACTTAATCCCACCTTTATAACCACCCATTTACGCAGTGGCGTTTGATGTAATCAAAGTACCTTTCCGGTATAAGTGATTTACATGATCTCATGGTCAAAAGGACTAGGTAACTATGTATCGGAAGCTTATAGCAAATAACTTAATGACGTGATCTTATGCTATGCTTAAATGGGTGTGTCCATTACATCATTCATATAATGATATAACCTTGTTATTAATAACATCCAATGTTCATGATTATGAGACTAATCATCTATTAATCAACAAGCTAGTTAAGAGGCTTACTAGGGACTCATTGTTGTTTACATAACACACATGTATCAATGTTTCGGTTAATACAATTATAGCATGGTATATAAACTTTTATCATAAACATAAAGATATATAATAACCACTTTTATTATTGCCTCTTGGGCATATCTCCAACAGTACTTCCTCATGAGCTATAAAACATTGACACAAATAAGAGATAATAGCTTTTGAATTTTTTAAAGGTAGCACATGAAGTATTTACTTGGAATGGCAGAAAATACCACATAGTAGGTAGATATGGTGGACACAAATGGCATAGGTTTGGCTCAAGGTTTTGGATGCACGAGAAGCATTCTCTCTCAGTACAAGGCTTTGGCTAGCAAGGTTGTTTGAAGCAAACACAAGTATGAACCGGTACAACAAAACTTACATAAGAACAAATGGCAAGCATTATAAGACTCTACACTGTCTTCCTTGTTGCTCAAACACTTTTACCAGAAAATATCTAGACCTTAGAGAGACCAATCACGCAAACCAAATTTCAACAAGCTCTACGGTAGTTCTCCACTAATAGGTTTAAACTACATGATGCATGAGCTTAAACATGATCTACTTGAGAGCTCAAAACAATTGCCAAGTATCAAATTATTCAAGACAATATGAAGCATTTTTTGTTTCCAACCAAATATCAATAAGTGATGCGGCTCTCAGCTTCGCTATGAACATGAAAAATAAAACGAAGAACACCAGTGTTCATATGAAAAAGCGGAGTGTGTCTCTCTCCCACACAAGGATTGCTAGGATCCGAATTTATTCAAACACAAACAAAAATAAAAGCACACAGACGCTCCAAGTAAAGCACATATGATGTGACTGAATAAAAATATAGTTTCACTAGAAGTGACCTGATAAGTTGTTGATGAAGAAGGGGATGCCTTGGGCATCCCCAAGCTTAGACGCTTGAGTCTTCTTGAAATATGCAGGGATGAAACACGGGGGCATCCCCAAGCTTAGACTTTTCACTCTTCTTGATCATATATCATCCTCCTCTCTTGACCCTTGAAAACTTCTGCCACACCAAACTTCTCATAAACTTCATTAGAGGGGTTAGTACTCAATAAACTTTAATCCACTTTGATCCTGTAGTGACACATTGCAAGAACTCAATAAAACATTAGCTACAGCTCTCCACGTTTAGAAAGCCTTACTTAAAGTCCACAAGAGACAATGCAAAAAACAGAGACAGAATCTGTCAAAACAGAACATCCAGTAAAGACGAATTTTTAAGAGGTACTTCCGTTGCTCAAATCAGAAATCTCAAAACAAATGAAAGTTGCGTACATATCTGAGGAACACGCATGAAAATTTGCAGATTTTTCTGAGTTTCCTACAGAGAGACCTACTCAAATTCCTGACAGATAGAAATCTGTTTCTGCGCAGAAATCCAAATCTAGCATCAACCTTCTATTAGAGACTTTACTTGGCACAACAATGCAATAAAATAAAGATAAGGAGAGGTTGCTACAGTAGTAACAACTTCCAAGACACAACAAAACAGTATCAAAATAAAGACATGGGTTATCTTCCAAGAAGTGCTTTCTTTATAGCCATTAAGATGGGCTCAGCAATTTTAATGATGCTCACATAAGGATGAGAGTTGAAGCAAAGAGAGCATCAAAAAGCAAGTTCAAAACACATTTAAGTCTAACCCACTTCCTATGCATAGGAATCTTGTACACAAATAAATTCATGAAGAACAAAGTGACAAGCATAGCAAGATAAAACAAGAGTAACTTCAAAATTTACAGCATATAGAGAGGCGTTTTAGTACTATGAAAATTTCTACAACCATATTTTCCTCTCTCATAATAATTTTCAGTAGCATCATGAACAAACTCAACAATATAACTACCACATACAGCATGCTTTTCATGATCTACAAACACATAATTTTTATCAAGCTCAAAAATAGTGGGATTAAAACTTTCAAACCCACTTTTTAATAATATATAACAAGATGATTGATCATTCTCAAAAGATATGAGAATCCTAGATAAAGTCAAGACCTTTCCAATACCATTTTCATTAGTGGTATAATTAATATTATCAAGTAACATAGGACCATCATCTAGAGCTTTATCATAAACATTTGCTAAGCAAAACTCTTTAGTACCATGCATTTCGATATCAGGAACAAACAAAGCATTATCATAAGATTTATCAAAATATCATGGATTATCATAGATAACAGTAGCATAATTATTCTCACAAGTTTTACTCATAGGGAATATTTCAAGAGAATCCACAGGAACATAACATTCATCCTCCTTTGGTAAGCATGGAGGACAATCAAATAGTGTAAGAGATAAAGAGTTACTCTCATTAGAAGGTTGGAATGGGTAGCTAATCCATTCTTCCTCCTTTTGTTCATCACTCTCCTCCTCTTTTTCATCCAATGAGCTTTCTGGTTCAGCAATTTCTTCTTCCACAGGTTCCTGCAAATTGTGAGTGCATTCTTGTGCATGAATGAGTCTCTCTTTATAATCAATGATATAAGGATTATTGTTGTAATGTTCTATGCAAAATTAAGGATAGAAGAGACATAATCTTTAAGGTTCTTACAAGCAACACAAGTTTCATAATTTTTAGACATGAAGGATTCGATCTCAGAAGCTCCCATAAATAAGACAAATTGTTCTACCTCTTCGAACCCAAAATGAATATAGTTATTCCAATTATAGTTCTTAATTAAAACTTCTTCACTAAAGCCACATTGGAATTTCGGATGTTTAGTACCACTGTTTAGAGCAACAGTTTATATCATGGCGTTTAAGCAAGATTTTAGCAATTGTATTCAATTTTTCTATCACAGCACTCATGACTTTACCCGTTCTTGATTCTCTATAATTCATATATATTTCAATAAGCTCCAAATAGGTTGTGGGTTCTCCCATAACAACAGTTTTTAATTTTTCGGTTTTTCAAATTTTTATGGATTTTTGGGTATATAAGAAAAATAAAACAAAACAAAAAGAAACTAGACAAAAGTAAACTAAGCAAAACAATACTAGACAGAAATAAACTAAGCACAAATAAACTAGAAAAAAGTAAACTAAGCAAAATAAAATAAAATAAAAACAGAGAGAGAGGTAGAGTGTACTCCCCAGGTGAACTTATGAGTAGAGTTATGCCTCCCCGGCAACGGTGCCAGAAAATATTTTGATAACCCACAAGTATAGGGGATCGCAACAGTCTTCGAGGGAAGTAAAACCCAAATTTATTCATTCGACACAAGGGGAGGTAAAGAATACTTATAAGCCTTAACAACTGAGTTGTCAATTCAGCTGCACCTGGAAAAGCACTAGTAACGAGGGTGATGTGAAAGCAGCAGTAATATGAGAGCAATAGTAACAGTAACACATCAGCGATACAATGATAACACAGAGGCAATGGCACCAGAAAATAGTTGATACTACTTCCAATGACATATAGAACGAGTATATGATGATAAGAGATGGACCGGGGTTCCCAGCTATCTACACTAGTGGTAACTCTCAAATAAAAAGTGACAAGTGTTGGGTGAACAAATTACAGTTGGGCAATTGATAGGATTGAAATAGCATTAAGACAGAACATCAACTCTATTAATCATGTAGGCATGTTTTCCATATATAGTCATACGTGCTCGCAATGAGAAACTTGCATAACATCTTTTGTCCTACCAGCCGGTGGCAGCTCGGGCCTCTAGGGAATCTATCGATAATTAAGGTACTCCTTTTAATAGAGCACCGGAGCAAAGCATTAACACTTGGTGAAAACATGTGATCCTCATACCTACGCCTTCCCCTCCAGTTATCCCGATTGCTGTCACTACGGGGCCTCGGGTTCCGGACATAGACATGTGCAAACAACTTGTAGATACAATCTAAGCAATAATTATACAGCTCAAATCTAAGATCATGCCACTCGTGCACTAGTGACAAGCATTAAACACAACAAGATTGCAGCAACAATAACTTCACAAACTTATATAGATAGACTAATCATAATGTAACAATCCATCGGATCCCAACAAACACAACACCGATTACATCAGATGGATCTCACTCATGTAAGGCAGCTCATGAGATCATTGTATTGAAGTACATGGGAGAGAGAGTACCAACTAGCTACAGCTAGAACCCGTAGTGCATGGGGGAACTACTCACGGAGCATGATGGAGGCGGTGGCGTTGATGGAAAAGGCTTCCGGGGGCACTTCCCCCGTCCCGGCGGCGTGCCGGAACAGAGATTCTGTCCCCCGAAACGGAGTTTCGCGATGGCGGCGGCGCCCCTGGAGTCTTTCTGGAGTTTCGTCAATTGGTATCGGGTTTTTAGGTCACAAGGGATTTTATAGGTGAAGAGGCGGCGCAAGGGGGTGCCTGGGGGGCCCACCCCATAGGTCGGCGCGCCCCCCTCTAGGCCGCGCCAGCCTATGGTGTGGAGGCCCTGGGCCTCCTCTCCGGCTCCCCTTCGGTGTTCTGGTCCGTCTCGGTGAAATAAGGTGTTTGGCTTTTGTTTCGTCTAATTCCGAGAATATTGCCCGAACAGCCTTTCTGGAACCAAAAACAGCAGAAAACAGGAACTGGCACTTCGGCATCTTGTTAATAGGTTAGTCCGGGAAAATGCATAAAATCATTATAAAGTGTGAGCAAAACATGTAGGTATTGTCATAAAACTAGCATGGAACATCAGAAATTATAGATACGTTGGGGACGTATCAGTCCACCATGGACTTCACCCTCCCACTTGGTTGGCTGGTTAGGGTTGGTGGATCCCAACCGGGGCTCCACCTTCCATGGTGATTTCTTCCGGAAGGTTCTAGAACATACTAGCGCCTTCCATAAATGCACCGGATCATTTCCAAACATGGAAAGTGATTTCCTATATATGAATCTTATTCTCCGGACCATTCCGGACCTCCTCGTGATGTCCTGGATCCCATCCGAGACTCCGAACAAAATTCGAACTCCATTCCATATTCCATATCTACTTAAAACGACATCAAACCTTAAGTGTGTCACCCTACGGTTCGTGAACTATGTAGACATGGTCGAGACTCCTCTCCGATCAATAACCAATAGCGGGATCTGGAGATCCATAATGGCTCCCACATATTCAACGATGACTTAGTGATCGATTGAACCATTTACATACGATACCAATTCCCTTTGTCACGCGATACTCTACTTGTCCGAGGTTCGATCATCGGTATCTCCATACCTTGTTCAACCTCGTCTCCGACAAGTACTCTTTACTTGTACCGTGACATATCATCTCTTGTGAACTATTCACATGCTTGCAAGCTAATCAGACGACATTCCACCGAGAGGGCCCAGAGTATATATATCCGTCATCGGGATGGACAAATCCCACTCTTGATCCATATGCCTCAACTCATACTTTCTGAATACTTAATCCCACCTTTATAACCACCCATTTACGCAGTGGCGTTTGATCTAATCAAAGTACCCTTCCGGTATAAGTGATTTACATGATCTCATGGTCGAAGGACTAGGTAACTATGTATCAGAAGCTAATAGCAAGTTGAACTTAATGACGTGATCCTATGCTACGCTTATTTTGGTGTGTGTCCATTATATCATTCATCCAATGACATAACCTTGTTATTAATAACATCCAATGTTCATGATCACGAAACCATGATCATCTATTAATCAACAAGCTAGTTATACAAGAGGCTTACTAGGGACTTTTTGTTGTTTACATAACACACATGTATCAATGTTTCGGTTAATACAATTATAGCATGGTATGCAAACATTTATCATAAACACAAAGATATATTATAATAACCACTTTATTATTGCCTCTTGGGCATATCTCCAACACGGGGTGGCGTACGCGAGAGAGGAGAGGGCGAGGAGAGGTCAGCAACGATGGGTCGAACGCGTGCTCTGCATAGCCCGTGGGCGTGGCCATGCCGATCCTGGCGCGTCATGGCGTCACGGGGCACGTCGCGTTCCAGGCACTGCAGTGCTCTTCTTGGACCAGTGTGAGTACAGTGGTGCTCAGGGGAGTTAGGCACGTCTCCTAGACATGGTGAGGTAGGCCAGAGGTGAGAGGAGAGGGAGTTGGCATGGTGGGTGACATGGTGATTGGCATGGACACGGTTTGGTCAATTGTCTCCTTTGAACAGTGGTGCAAGGGCATGGCTTGGTCCAGAGGATGAAAGAGGACAATGATGATCACAAAGCATGGATGGTTTAGGCTAATACATGTTGGATAAAGAGGTGTATGCACATAACCAGATTGTGCACATAAGGTGTTTGATGAAATGGCCGAAAGAACTTTGAATTTGAAATTTTCCAAAATATTTTATGGGTGTGATTCAAATAAAGTTTGGCACCTATTGATGACCTTGGTTTGAAAATTGGAGAAGGTTTGGTGAAAATCAAATTTGGGATGATCTAGAATCTGTTTTAATGTTGTCACTTTGAAAGCTTTTTAAAATCATTTGAATTTGAATCAGCAAGGTTGGCCAACACCAAGTTGTTCACTTTTATAAGTACTATAGATCTGGACAAAAAGATGAGAAGGTTTGGTTTAGAAAATAATAACCAAAGGGGCTCAAAGTGGGCATCATGTTAAAATTGTCACAAGTGACCATTATCACATGTGCCTTGCATTTTCATTTTCTTTTTATTTGTTTTGATTTTCTTTGACCAAATTATACTCTTTTGAGTTGATTGAGTGTTAGGTTGAGTTTATTAATGGTTTCCAACCATTTAGGTAAAGTAAATATGGCATAGGCCACTATTTGCAAAAATGGCCATAAGCTCACATATGCTTCACTTTTTATTTTATTTTCTTTTGCTTTATTTCTCTTACTCTAAAAGGTATTGTTTTGAGTTTGAAAATGGTTTTCCACAATCTAGCAAAACAAACATGGCAATTGCAATCATTCCCTCATTCACCTAATAGAAAAGATTTTGGAAATAGGCAAGTTTTTGTTGACTCTAAATTTTTGATAAATGGAAATTGATTCTTCTTTGTTTTAAAATTTTGGGGTGTTACAAACCTCATTAGCATATGTTTCTACTGAGTTTTTCATATTTAGAAAATAGAATAAAAGATAATATGAGGTGCAACCACCGCTCTCCACCCACCTCGCCTCGCACAGCCACTCTATGTTCTTAGCCTAGAAACTACAACAAACAAAAAAAGCTAAAAAAAAAAGATGAGTATCCCACGTAAAAAGCAAACAAAAAACTGGTAACCTATCTACCGAGTACGGGAGTACTATAATAAGCGCTCATGGGGTATGTATTGAGCAAGGGCTTTGCATACAACTGACTAACCAAGTCCCGACCCTCACGTCGTCCTCCCAGGGCGACTCGAGGGGAACCCTAGCGCGCCGCCAACACCCCCACCCCTGCTCCCGCCCTCTCTCTGCCGTCGGAGGAGTCCATCGGGTGAAGCCCACACTGGAGGACGGCGGCAGGGCTCCTCTCGCGTGCGACGACATCGGCTCGGCGTCCCCCTCCGCACCCCCGGCGGTCCAAGCAGCGCGGTGGCGGGCGGAGCTTCGCTCCTCACATATGTGGCGGTGTCGATGGTGGCTCCCTGCTACTTTCCGGCGAGGGTGGGTGGGCTGGCAGCCACTCTCCCCTGTTTCTTCCTCCTCTGCGGGTGGTGGTCAGTCGATCGATGGCGGTTGCTTCGTCGCGGCAGCGTCCAGAGGTGACAGATCTGACCGTGGCGGTCTCGGTTCGATCTAGCCCGTCGGCTCCTACCGGCGGTGAGGTTGGTGGTCTTGCGTGGTGTGGCGCCAGCGCTGCGTGGGAGGTGCTTGGGCCAGTGGGTTCGCAGGCTGGTAGTGTTGTGGGTCTCCCTCATCTCCGTCCGGCAACGTGGGATTGTGGAGGTTCGGCTGCTCCGAGTGAAAGCTAACGGCACGGCAGCTGCGGATGTCACTATCCTCTTGGGGGCCATCGTGGAGCCCTCAACCTCCTTCGCTATAGGGGCACAATTTTCTGGTGAAAGCCTAGGCCCTTCTACTTAGGCCTGGACGACCGCGTTGCTCCACGTCGCTTCCCTCTTGGGGGCGCCATCTTGAAGACTTTGTTTCCCGGCGTGCTTTCGTGAGCCTAGACTTGTACAACATCGCAGCGGGTGGTTGGCGATGTGTGAGGTCCGTTTGGAGGCTTGTGTGGCAACGAGGCAGTGTTGAGCGATGCTCTGGTAGCGTCAAGACCATGGCTTCGACGCGTCCGAGTTTCTTCGTCTTGTGCTTTGCTTGCGGTGGAGTCACAGCTGCTATGGTTTGTCGAGAGCCTTCATTTGAGCAGCGTACGATAACCTGCAGGGTGGCCTTGTGGCGATGATCTTACTCGGCGCAAGTCTTGCGTTCTCCTCTTCGGAGCTCGTCATCGGAGTCGGAGCTGCCTATTGCTACACGAGGAGTCGCTTGTTTGGCATAGGCCAGCTTGAGCTCCACGGTGCCCGCTTCGGTGAGGTCTTGGTGGTTGGTTCTTCGGTGAAGTCGGAGTCGCTGAAGAGTGATGACGATGACGTTGACTGTCAACCGCGACGACTTCTCGCGTCGGTGGTCTCTGTACCTTATGTGGGTTGCCAGGGTGGCTCTGTGTGCCCGCCGGCGGTCGTGTTCCATGACGGTCGTCGGGGCACTTGTTTCGGTTTTGGCTGGTTTTTCACTAATAAACTGGCCAATCTGTACTTCTGCTTTGTTAATAAAAATGAAAAATATTTTGGCTCGTTTTGAAAAAATATTAAGCAAGCCATGCCAGAGACATAGACCGCCGGCCGTGTGCATCGCTTGCAACCAAGTAACCCACTCTAAATTTAACATATCAATCAGGCGGTTAAAGAGTTTAATAAGCCCTAAAGTAATTAGTTCTCACAGCTAGCAAATCCCTTTAATAAAACTAGCAAGATGACCCTCGCAAATGCCAGGGCATCACTTATGTAGTTACAAACATGTTAAGTTTTCCACTTGTATTATTAAAAAATGTTCTGCTACTATCTATCTCATCCATCTCAAAATACACGATGCTTTAGATATCCATATACTCATAAAGGTATAACATGATCTCTATTTTGTATATTAATACATTAATATGCTTTAAGATGTTGATGTCGTCCATACGCTCATAAAGTGAATAATATGAATGATGTGGAAGATGCAAAAATATTTCTAATGATGTAATACATATTATTTTATAATGAATTATTTTTTAAGAAAAAACTAAATAATTATTTTTCTACTTCACATGAATTCTTTTTTCTAGTATTTATCTAAAAATTCTCCACCGTTCACTCGTGTGTTGTGTTAATGTAATAATTCAATTTATTTTGACATCTTGTTGGAACACATATCATTTAAATTTGAAAATGACACAATAGACAATATCTCGAGTTAAAAAAATTAAACTTTGGTGAATATTTTGCATTTAAATGTTTTACTGGTAGTAAAGACGTTTTGGTGAGTGTCAATGAGTGGGTGATCAACATCTTCTAATAAAAAGCTACAACTATATAATTTCATATACTAACCGTCAAATTTTTCAATGGAGAAAGCCTCGAGAAAACAATATCATACTTTAGTGGATGTTTTGCACTAAAATGCTTTACTGGCTGCGAAGATATAAATGAGTGTTTTTTTTTAAATGAAGATATAAATGAGTGTTAGTAGATGGGTGATCAATGTCTTCTAATGCAAATGTAGAACCATATAATTCTATATTGATCGTCATATTTCTCTATCATGATACTCTTCATCATTTGTTACTTTTCTCCAAGGCAAAATGCTATTCATAAGAACTCAGTGTTAAACATTTCAATGTTGCTAGTAAGTAAGAAATAATTATCTCCAAGTCAATACGAAGAACAATCTGATGTGATGACCAACATTCATGTAAGTTCCAAGTACAAAAGGGAACCATGATCGGAAGTCTGCGAACTCAGATTGACAAATAATTATTTCTAAGTTGTTAGTTACACGTAAAAGTTTTTTTGCTCAATTATTGTGATAAGGGGTGGCCCGATCTTCTCAGTAAGCAACGGTGGTGATGATGATCACGGGGTGATGGCAGCGGAGAAACACGACGATGTAGTGGATGATAACTTGCATGACGCAACGAGATCTCTCGATTGGTCCCTGTCGCCAATGCAACAGCTCTCAACCCTGCAAGATATTCGCAACTCCACACACTTGCGCACGTAGCCGCCGACCACGAAGCGGTAAGTTGCAACCGTCTAATTCCCAATGGAACAGCAGATCACACAAGACTTAAACAGGATCTACACAATATCCGAGCAATATGGTGTAGGGAATTCAATAGTTTTGCAGAGCAAACAACTAAGAACTAGGGTTTATCTTAAACATGGTCTAAAGCAGCTAGGGGGGCGTCCTGGGCACTTATATAGGTGTCCGGGACGAGTTCTGGTCGAAAAGATACAAAAATAACCGACCCAGAATAGATCTGGTCGAGACAGACTCGGACTGGTCCGGTCTGGGATCCGGTCAACCGGGCTGTGGACCGGGCTGTCCGGTTTGTGGTCCGGTCAACCGGGCTGTGGACCGGGCGGTCCGGTCGGTGGTCCGGTCAACCGGTCGGAAACCGGGAAAACTGCGAAGTTTCCGGTCTCGCCCCGGTACGATAATTTCCCTCCGGTTGGTGGCCGGTTTACGACCGGTCGACCGGGCCAGGGACCGGACGGTCCGGTCTGGGGGCCGGTCTGACCGGGTTCTGGACCGGCCTGGACTTCTTCTTCTCCTCTCGCGCATTCCTCCCGCTCCTCCCTCGCGCGTCCATGAGATATCTTCATGTCCAGCTCCATGTCCAGCTTCACGGCCCTCTTGACGTCCGTCTTCATGTCCAGCTGTTCCTCTCCTCGTGCGATGCTTGTCTCCTCTTGATACCCGATGATACATAAGTAATAGGACTTAGGCAGTATAAAGTTCTCATCAATCAAAGTATCGTTTAGGAACAAGTTCACCTGTTGATTAAGTAGCTTCGCACGAGCTCTTGTGATTGGTCCAATCCGAACTTCATTAGACTTGAGCTTCACAGCAGGTTCATCTTCATTTGTTAATGACGGAGGTAGTAGTGAGGTAGGGATGTCCTCATCATCTCCCCCCCCCTTCAAAAGGCGTCGACCCCGACGCTCCAAGGTCTTCTCCGTCATATGGTGTCAAATCAGCAACATTGAAAGAATTACCGACACCAAACTCATCAACTGGAAGATCTATCGAGTATGCATTATCATTGATCTTGGCAAGCACTTTGTAAGGACCAGCACCACGAGGCTTCAACTTAGACTTCCGCAGCTTCGGGAACCTATCCTTGCGAAAATGTACCCAGACCATATCACCAGGCTTGAACAACATCTCTTTGCGCTTCTTGTTCATCCTTGCAGCATTGCTCTTGCCTTTCTTCTCGATCAACTCTTTAGTCTTCACATGGATCTTACGCACAAAATCTGCCCTCTTGGATGCCTCCATATTAACTCTCTCATGTATGGGCAAAGGCAACAAGTCAAGTGGAGTAATGGGTTTGAAACCATACACCACCTCAAAAGGACACAGCTCCGTGGTAGAATGTACCGCCCTGTTGTAAGCAAACTCCACATGCGGCAAACACTCTTCCCACTCCTTCAGGTTCTTCTTGATCATGGATCTCAACAGTTGTTACAAGGTTCGATTCACCACCTCAGTTTGACCATCAGTTTGGGGATGACAAGTAGTACTAAATAGTAGCTTTGTCCCCAGCTTTCCCCAAAGTGTCTTCCAGAAGTAGCTCATGAACTTCACATCACGATCAGAAACAATAGTCTTCGGGACTCCATGTAGTCGAACAATCTTCCTGAAAAACAGGTTAGCAATATGCGACGCATCGTCGCTTTTGTGGCAGACAATAAAGTGTGACATCTTAGAAAATCTGTCCACTACCACAAATATAGAATCATGGCCCCTTTTAGTACGCGGCAAACCCAACACAAAATCCATACTAATATCTTCCCAAGGTGTAGTAGGTGCCGGTAACGGAGTATACAAACCGTGAGGCTTCAGCTTGGACTTGGACTTGTTGCAAGTAATGCACCTCTTCACATACCTGTCCACGTCCCGCCTCATCTTTGGCCAATAAAAATGATCAGCGAGCATGAGTAGCGTCTTCTCACGCCCAAAGTGACCCATCAAACCTCCGAGCATGTGATTCCTGCAATAAGAGCAAACGCACAGACGATTCTGGAACACATAGTTTGTTAGCTCTAAACAAGAACCCATCATGTATGTGATATTTTTCCCATGCTTTACCAAGAGCACATAAGCGATATGGTTCAGCAAAATCATGATCAGTAGCATACAAATCACATAGTATCTCTAAACCAGGAATTTTAACATCAAGTTGAGTTAATAGCATATTCTTCCTAGATAGAGCATCGACAACAATGTTATCTTTTCCCTTCTTATGTTTAATGATGTATGGAAAAGACTCAATGAACTCAACCCACTTAGCTAGACGTTTATGCAAAGTAGATTGGGCTTTCGAGTATTTTAAAGCTTCATGATCGGAATGTATGATAAATTCTTTTGGCCACAAATAATGTTGCCAAACCTCAAGAACTCTAATTAAAGCATACAATTCTTTATCATATATAGGATAGTTCAACTTAGCACCGAGATAGTTTCTCAGAAAAATATGCAATTGGGCGACCCTCTTGCATCAACACACCACCAATTCCAATACCACTAGCATCACATTCAATCTCAAATTGCTTATTGAAATCAGGAAGTGCAAGCAACGGTGCAGAAGTTAACAATCGTTTCAGTTCATCAAAAGCATGATCTTGGGCAACGCCCCACTCAAAGACAACACCCTTTTTAGTCAATTCATTCAAAGGTGCAGCAATAGTAGAAAAATTGGGCACAAAACGGCGATAAAACCCAGCTAGACCATGAAAACTTCTAACTTGACTCACATTCATGGGAGTAGGCCAATTTTGAATAGCTTCAATTTTAGACACATCTACTTCTACTCCATGCTTAGAGACAACATAACCCAGAAATATGACCTTATCTTTGCAAAATGTGCACTTCTCAAGATTACCATAGAGTTGATTATCACGCAACACTTGCAAAACATGTCGAATATGTATAGTATGATCAGATTCATTGCGGCTGTAGATTAATATGTCATCAAAGTATACAACCACAAATTTGCCAATAAATTCACGCAAAACATGGTTCATTAGTCTCATGAAAGTGCTAGGTGCATTAGTTAACCCAAAAGGCATTACTAACCACTCATATAAACCAAATTTTGTTTTAAAGGCGGTTTTCCACTCATCCCCTTCTTTCATCCTAATTTGATGATAACCACTACGCAAATCAATTTTAGAGAACACAGCAGCACCACTCAATTCATCTAGCATATCCTCTAAACGGGGAATAGGATGACGATATCGAATAGTAATGTTGTTTATAGCTCTACAATCTACGCACATACGCCAAGTACCATCTTTCTTAGGAACTAGAATAACAGGAACAGCACAAGGACTAAGGCTTATGCGGATATAACCTTTGTCGAGTAGCGCTTGTACTTGCCTCTGTATCTCCTTCGTTTCTTCGGGATTAGTGCGATATGGCGCCCTATTGGGCAGCGATGCTCCGGGAATCAAGTCAATTTGATGCTCAATACCTCGCAATGGTGGTAGTCCTGCGGGTACCTCCTCCGGAAACACGTCGCCGAATTCCTGCAAAACACTAGAAACACCAAGAGGAAGAGGGGTCATGTCGTTAGAAACCAAAACCGTACCCCTGTACAAAAGCACAAGAGGCATGGCCGTAGGATCCTCACTAAATTCTCTCATGTCTTCTTTGGTGGCTAATGAAACTAAGGAATTCACTCTCTCACTTTTCGTTATATCACTCACGACATTACAATTCTCTCGCCTATCTAGAGGTGCATCCTCCAAATTCACTTCAATCTTCTGACGAGACTCATTGACAATCTGGTGTGGTGACATAGGCTGTAAGTTAATTTTCTTGCCCTTGTACTCCAAGTGATATGTATTGGCTCGGCCATTGTGTTGCACAGAACGGTCATAGAGCCAAGGCCGACCCAATAAAAGGTGACAAACCGTCATAGGAACCACATCAAAATCAATGCAATCCTTATACGGTCCAATCTCAAACTCAACACGCACCATATGGTTTACCTTCATCTCACCATTGTCGCTCAACCACTGAATATAATATGGATGCGGGTGCGGTAGGTACTTCAACTTCAGCTTGGTACATAACTCCTTGCTTGCTAAATTGCGGCAACTCCCGCCATCAATAATGACCTTGCAAGCCTTGTCAGGACCAACCAAAGCTTTGGTTTGAAACAAATTGCAGCGCTGAGTAGATGCACTAGGCAACACATTAAGAGCACGCTGCGACACAACAATGGTACGAGCATCAGAAGGATATGCATCTTCACCATCAGTGTCATAGTCATCATTGTCACGGAGCATTTGGATCAACATCATCTCCAGTCTCATACTCATTGTCCTCATTGATAAACATGACTTTGCGGTTAGGACAATCTCTCTTGAAGTGACCCTTGCCACCACATGTATGGCAAAGCATATCGCGGTTGCGCGTTGTAGACACACTAGAACCACTCGTACTTGCCGCAGATTCGGACTTCTTTGCATTAGATACATTGGAGACCGGTTTGCTAGGCGGAGTAGAGTAAGGAACAGAACGCGTCGATGGTACCGGCGCCGTAGAGGGCGCGCGGGGTGTAAAACGCCCAGCTCCCGTAGCACGTCCTTTAACCTTTGCTTCTTCAGCCAACTGTGATTCAGCTTCTCTTGCATGATGTAACAATTGATTCATATCGGTGTAGGTGTAATGACGAACAATGCCTTTAACATCATACTTCAATCCATTGAGAAAACGCTGCATTGTCATCTCTAGAGACTCACGGACACGACCACGCTGCATAAGCATCTCCATCTCCATGTAGTACTCATCAACAGTATTCACACCTTGCCTCAATAGTGTTAGCTTATCAAATATATTCCGCATGTAATTTGTAGGCACAAAACGAGAAGTCATAACCTCCTTCATAGCACGCCATGTACGGATAGGCTGTGCACCATCTTCGTCGCGGTTACGAATCAAAGAATCCCACCAACGTAATGCATAACCATCAAATTCAGAAGAAGCAAGCTTGATCTTCTTATCTTCAGAGTAGTTGGGATGTAAGCTCCATAACTTCTCAATCTTAAGTTCCCAAGTGAGATATTCTTCAACATCAGCTCCCCCTTCAAACTTGGGTATGGAAAACTTGGGCTTACCCAATCCATCTTCTTCATCTTGCCCACGACCATTACGGCCAAGTGGAGCCCGACCACGCGGACGATGACCATGAGGCGCACCACGAGCATTGTGTGCGTCATCTTCAAGCTCGGGATCTTCATCATCGTCTTGTTGTTGTTGTGTAGTCAAATTCTCAATAGTAAGGCGCATATCGGCAAGAGTGCGCTCGTATATCGGTCATTTGATCAGCCAATCCGGTGACGGTGATATTAGTAGCATCCAGCGTACTGTTTGATCTCGTCAACTGTATCCTTAAGCTCATCATCCTTAGTGCGGAATTCACGTCGCATCTCGTTACGAAGAGCTTCATACTCCCTCCATGTGACGATATCTGTCGAATTCTTGTTTTCCTGGTTTACAATCTTATTATCACTAGCAGACATGATTAGTAGGTTAGTGCACTAAATCAAAAATATATGGTGGTACTCTCACAACTCACTCAAAACTGATAAGAAAAGGAAATCTTACCGTTCCAAAGTAAATTAGGGTTGCTTACCACTTGTAGTAACAACTAGTGCACGGATGTAGCGAAGCGAATATCAAGGGTAAAAGAACAATCACTCGACAAAGCAGGATATATGTGGGGCTGTAGGTAGGCTACCTATTTGCACCAATAACAAGCTCTAGCGCTGACCGTAGACAACCAAAGATACTCACACAAGGCGATATGATGGGGCAATGCAACTATATGGAAGAAAAGGTTGCAATGCACTAGAGAGACGCTAGCAAAGCTCAACGAGACAGGCACAAGATTGCTCAACTACGGGTGCAGTAAAGTAAACTTAGGCCTTCACTTGATTCAACTAGCACAACACTTTTCTTTTTGTATTTTTCTTTTTGTATAACACACGCAGCTATGTAGCTCTTTTTGCTTCTTTTTTTTTGACTCAACTCCTTGATAACACGGCCAACAAAAATTGCAAAGCACCAAAACCCTAACGAGCAGCCTGTCGACTGGTAAAACTAGTCTCTTCTGGGGAAGTTCCTAGTCACTTTATATCGATAGGCTGTGTCTATGGTTGGGAACAAGCACACTGTACGCTATGTGGACTCGGAGTAACAAAACTGACACACTATGATAAACTAGACACAAGATGATAGGGTAAACGCAAACCCTAACAATTCTACTAGAAGAAAGATAAAGATACGCAAAAACAACTACGAAAAGCAACTAAAACTCGAAATTAGTGCAATCTAAGGCTATGGCAAACCCTATTTTTTTATGGCTTTTTCTGGATAGGAAAACACTCACAACTCAACTATGGGGTGGATTGTGGATGGCTTACCGAGGAAAACTGGAAATCTGATACCAAGATGATAAGGGGTGGCCCGATCTTCTCAGTAAGCAACGGTGGTGATGATGATCACGGGGTGATGGCAGCGGAGAAACACGACGATGTAGTGGATGATAACTTGTATGACGCAACGAGATCTCTCGATTGGTCCCTGTCGCCAATGCAACAGCTCTCAACCCTGCAAGATATTCGCAACTCCACACACTTGCGCACGTAGCCGCCGACCACGAAGCGGTAAGTTGCAACCGTCTAATTCCCAATGGAACAGCAGATCACACAAGACTTAAATAGGATCTACACGATATCCGAGCAATATGGTGTAGGGAATTCAATAGTTTTGCGGAGCAAACAACTAAGAACTAGGGTTTATCTTAAACGTGGTCTAAAGCAGCTAGGGGGGCGTCCTGGGCACTTATATAGGTGTCCGGGACGAGTTCTGGTCGAAAAGATACAAAAATAACCGACCCGGAATAGATCTGGTCGAGACGGACTCGGACTCGGTCCGGTCCGGGATCCGGTCAACCGGGCTGTGGACCGGGCTGTCCGGTTTGTGGTCCGGTCAACCGGGCTGTGGACCGGGCGGTCCGGTCGGAGGTCCGGTCAACCGGTCGGAAACCGGGAAACTGCGAAGTTTCCGGTCTCGCCCCGGTACGATAATTTCCCTCCGGTTGGTGGCCGGTTTACGACCGGTCGACCGGGCCAGGGACCGGACGGTCCGGTCTGGGGCCGGTCCGACCGGGTTCCGGACCGGCCTGGACTTCTTCTTCTCCTCTCGCGCATTCCTCCCGCTCCTCCCTCGCGCGTCCATGAGATATCTTCATGTCCAGCTCCATGTCCAGCTTCACGGCCCTCTTGACGTCCGTCTTCATGTCCAGCTGTTCCTCTCC
Source organism: Lolium rigidum (assembly GCF_022539505.1). Classification (NCBI taxonomy): domain Eukaryota; kingdom Viridiplantae; phylum Streptophyta; class Magnoliopsida; order Poales; family Poaceae; genus Lolium; species Lolium rigidum. The sequence goes on along the minus strand of NC_061512.1, from coordinate 170,166,167 downwards.
TCGTGCGATGCTTGTCTCCTCTTGATACCTGATGATACATAAGTAATAGGACTTAGGCAGTATAAAGTTCTCATCAATCAAAGTATCGTTTAGGAACAAGTTCACCTGTTGATTAAGTAGCTTCGCACGAGCTCTTGTGATTGGTCCAATCCGAACTTCATTAGACTTGAGCTTCACAGCAGGTTCATCTTCATTTGTTAATGACGGAGGTAGTAGTGAGGTAGGGATGTCCTCATCATATTGTGTATTTTATTTTTCATATATTTAAATTAATCAAATGATAATCAGATTACTGAAGTTAAAAAAACATTTGATTTTCACCACTATAGGTTATTTTTTATATTTTATCCTATTGATATATTTTATGTAATGAAAATGCAGTTCCTAAAGTTCATATATAATGTTGAGCTATACATTGAGACCAAGTTGTGTTCTTTATTCACCTACTATAATATATAACTGTTGTTAGCTATGTGAACTTTATGATTGATAATCTTTATCATCCGGTGATCAAATTATTATGCAGATCTTGTTTTCTTTGTTTAATCGCAAATGCGTCTAGCTCGTGTCGTTGACGCGTATGAGATTTTCCAAATGGTTGTTTCTATTTTCTTTTACTTTTAGACTCTTCTAGATTAATTTTACATATTTGATACCGATCTGACTCGTATGGATCAATATCTTGATTGTGCTATTTATCCTAGATCGAGGCTAGTCCATGCATTGTCTTTCCTGCTTAGATAAGAATCCGATTTGTGTAGATTCACATGTATTTAGACGCATAGTGTGTAGATATATGTAAATTTAGACAAATCTAAGTCACTTATTTTCAAATAAAAATTTATTTTGCTTCACTTTTCTTTTTGGAGCAGTCCACGTCTCGTACTGGTCCGTTGGTTTATACTATATTGATACCAATCTCCCCGTATAATTAGTATAATTAAAATCTTGCTTGTGCGATTTGTTCACTAAGCTAGCTACACCATGCATTGTTTTTCTAGAAAAAAATTGCGACACTTTTCTTACGAGCAGATCGTTTGTCTAGTATGTACGTATGTGATCCATTAATTGGTGCGCATTTGCTTCATATTTTTTTCTTGGAACAGTCCGTGTGCGGATAGGTACTGTTTTTCTAGAAACAGGGGGCTACACGTTTTTTGTATGGGATCGTATCTAATATGTACATGGGGATTTTTTTTTGAACATATGTACGTGGGGATCTTGGTGAACATTTGCTTTAGGTTTTTTCTTGAAGCAGTCCTTGTCTAGATAGGCACTATTTTCTGGGCACGTCCGGCTTGTACGTGTCAGGTCTGGACTTCTTTTTACGTAACACATGTTATGTAACAGTTTTTTACTTTTTAATCTCAACCGTAAATTTTAGATCTAGCAGTCTAAATAATTCACATGATGTGGCGTAACGTGGTATCATTATTTTAGATCTCCGCATTTTATTTTTAGTATATAATAGAATAGAATAGAATAGATAGATAGATAGATATAGAGATTTTGCCTCACGGTTCAAGTAAAAAAAAAAAGAAAGAAGTGGACAGGAATTGCTAGAAAATATGCGGACACTAATTATTTAGGTCCATGACCCAGCTACCACTCATGTGAAAAGGAAAAACCACAATGTGAACATACGTTTTGGTATTTTTTTATCGCGGGCGCGACAGGTTGATCGACCAGTCTCAGCAAATTTAAAGTATTTTTTCTATGAAATACGGGTTTGTTAATTCCTGGTTAATCGTGCATTAGCTTAGAATTCAGTCACGTATATAATATATTCCGTCCGATCCCTTTTAATTAACTTAAATTTTGTAGAATTTTGTACTAAACTCTAATCAAGTAAAAGGGATCGAGGAAGTAAATGGGGTTCAACTGAGTTTTTCTCAATTAAAAGTGGTTGCAACCAAGGAAAACCGTCTCTATCACTAGTAGAAAAATGGGCATCCGTCTAAGCCATAAATACCGTTTCCCTTACGAACCGGTACGAAAGGGGGCATTAGTACCGGTTCCATGCGTGGGACATCTATACCGGTTCGTAAGGGCCCTTTTATACCGGTTCGTGTTACGAACCGGTATGAAAGGATTTGAGCCCAGTTTCCAGGCGGAGGTGGGGCCAGGGCTACACCTTTCGTACCGGTTCATCTAAGGAACCGGTACTAAAGGGTCTGTGCCTATATCAGCACGCGCCGCCGCGCCCGAGCCCCTGCATCTCATTCTCCTTCTCATCCTCTCTCATATTTCCAAATATTTTGCACCTCTCACACTCCAATAATCTTCATTTTTCTCCACTATTTTAACAAGATTAACGGCATACATCTATCCAAGGGTTACCAATATCATCCTTCCTTCTGGCGTTCCTAATTTAGCTCATTTCTTTGGTAGTTTTAACTCGCACTATTTTTTAGTGCTAGCAAGGTGTTCGATGAAAAGCCTAAGTTAGGGATTTTATTTTTTTATATGCAATTTGAGCTGAAATTATGGTATGTTTTGTAGGTTTTAATTAGTATCATCCCGTCCTCACCGCCGTCGATCTCCAGCGTCGTCCCCTAGCCGGCACGGTACCACCTCGGTGAGCCTCTTCTTTTTTATAATTTTTTTTAGTTTTATGTGATGAACTTGAGTATTAATTAAGTTGGTCACTCATATATCCACGATGTTGTGTACTTAATGATTTTTGATATACATATAAAATGCAGATGAGTCGACAATGGATGTACGGTGACCGGTGCCATCCCGAGTTTATTAATGGCATGCATTATTTTCTCAGCGTGGCTGAGGCAAACAGGCGGTCGAATGGTTTCATGTATTGTCCATGTAGTTCCTGTAAGAATATGAAGGATTACTCTACCTCAAAGACCCTTCACGCCCACTGCTGGAGAACGGTTTCATGCCCAGCTATAATTGTTGGACCAAGCACGGAGAAAGAGGGGTTATATTGGAAGACAACGAAGAAGAAGAGGATAGTGACAACTATCCCTTATTCACTGAAGACGGTGATAGTAGAATGGGGGAAGATGAAGCTGAAGAAGAGCCCATTTTCGATGAGCCGATTTTTGATGACCCGGATGACGATTTGGGTCGGGCCATTCTTGATGCGAAGATGAACTGCGGAAATGAAAAGGAGAGGTTGAAGTTGGAGAAAATGTTAGAGGATCACAACAAACTGTTGTACCCAAATTGCGAGAATGGTCGAGAAAAAGCTGGCTACCACGCTGGAATTGCTGCGATGGAAGGCGAGAGAATGGTACTTCGACAAGGGATTTGAAAAGTTGCTGGAAATAATAAAGAAGATGCTTCCGAGGGAGAACGTATTGCCCTCTACTACGTACGAAGCAAAGAAGGTTGTCTGCCCTCTAGGATTAGAGGTGCGGAAGATACATGCATGCATCAATGGTCGCATCCTCTACCGCGGGGAGTACGAGAATTTGAATGCATGCCCTGTATGTAGTGCATTGAGGTATAAGATCAGGCGAGATGACCCTGGCGATGTTGAGGGCGAGTCCACCCCCAGGAAGAGGGTTCCTGCAAAGGTGATGTGGTATGCTCCTATAATACCACGGTTGAAACGTTTGTTCCAGAAGAAAGAGCATGCCAAGTTGTTGCGATGGCACAAAGAGGACCGTAAGAAAGATTTGATGCTGAGACACCCCGCTGACGGGTCGCGGTGGAGAAAAATCGACAGAGAGTTCAAGTCATTTTCGGATGACGCAAGGAACTTAAGATTTGGTCTAAGTACGAGATGGCTTTAATCCTTTCGGCGAGCGAGCTCCGGTCATAGCACATGCCGGTGACTCTATGTATCTATAACCTTCCTCCTTGGTTGTGCATGAAGCGGAAGTTCATTATGATGCCGGTGCTCATCCGGGGCCCGAAGCAACCCGGCAACGACATTGATGTGTACATGAGGCCATTGGTTGAAGAACTTTTAGAGTTGTGGCGTGACGAAGGTGTACCTGTGTGGGATGAGCATGAACAAAAGGAATTTAACCTACGAGCGTTGTTATTTATAACCATCAATGATTGGCCTGCTCTTGGTAACATTTCGAGCGAGTCAAACAAGGGATACAATGCATGCACACACTTGTTTAGGTGAGGCCGACGGTAATTATTTGGGAAACAAGAATGTGTACACAGGGCATCGTCGATTTCTTCCAAAACAACATCACGTAAGAAAGAGAGGAAAGCATTTCAAAGATGAGGCAGATAACCGAACGAAGCCTACCCGCCCTACTGGGGAAGTTATATATGATATGGTCAAGGATTTAAAAGTGATCTTTGGAAAGGGTCCTGGCGGACAATCTGTTCCGCATGATGTTGACGGACACGTACCCATGTGGAAGAAGAAGTCGATATTTTGGGAGCTACCATACTGGAAATTCTTAGAGGTTCACCCTGCAATCGACGTGATGCACGTGACGAAAAATCTTTGCGTGAACCTGCTAAACTTCTTGGGCGTGTATGGGAAGACAAAAGATACACCGGATGCACGGCAGGACCAGCAAAGTATCCACGAAGGAAACAACCTGAATCCAGAGAAGTATCAAGGTCCTGCCAGCTACGCTCTTACCAAAGAGGAGAAGGAGCCTTTTTTTGAAGTCCTGAGTAGCATCAAGGTCCCTGATGACCCACAAGTATAGGGGGTGTATCGTAGTATCTTCGATAAGTAAGAATGTCGATCCCAACGAGGAGCAGAAGGTGTTGACAAGCAGTTTCGATGAAGGATTCACTGTAAATGCTCACGGACAAGTATTCGGGGGTTTTGATGTAACGAGATGAATAAAGTACGAGTAAGTAAAGTGCGAGAGTAATAATTGCAGCGAGTGGCCCAATCCTTTTTAGCACAAAGGACAAGCCGGTTTGTTTACTTATAATAACCAAACGTTCTCGAGGACACACGGGATTTTAGTCTAGTGCTTTCGCTACATACGGCTAATTAATCTTCATTGTTTTGATAAGTGTTGTGTGGGTGAACCTATGCTAATGTACCGCCCTTCCTAGGACTAATACGTACTCGTGATTATACCCCTTGCAAGCATCCGCAACTACAAGAAAGTAATTAAGATCCTGCTATCCCTCCTGCATCGATATACCAACGGGGGCTCAGGTTTCTGTCACTCCGGCAACCCCGCAATTGGCAAACGAGTACGAGATGCATTCCCCTAGGTCCATAAAGGTGAAGTGTCGTGTAGTCGACGTTCACACGACACCACTAGAAGAATAACACCACAACTTAAATATCATAACATTGAATATTACTCAACCAAACTTCACTACTAACATTTAGACTTCACCCATGTCCTCAAGAACTAAACGAACTACTCATGAGACATCATATGGAACATAATCAGAGGTGATATGATGATGAATAAAAATCTGAACATAAACCTTGGTTCAATGGTTTCACTCAATAGCATCAATAACAAGTAGAAATCAACACCGGGAGAGTTTCCCCTATCAAACAATCAAGATCAAACCCAAATTGTTACAGCGGTGACAGCGTGCAGCGGTGGAGACGGCGGTGATGATGATGAAGATGATGATGATGGTGATGGAGATGATGTCCAGCTCGATGACGGTGACGATGGCGTCGATTTCCCCCTCCGGGAGGGAATTTCCCCGGCGGATCTCAGCCTGCCGGAGAGTTCTTTTCTCTCTGGTGTTCTCCGCCCCGCAGAGGCGGCTGTGGCTCTTCGCGGTGTACCCCTGGAGCTTTGGTTTTCGGGACGAAGGCGTACGCGAAGAAAAGGAGGCGAGAGGGGGTTGTGGGCCCCCTCCTCACAGGGCGGCGCGGCCAGGCCTTGGGCCGCGCCAGCTTATGGGGTGGGCCCACCTCGGGTCCCCTCGGCTCCCCCTTCTGGCTCCCTTCGTCTTCTGGAAAAATAGGATTTTTCATATAATTTCCGTCAAGCTGTTGATCTTCCGAAATATTGCATTCGACGGTGCTTTTTCCAGCAGAATCCTGACTCCGGTGCGCGATCCTCCAATAATCATGAAACATGCAAAATAGATGAAATAACATAAGTATTATCTCCAAATATGAAATATATCAATGAATAACAGCAAATTATGATATAAAATAGTGATGCAAATTGGACGTATCAACTCCCCCCAAGCTTAGACTTCGCTTGTCCCCAAGCGAAGCTGAACTCGGTAAACGGGACCACATGTTTATGGAGTGAAGAGTCGATAAATCAAATACGGACAAGAAGCATCATATTCATTCACACAAGACATTCTAGTGAACAACTTCCTCATATAACTCAACTTGAAACAAGTATAAGGTAATCACAAATAAAGGTGCATAAGAAATCATAGTTGGTGATGGCAAACTTCGTTCTTGGTCGAGAGAACAATTAACGAGGTTATTCTTATCTATCGAGCAGCGCTCTCATGTTAAAGTTTATATGGCTCATCTTGCATACTCAATCATAATGATCATTGATAACTTTCAAAACTATATTCATTCAGATAAAACTTGTACTAAACAAGGAAGAGTAAAAGACATGATGAAGTAAATCACAATATAATGGTTTGATCACAACAGCTCAAATGCTTGCTTGAGATGGAGGGAAATAGGTTTACTGACTCAACATAAAGTAAAAGACAGGCCCTTCGCAGAGGGAAGCAGGGATTAAATCATGTGCTAGAGCTTTTTCAGTTTTGAAATCATATAAAGAGAATAAAAGTAATATTTTGAGAAGTGTTTGTTGTTGTCAACGACTGGTAGCGGGTACTCTAACCCCCTTGCCAGACAAACTCTCGAAGAGCGGCTCCCATTAAGACATTTTCATTTTGGGTGGCACCCCTTCCAACCTTACTTTCACAAACCATGGCTAACCGAATCCTCGGGTGCCTGCCAACAATCTCATACCATGAAGGAGTACCTTTTTATTTTAGTTTTATTTAGATGACACTCCTCCCAACCTTTGCTTTCTCAAGCCATGGCTAACCGAATCCTCGGGTGCCGTCCAACAATCACATACCATGGAGGAGTGTCTATTTGTAGTATCATGAAAGTTAATTAATCGAGGTGGGAACCCCATTGCCGGCTCTTTTTGCAAAATTATTGGATAAGTGGATGAAGCCACTAGTCCATTGGTGAAAGTTGCCCAACAAGATTGAAAGATAAAACACCACATACTTCCTCATGAGCCATAAAACATTGACACAAATAATAGATGATAAATTTTGAATTGTTTAAAGGAAGCACACGAAGTATTTACTTGGGATGGCAGAAAATACCATGAAGTAGGTAGATATGGTGGACACAAATGGCATAGGTTTGGGTTGAGGTTTGGATGCACGAGAAGCATTCCCTCTCAGTACAGGTCTTTGGCTAGCAAGGTTAATTAGCAAGCACAAAAGTTGAGGAAACAAACGAATATACATGTGATAGAAACAATCATGCATCTTTCTTGTAAGCACAAACAATTTTAACTTCAGAATAATAAGCTATGAGCTAACAAGAAAGGAAGACAATGAAACAACTATATATATTCTCTTTTCTACTTAAACCTCAAGGTGTTGTTGCTATTGACCAATGCTAAGTTTGCCAAAACCAAATAGATTTACTCAATGCTCCCAAAGTGGTACCAATACTAAAATCAAGATCAATCATATAATAGAAATTGCAAACTAAAATAAGGTGTGCTATATGTAAATGATAAGACTTCTCATTAATATTTCATAACGATAACTCACACCAAGGGATACATAGACAACCGACTAAAGGAGAGATACTTCCACACTCGCAACCCATCTTATATGATAACTTCCCTACTCATGATATGACACTACTTGATAGTAAAAAGTAAAAGGTAGTGATGATGTGATACCGCGGCACTCCCCAAGCTTGGAACAAACCAAGGGGATGCCAATACCGATGATGAATTACTCCTTTGGCGATGGTGGTGATGAATTCCCGACAAGCTTCTCCACAAGCTCCTGAAGCTCATCAATCTTGTACATGAGGTTGCAGATCATCTCCGAATTGTGCTCGACGCGATTAAGAAGTATGTCCGACGGCGAGTCCCAATTCTTGGAGTTATTTCCCCACCCTTCAGCTTCAGGCTTCGTCCTTCCTGCAGTGTTAGAACTATCTATATCCCAATTTCTAGGCAATGCTGCCTTGGGAGTCCTTTCAATTTGATTATTGTAGATTAGATTGCGGAAGGGACGGTAAGTGCCTGAAGAAGATGTCTTTGTAGCTAGGTAATGACGTGGAACCCTTCCTCCGATGCGAATTCTTGCGCTCCTGTTTGCACTAAAAGGGTTATCCACCACTTTGATGCTTGCGACGGTAGCACGCGGGTATGCGCGCGAGTCTTCCTCCACTTCTTCTTCATCTTCTTTCTTGACGCTCTCGTCCACCTCTTTCCACTCGGGATCTTGAATATCTTCATCCAAAAGCCCCTTGCCCTTATTGTTGGAGGCCATGGTGCTCCTAGATTGAAAATAGATCCTGGCAGAAACAGCTCGAAACAAAACACGTCGAGAAAACGATATACGGACCTCCAGGGGTCCGGGGGATTATATAGTAGGAATTTTTATGTCATAAGGAAAGTACCAGGTCGAACCGGAGTCGGAAAGGGGGGACGAGGCGGCCAGCTCATAGGGCGGCGCGGGCCAAGGCCTGGCCGCGCCGGCCTATGGGGCACGCCCTCGTGCGTCTCCTCCACTCCGTTTCGATCTCGTAATTTTTCATATTTTCCAAAAACAGCAAAAACATTGTTCGGAAAGTAAATCGCGGACTTTTTCTTACTAGTATTGTTACCTATTCAAAGTCGAACTCTGCAGGACTGTCAACTTGACCTATGATGAAAGCTTCCGGAGTTACCACTTGGATAATATCAACATCTTCATTATAAGAATCTCCAGAGATATAATGCTTGAGTCTTTGTCCATTCACTACTTGTGTGGCATCACCTTGCAGAGAGCTAATTTTAATTGCCCCTGATCGATAAACCTCATCAATGACATATGGTCCTTCCCACTTTGAGAGCAATTTCCCTGCAAAGAATGCGAGACGAGACCGATACAATAGGACTTTATCTCCAACATTAAATTCTCTTTTGATAATTCTTCTATCATGCCATTTCTTAACTTTCTCCTTAAAGAGTTTAGCATTTTCATATGCTTCACTTCTCCATTCATCTAAAGAACTCAATTGTAGCAATCTCTTCTTACCGGCAAGTTTAGGATCTTTATTTAGTTCTCTTACAGCCAAATAAGCTTTGTGCTCTAATTCTAAAGGTAAATGACAAGCTTTTCCATAAACCATTTTATAAGGTGACATACCCATAGGATTTTTATAAGCAGTTCTATAAGCCCATAGTGCTTCCTTCAATTTACTAGCCCAATTCTTTCTAGTTTTATTAACAGTCTTTTGCAAGATAGATTTAATTTCTCTATTTGATAGTTCTACTTGCCCACTAGTTTGAGGATGATAAGCGGAAGCAATTCTATGATTAATACCATATTTAGCAAGAGTCTTTTGATACGTCTCCGACGTATCGATAATTTCTTATGTTCCATGCCACATTATTGATGATATCTACATGTTTTATGCATACTTTATGTCATATTTATGCGTTTCCCGGAACTGACCTATTGACGAGATGCCGAAGGGCCAGTTCCTGTTTTCTGCTGTTTTTGGTTCCAGAAATCCTAGTAAGGAAATATTCTTGGAATCGGACGAAATCAACGCCCAGCATCCTATTTTTCCACGAAGCTTCCAGAACACCCGAGAGCCGCCAGAGGAGGGCCCTGTGGACCCCAGACGACAGGGTGGCGCGGCCAGGGCCTGGGCCGCGCCCCCCTACTGTGTCGTCGCCTCGTCAGCCCTCCGACTCCGCCTCTTCGCCTATTTAAAGGTCCCTGACCTAAAACCTCGAGACGGAAAAGCCACGGTACGAGAAACCTTCCAGAGCCGCCGCCATCGCGAAGCCAAGATCTGGGGGACAGGAGTCTCTGTTCCGGCACACCGCCAGGACGGGGAAGTGCCTCGGAAGGCTTCTCCATCAACACCACCGCCATCTTCATCAACGCTGCTGTCTCCCATGAGGAGGGAGTAGTTCTCCATCGAGGCTAAGGGCTGTACCGGTAGCTATGTGGTTAATCTCTCTCCTATGTGCTTCAATACAATAATCTCATGAGCTGCCTTAGATGATTGAGATTCATATGATGATGCTTGTAATCTAGATGTCATTATGCTAGTCAAGTGGGTTTTACTTATGTGATCTCCGGAGACTCCTTGTCCCACGTGTGTAAAGGTGACAGTGTGTGCACCGTGTGGGTCTCTTAGGCTATATTTCACAGAATACTTATTCGCTGTTATGAATGGCATTGTGAAGTGCTTATTTATATCTCTTTATGATTGCAATGTGTTTTGTATCACAATTTATCCATGTGCTACTCTAGTGATGTTATTAAAGTAGTTTTATTCCTCCTGCACGGTGTAATGGTGACAGTGTGTGCATCCGTGTTAGTACTTGGCGTAGGCTATGATTATGATCTCTTGTAGATTATGAAGTTAACTATTGCTATGATGGTATTGATGTGATCTATTCCTCCTACATAGTGTGAAGGTGACAGTGTGCATGCTATGTTAGTACTTGGTTTAGTTGTGTTGATCTTTCATGCACTCTAAGGTTATTTAAATATGAACATTGAATATTGTGGAGCTTGTTAACTCCGGCATTGAGGGTTCGTGTAGTCATACGCAATTAGTGGTGTTCATCATCCAACAAGAGAGTGTAGAGTATGCATTTATCTATTCTGTTATGTGATCAAAGTTGAGAGTGTCCACTAGTGAAAGTCTAATCCCTAGGCCTTGTTCCTAAATACTGCTATCGCTGCTTGTTTACTTGTTTTCTTGCGTTACTACTTGCTGCGTTACTACTGCTTGTTTACTGTCCTGGGCAAAGCACTTTTCTTGTGCCGTTGCCATTGCTCATACTTATTTATACCACCTGTATTTCACTATCTCTTCGCCGAACTAGTACACCTATTAGGTGTGTTGGGGACACAAGAGACTTCTTGCTTTGTGGTTGCAGGGTTGCATGAGAGGGATATCTTTGACCTCTTCCTCCCTGAGTTCGATAAACCTTGGGTGATCCACTTAAGGGAAACTTGCTGCTGTTCTACAAACCTCTGCTCTTGGAGGCCCAACACTGTCTACAAGAATAGAAGCTCCCGTAGACATCATCTTTCTAAAACCACCATGAATAAAATGAGAACCTCCATCAGTCATAATATATCTAGGTACTCCAAATCTAGGAAAAATAATATCTAACAGCATTTTTAAAGAAGTCTCACCATCAGCACTTTTTGTGGGTATAGCTTCTACCCATTTAGTAACATAATCAACAGCGACAAGTATATGAGTGTTACCTTCGAAGAAGGGAAAGGACCCATGAAGTCAAATCCCCAACAATCGAATGGTTCAATAACAAGAGTATAATTCATAAGCATTTCATTGCGTCTGGAGATATTACCAACCCTTTGACATTCATCACAAGATAAAATAAACTTCCTTGCATCTTTGAAGAGAGTTGGCCAATAAAAACCTGATTGTAGAACTTTTTGCACGGTTCTATCTCCGGCGTGATGTCCTCCATAAGCTCTACCATGACATTTACTCAATATCTCTTGTTGTTCATATTCGGGAACACATCTTCGCAGAATACCATCCACTCCTTCTTTATATAAGTGTGGGTCATCCCAAAAATAATGCCTCAAGTCATAAAAGAATTTCCTCCTTTGCTGAGCTGAAAAGGTTGGAGGCAAGTACTTGGATACAATAAAGTTAGCATAATCAGCATACCAAGGACTATCTCGCGAGCTCACCTTTATTGCAGCCAATTGTTCATTTGGAAAACTATCATTAACGAGAACAGGATCATAAGCAATATTTTCCAATCTAGACAAATTATCGGCAACGGGATTATCGAGCACCTTTCCTATCTATAATATGCAGATCAAATTCTTGCAAAAGAAGTACCCATCTAATAAGCCTTGGCTTAGCATCTTTCTTTGTCATAAGGTATCTAATTGCAGCATGATCAGTATGAATTATAACTTTTGAATCAATAATATAGGATCTAAACTTATCACAAGCAAAGACTACAGCTAATAATTCTTTTTCAGTTGTAGCATAATTTCTTTGAGCAGCATCAAGAGTCTTGCTAGCATAATGAATAACATTCAATTTTTTATCTACTCGCTGTCCAAGAACAGCGCCTACAGCAAAATCACTAGCATCACACATAATTTCAAATGGTAAGTTCCAATCAGGAGGTTCAACTATAGGGGCAGTTGTTAAAGCTTTCTTTAGAGTTTCAAAAGCTTCCTTACAATCATCATCAAAAACAAAAGGTACATATTTTTGAAGAAGATTAGTAAGAGGCTTTGAAATCTTGGAGAAATCTTTAATAAACCTCCAATAAAACCCAGCATGACCAAGAACACTACGAATACCTTTAACATCCCTAGGATAGGGCATCTTCTCAATGGCTTCAACTTTAGCTCTATCAACTTCAATACCTCTCTCGGAAATTTTATGTCCCAATACAATTCCTTCATTAACCATAAAGTGGCATTTCTCCCAATTAAGAACAAGGTTAGTTTCTTCACATCTCTGCAAAACTTTATCAAGGTTCCGCAAGCAATTATCAAAAGAATTTCCATAGACGGAAAAATCGTCCATGAATACCTCTACAATACTCTCACAAAAGCCATGAAAAATAGCGGACATGCATCTTTGAAAAGTAGCAGGAGCATTACATAAACCAAAAGGCATACGCCTATAAGCATAAGTTCCATAGGGACAAGTGAAAGTGGTTTTCTCTTGATCTTTAGTTTTAACGAGCAATTTGTGAAAACCCGAATAACCATCAAGAAAGCAAAAATGAGTATTTTTAGATAACCTTTCTAACATTTGATCAATAAAAGGCAAAGGGTAATGATCTTTCTTAGTAACCTTATTAACTTTTCGATAATCAATGCACATTCTATACCCTACAACTACTCTTTGAGGTATGAGCTCATCATTATCATTAGGCACAACGAGTTATTCCTCCTTTCTTAGGAACACAATGCACTGGACTAACCCATCTACTATCAGCAATAGGATATATAATACCAGCTTCAAGGAGTCTTAATACCTCATTTCTTACCACATCCTTCATCTTAGGAATTAGACGACGCTGAGGTTCAACAACAGGCTTCACATCATCTTCCATATTAATGGCGTGTTGGCAAATAGAGGAGGAAATTCCCTTCAAATCATCAAGAGTGTAGCCAATAGCACCTCGGTGTTTCTTCAGTATTTCCAATAACCTTTCTTCTTCAAACTCTGAAAGCTTAGAACTAATAATAACATGATATATTTTCTTATCATCAATATGAGCATATTTAAGATTATCAGGCAATGGTTTTAAATCAAAGACAGGATCTTCCTTTGGTGGTGGTGTTCTACCCAGATCTTCCACTGGTAAATCATGCTTAAGAATAGGTTGACGAAGGAAAATTTCATCAAGCTCATCTCTTTCTTCCCTAAAAGCTTCACTCTCACTATTCTCCAAATGTTGCTGCAAAGGATTACTAGGAGCAAGAGCAATAGATGCACACTTGTTCAACTTTAAAATCACTATTAGGCCAATCAATTTTATAAGGAGTTTTGGTAAATTTAGAGAAGTTAAACTCATAAGATTCACCAGCAAATTTAGTCAAAATTTTCTCTTTCTTGCAATCTATAATAGCTCCACAAGTATTTAAAAATGGTCTACCAAAAATGATAGGACAATATTTACTAGCAGCGAGAACCAAGTACCAAAAAGTCAGCAGGATATTTAATCTTACCACATAGAACTTCCACATCTCGAACGATACCAATTGGAGAGATAGTTTCTCTATTAGCCAGCCAAATAACCACATCAATATCTTCAAGTTCACAAGAACCAATTTCGTGCATAATCTCCGTGTAAAGCTCATAAGGAATAGCACTAATACTTGCACCAATATCACATAAACCATAATAACAATGATCACCAATTCTAACGAGATAGCATAGGAACACTAGCTTGCTTGGACTTATTAGGATGTGAAACAATATTAGAGGCATCTTCACGGAAAATAATATGACCATCCTCCACATTTTCGAGTCACAAGATCTTTAATAATTGCAACAGCGAGTTTCAACTTTTATTTGTTCTTCGGGTTCTATAGGTTTCTTTTCACTTTTATGAACCGCACTATTTATAACGAGTACTCCTTGATTTTAGCGAGGAAAGGAGTTTTTTCAATATAAGCTTCAGGAATAACATGATCAACTGTTTCCACTACAACACATTTATTTATAGACGAATCAATTTTATCTTTATACGGTTCATGATACTTATCAAAGTTCTTCTTAGGCAATTCATAATGAGAAGCAAAAGCTTTATAAAGATTTGCAGCAACTTGAGAATCAAGACCATAAGTAGCACTCATATTACGAAATTTATCAGTATCCATAAAAGCTTCAATGCATTTATAATCATAATTTACACCTGATTCTCTATCCTTGTCGTTCTCCCATCCTTCGAGTATTTTCTTGGATCCGATTAAGAAGGTCCCTTTTAAACTCTTCCTTGTTGCGTGTAAATGATCCGGAACAAGAAGTATCCAAGCAAGGTCTTGTCTTGAAAAGAAAGTCTTGCATAGAAATTATCAATAATAATATTACCAGGAAGCTCATGAATGGGGCATTTGAGCATTAAAGACTTCAATCTCCCCCACGCTTGGGCAATACTCTCTCCTTCATGAGGCCAAAAATTATATATGCGATTCCGATCTTTGTGAATCTCACTTGGAGGATAGAACTTAGAATAAAACCGGGGCACAATATCATTCCATTCAAGAGAATCCCCATTATCCAGGAATTTATACCAATGCGCCGCTTTACCAGACAGCGATATAGAGAATAGTTTCTTCCTCACTTAATCCATAGCAATACCTGCACACTTAAATAAACCGCATAATTCATGTAAGAACGATAAATGATCTCCGGGGTGGACAGTTCCATCCCTGTATAACGGTTATCCACTACACGTTCAATAATTTTCATAGGTATTTTGTATGGTATTTCTTCCTTACCTGGTGCCTCATCCACTACCTTTGCAGTAGTAGTAGATTTCCCAAATAAACACTCAAGAGAAGATCTCTCCATAATGAATTATAGCAGCAGGCAGAAATAAAATCAGCACAAACAGTAGAAATTTCCCTTACCGATTCCACTTACCAATAGCGCTTCACTCCCCGGCAACGGCGCCAGAAAATAGTCTTGATGACCCACAAGTATAGGGGGTGTATCGTAGTATCTTCGATAAGTAAGAATGTCGATCCCAACGAGGAGCGAGAAGGTGTTGACAAGCGGTTTCGATGAAGGATTCACTGTAAATGCTCACGGACAAGTATTCGGGGGTTTTGATGTAACAGATGAATAAAGTACGAGTAAGTAAAGTGCGAGAGTAATAATTGCAGCGAGTGGCCCAATCCTTTTTAGCACAAAGGACAAGCCGGTTTGTTTACTTATAATAACCAAACGTTCTCGAGGACACACGGGATTTTAGTCTAGTGCTTTCGCTACATACGGCTAATTAATCTTCATTGTTTTGATAAGTGTTGTGTGGGTGAACCTATGCTAATGTACCGCCCTTCCTAGGACTAATACATACTTGTGATTATACCCCTTGCAAGCATCCGCAACTACAAGAAAGTAATTAAGATAAATCTAACCACAGCCTTAAACTCTGAGATCCTGCTATCCCTCCTGCATCGATATACCAACGGGGGCTCAGGTTTCTGTCACTCCGGCAACCCCGCAATTGGCAAACGAGTACGAGATGCATTCCCCTAGGCCCATAAAGGTGAAGTGTCGTGTAGTCGATGTTCACACGACACCACTAGAAGAATAACACCACAACTTAAATATCATAACATTGAATATTACTCAACCATACTTCACTACTAACATTTAGACTTCACCCATGTCCTCAAGAACTAAACGAACTACTCACGAGACATCATATGGAACATGATCAGAGGTGATATGATGATGAATAACAATCTGAACATAAACCTTGGTTCAATGGTTTCACTCAATAGCATCAATAACAAGTAGAAATCAACACCGGGAGAGTTTCCCCTATCAAACAATCAAGATCAAACCCAAATTGTTACAGCGGTGACGGCGTGCAGCGGTGGAGACGGCGGTGATGATGATGAAGATGATGATGATGGTGATGGAGATGATGTCCAGCTCGATGACGGTGACGATGGCGTCGATTTCCCCCTCCGGGAGGAATTTCCCCGGCGGATCTCGGCCTCGCCGGAGAGTTCTTTTCTCTCCGGTGTTCTCCGCCCGCGCGAGGCGGCGCGTGGCTCTTCGCGATGTACCCCTGGAGCTTTGGTTTTCGGGACGAAGGCGTACGCGAAGAAAAGGAGGCGAGAGGGGGCTGTGGGCCCCCTCCTCACAGGGCGGCGCGGCTAGGCCTTGGGCTGCGCCGGCCTATGGGGTGGGCTCACCTCGGGCCCCTCGGCTCCCCCTTCTGGCTCCCTTCGTCTTCTGGAAAAATAGGATTTTTCATATAATTTCCGTCAACTGTTGATCTTCCGAAATATTGCATTCGACGGCGCTTTTTCCGACGGAATCCGACTCCGGTGCGCGATCCTCCAATAATCATGAAACATGCAAAATAGATGAAATAACATAAGTATTATCTCCAAATATGAAATATATCAATGAATAACAGCAAATTATGATATAAAATAGTGATGCAAATTGGACGTATCAGTCCCGTCTGGCTTCTCGTCGAATATAAAGGGAATAATAAACATGTCAGAGAAAAAGTTTCAAAACCTAAAGTCTCATGACTGCCACGTGATTATGACACAATTACTTCCTGTTGCATTGAGGGGGATTCTGCCGGAAAATGTTCGAGTACCCATTATGAAGCTATGTGCGTTCCTCAATGCAATTTCTCAGAAGGTGATCGATCCACTTACTCTACAAAATTTACAGAAGGATGTGGTCCAATGTCTAGTCAGCTTCGAGTTGGTGTTCCCACCATCCTTCTTCAATATTATGACACATCTCCTAGTTCACCTGGTCGAAGAGATTGGCGTTCTCGGTCCTGTATTTCTACACAACATGTTCCCCTCTGAGAGATTCATGGGAGTCTTAAAGAAGTACGTTCATAACCGTGCTAGGCCAGAAGGAAGCATCTCCAAGGACTACGGAACAGAGGAGGTCATTGAGTTTTGTGTTGACTTTATTCCTGACCTTAAGCCGATCGGTGTTCCTGAATCACGCTATGAGGGGAGACTGCGTGGAAAAGGCATGCTAGGAAAGAAATCAACAACGTGTATGGACGGACATTCTTTCACTCAAGCACACTACACAATTCTACATAATTCCATCTTGGTGGCTCCGTACAAAGAGGAACACAAGGATATCTTACGCTCTAAATACCGGAGCAACGTGAAGATTGGATTGATGGAGAACACATGAAGACTTTCGGCGGTTGGTTGCAAACACGTCTCATGAATGTCACCCATGACGAGCAGCTGTACTTGTTGGCCAAGCAACCATCTTCTACTATATCGACTTTTCAAGGGTACGAGATTAATGGGAACACATTTTACACTTTCGCCCAAGACAAAAAGAGCACCAACAAAAACAGTGGTGTCCGCTTTGATGCAGAAGATGGCAATGGGAACATGGTCACATATTATGGGTACATAGAGGAGATATGGGAACTTGACTATGGACCTAATTTCAAGGTCCCTTTGTTCCGGTGCAAATGGTTCAACCTGAAAGACGGGGTACAGGTAGACCCACAGTACGGAATGACTACAGTGGATTTCAAGAATCTAGGGTACGACACCGAACCATTCGTCCTAGCCAGTGAAGTGGCTCAGGTTTTTTATGTGAAGGACATGTCTAGCAAACCGAAAAAAGAAAAGGAAGGCAAGAGGACACATCATACGATGAGCCAAAGCGGCACATAGTTCTTTCGGGAAAAGAAACATCGTGGGAGTAGAGGACAAGACAGACATGTCAGAAGATTATAATAAGTTTGATGATATTCCACCCTTCAAGGTAAAATTGACCCAAGCATCATCTTAAACAATGAAGATTGTCCATGGTTGCGTCGCAGTCAGAAGAAAGGGAAACTGATGAAGAAAACTCAGAAGACTTGATAGGGATCATAACTTGTGTATCTCAATATGGAAATCAATTTTGTGTAATGATGTTACTATATGTAAGATATTAACAATGGAGATGGTTGGCTTGTTTTACTAGTTAAGTAGGTTCCACGGGCTTGCAGGAAAAAATTTCCAGGCGGAACTTCCGAATATGCCATATATAGGGCATGTGCACCAAGGGCATATTCGAGAAGTTCCGCCACGGGAGATTTCCCAACCCTTTCCCCAACATTGTTAGAGGAGATGGAGTCTTTCACGGGCTTGCGAGGAAATTTTTCCGAGGCGGAACTTCCGAAGATACCATAGGGCGTGTGCACCAAGGGCATCTTCGACAAGTTCCGCCACGGGAGATTTCCCAACCCTTTCCCCAACATTGTTAGAGGAGATGGAGTCTTTCACGGGCTTGCGGGGAAATTTTTCCGAGGCGGAACTTCCGAAGATGCCATAGGGCGTGTGCACCAAGGGCATCTTCGACAAGTTCCGCCACGGAGATTTCCCAACCCTTTCCCCAACATTGTTAGAGGAGATGGAGTCTTTCACGGGCTTGCAGGGAAATTTTCCGAGGCGGAACTTCCGAAGATGCCATAGGGCGTGTGCACCAAGGGCATCTTCGAGAAATTCCGCCACGGGAGATTTCCCAACCCTTCCCTCCATCCATGGTGATGAAACTCTCCATCCGGCCATGTTGGCTTGTTGAGCTGCTTGCCATGGCGTATCGATGATCCTTTTATAGGCACGGTGCCGCTTCTACATTCTCTTCTTCCTCCGACAGGGCGTCGTGCGCTACATGCTTTATCTCATCGAGCAGGGCGTCCTTATCCTGCCGACAGCTTTAGTACCGGTTGCACCCACCAGCCGGTACTAAAGGTTACCCACGCGTCCTTATCACACCGACAGTTTTGTTACATGACAGAAAAACCACCTTTAGTACCGGTTGCACCCACCAGCCGGTGCTAAAGGTTACCCACGCGTCCTTATCCCACTGACAGTTTTGTTACATGATAGAAAAACCACCTTTAGTACCGGTTGCACCCACCAGCCGGTACTAAAGGTTTCCCGCCTATTTTCTTCCCGCGCTTTCCACCGGTTCCCGCCTCTGTCTTCCCGCCATTTTTTCACTATATATATGTAGGCTTGGCCTCCATTTACATATCACATCTAGACTCATATCTCGCAAACCTCATCATTCTCTCCCATGGCTTCCATCGTATCTCTAACCCCCGAGAGGCGGAGGCGCTTTGCGCCTCGAACTACCCCTGCCCGCCGGGCTACCGCGTCCCGACCGGCTGGTTGCTAAGCATCGGAGGCGTACCGGTCCCTCCAGTCCCTCTAGGTGTGGCGCGCGAGATGGCCATCAAGAACCACTACTACTTTGAGCTCACGCCAGAGCAGTGGAGGAATCCCCAGTGGCATCCCGACTACAGCCCGACTTGGGAAAGCTTCTTCATCAATCGGCGTGAGAGGGCGCTTGCCAGGCACGAGGAGGGTGGCCCGCCTCCTTCGAACTTCAACGAGGCCGGCCGTCGGCTGTGGTGGCGCGGCCGGACTCTCCAGGGCGTCATGGCCTACCGTGGCCCCCGCCTGCGCTACCCTCAGTCCCAGCCCACGCGTGCTCACCCGCCGAAGTTCGAGTACCGCGACCCCGATGCCAGCAACGATGATGATGGCGACTACGATGACTACAGTGGCGACTACTACAGGGCTAGGCACGAGTATGACTGAATGACTCCAACAGTAGAATCTGGCCATGTATCTTTAATTTTCAGTTAAGCTATGTACTTTTAATTCGAGTTCAATCGTAATAAAAATTTATTCCCGCCCTTTCTTTCCCGCCTTTTTTCTCCCACGCGCAGCATCGTGGCGGGAAAGTTTCCCGCGCGGACGACGGGAGTAAAGAAAAGAAATAGAAAACAAAAAAGAAAAATAAGAAATAGAAAAATAAATAGAAAATAAGAAATAGAAAAAGAAATAGAAAATAAGAAATAGAAAAGAAAAGAAAAAGAAACAGAAAAGAAAAAGAAAAAGAAAAGAAAAAGAAACAGTAAATAAGAAATAGAAAAAGAAATAGAAAATGAACATAAAGGAAAAAGAAAAAGAAAAGAAAAAGAAACAGTAAATAAGAAATAGAAATAGAAATAGAAAATACAAAATAGAAAAAGAAATAGAAAAAAAAAGAAAAAAAAGAAACAGTAAATAAGAAATAGAAAAAGAAACAGAAAAATGAACATAAAGGAAAAAAGAAAAAGAAAAGAAAAAGAAACAGTAAATAAGAAATAGAAAAAGAAATAGAAAATAAGAAAAGAAAACAAACAGAAAACAAAACAGCAAAAGAAAAAAAGAAAACAAAAAAAATACATTTGGTACCGGTTGGTATCACCAACCCTTTCGTACCGGTTGGTGGTACCAACCGGTACCAAAGGGTCTTCTCCTCGTTTACACTTAGCGCGCGGGCCAAATTTCCCCCAAATTCCCCAATTCCACGCAGACGCACGCAGAGACGCCGCCGACGCCACCGACACGCCGCCGACGCCGCCGACGCAGCCATGCCGCGCAGCCTCGCCATCCGCCGCCGCCCGCTCGCCGGTGCCACAGCAGGTAACCTCCCGCTTCCTTCTTTCCCTCCTCTTTCTCTCTGCGAGCATGGGCACTCCACCCACCTCGTCGTCGCCGCCGCTCCGCCCACCTACGCTGTCGCCGCCGCTGCGCTGCTCCACACCTACGCGGCCCGCGGCCACCTCGTGAAGACGATGGCGTCTGCAGCCTCCCTCCCCACCACCCTCGCCAGGACCGGCCAGGTGGACGGCGCGCGCGCCCGGCCGGTGTTCGATGAAATGCCGCGGCGAGGTGGACGGCGCCGAGCGCCCTGGCCCTGGCCGCCACGGCCCCGCACGCCGCCGCGTCGCCGCGCCTAGCGGCGGCGGACACGGCCGCGAGCACCTCCGTGGCGTCGGCGACGGGCACCTTTGGCGTGGGCACGCGCTCGGCCTGGTTGGCGCGTGGCGTGGTTGGGGGCCAGGTCGCCGAGGCGGACGGGCGCGCCGGTGACAGGGCAGGTGGCGCGGCCGCGGGCGAGCCACCCCTCGAGGCTGTCCCGGTCGTAGGTGATCCCCGTGGGCGCCGTGACCGGGTCCTTCATCGGCTCGAGCGAGAGGAGCAGTTTGGAGAAGAGACTTTGCGGTGGCGGGAGAGAGTGAGTGGAGGAGAAGAATTAAGTATTTTGTTGGTTCTGGTTGGAGTCGGGGTGTTTGAATGTTGACCGTTGAACACGCAACGTTTGAATGTACGACTTCGGCGCCCGCGTCGCCCTCGCGTTGCGGCCGCGAGCGGTGATCCACCGGCGCCAACCTCGCTCGCAAGTCGCACCGCCAGAGGAGGAGGAGCGCCGAGTGTTAGGGTTAGGGTCCGTAGAGGTGCCGAGTCTGTCGCGGTGCCGCCGCGACATAATGGATAATGAAAGAAATAAAGAGGTACGAAAACAATATTCACAAATTTGTTTTCTTATCATAAGTTGTGCTGAGTTTCAGTAATAGTTGTTTCATTGTGTTTGAATATATATATATACACACACACATAGCTCATGTATTCATCTGTATCTTATTCTTTTATAGTTGGCAAGAAAGCGGAACAAGCTCTCAATCGATGACCGCTTCATAGCAATAGGCGCGGAATTGGCAGGATTCATCCTTCGGGACGTCATACCACCATTCGCAGAGTTCCACTATGAATGAAGATGTACATGTTACATATATAGTTGACTCGAAGAGTACCACTATGCTACATGTAATAGACATATATAGAGTACGCCTCGGAGAGTACCACTATGCATGAAGATCGATCTTCATGCATAGTGCTTCTTAATTTGCGATCTTATGCAATTACATGTGTGTTATATTATATGCACCAACTTGCTATGCATCATCTTGATCTTCATGTACTATCTAAACCCAAACGCGTTTCTGGTGCATCGACGCGATATGAAACAAACCGATATCCCTAAACCCCTCCAAAAATCCTAAAACTTCAATTCTCTGCCGCGGCAGAGATTCGTGCAAATTCCCTGCCGCGGGTGGGAACCTTTAGTACCGGTTCGTATTACCAACCGGTACCAAAGTTCCTGCGACCCTGAGCTCCCTGGTGGCCCACGTGGAGGCCCTTTTTATACTGGTTCGTAAGCTAACCGCACGAAAAGTGAGTCTTTAGTGCCGGATATTTTATACCGGTTGCTCAACCGGTACGAATGCCCCTCTGGAACCGGTACGAATGGACGTTTTTCTACTAGTGTATCCGTTTAATTTCTCTCGTAATTCATGACATTGAGTTGCAAGTTATTATCTTTAACCGAGAACTAAGCTAATTCTTAATCCGGTAAGATGACATTAAGGTAGGAAAGCCACGAGGTTTATGTCGGAAATGCCACACGGATCGGGCGGGGCGTCAAATAGAAGCACGCACGGACAGCGACTCCCCAAGGCAACCCTTTCACAGCAGAACACCGCGTTCAGCATGAGCGCGGCTGTCAGAGGGAGAAAAGTGAGCCCAAGCTGCACCCCTATGGAAACTTCGTAGAACCAGCTATTACTCGTACGCATCCAACACGCCCCTACTTTTGGCTAACCTGAAGGCTGAAGTACATCGACGACGAGCAGGACGACTAGCGCAGCTGGTTCCTGTAAGTTGCATATAAATAGCGTATGCGTTCTTTCCTGATCAGCAAGAGCTCTTGCATACACCGTTAATTTCATGGCCATGGCGGGAGCCAAGTTCCGCCTCCGCAGCTTTCCGTACATGCTCCTAGTCATATGTAACTGCCTTCCGCATGCCACCTCGCTTAGCTTCAATTACAACTTCTCCGCGCCCGGCGTCATCGCCGGCGCTGACCTCAAGTACTTGAACGACTCCATCCCCAGCCTCGACCGGATCGACCTCACGAACCTCTCCAGGAGCTGGAGCTCCGGCCGCGTCGCCCACGGGCAGGCCTTGCACCTCTGGGACGACAGGACCGGCAAGGTCGCCAGCTTCACCACCAACTTCACCTTCGCGGTCAAGTCCCTCAACGTGTCCAGGAGCCAGGCAAGTTCTAGAAATTTTCTGAGATCTTCTCCCTGTGAGTTACTACTATTATTTAAGAATCCTATCGCATGCAGGGTGATGGCATGGCGTTCTTCCTGGGACCTTACCCGGCGAGCATGCCGGCGGACGCGACCGGCGGCTTCCTTGCGCTGTTCAACAACCGCGGCAACCCGGCCAACACCTACTTCCCGCCGACCGTCGGCGTGGAGTTCGACACGTTCAGGAATGTCGAATGGGACCCCGACGACACCGTCAACCACATGGGCGTCAATGTCAACAACATCAGGTCCAAGGCGTACGCGCAGCTGCCTGACGGGATCTTCAATGGCGCCCTGTTGGCGTCGGTCAGGTACGACGCCGGCACGTCCAGGCTCTCGGCCATGCTGCGCTCAGGCAGCATGCCGGAGCTCAGTGCTTACACCGTCAGCGCGAACGTCGACCTAAAGGCCGCCGGTCTGCCGCAGGATGCGGCGGTCGGGTTCTCGGCCGCCATAGGGGATTTCGTGGAGGAGCACCAGATTCTTTCTTGGTCGTTCGAGTCCACTCTGATCGGTAAGTGGCTTCGAATATGTGTATGTCTGCCGTCGAACTTCTTTCACCTCTGCGTTCGAACTACGTAACTGGGGGCTTGTTTGGTTGCATTATTCCCTATGCTTAAACTTGTATCCAGTCTCTCTTGTTGCAACATATCATAATTGCTCACTTCGAGAGTTCTACGTTACTGGAGTATGTAGCAAGTTCACGGTGTTAGCACATAAAATTGACTAACTCCATGTGCTTATTTTACAGATGACAGAACCTCGCAGAGGAACAACACAGGTCTGTTAAACCAAGCCTTCTGTTACTGGAAGTTCACAATTCATCAATAGAAAATTACTAACTCATTATGCTTATTGACAGATGTGACAGATCCAAAGAGAAAAAACATAGGTCTAATAGCCGGGCTGGTATCCGCTGGTATATGCATATTCGTGGCCGTAGCCGCATGTCTCGTTCTAAAAAGAAAGGGCATGCACACCAAGCAGGCACCTGGTGCAGAGATCCCTCTCGACCAAGACATGGACAACGAGTTCGCGAAGGGGGCAGGGCCTCGGCGATTCAGTTACAGAGAGCTTTCCCGAGCGACAAGAGGATTCTGCGACGAGGAGAAGCTCGGCGAGGGAGGCTTCGGGGCAGTCTACCGAGGCTTCTTACACGAGCAGGGGCTACATGTGGCCATAAAGCGGGTCTCCAAGACGTCGAGCCAGGGGAGGAGGGAGTACATCGCGGAGGTGACCATCATCGGCCGGCTGCGGCATCGCAACCTTGTCCAGCTCGTCGGATGGTGCCACAACGCCGACGAGCTCCTGCTCGTCTACGAGCTCATGGAGAAAGGCAGCCTCGACGCCCATCTCTACAATTCCAAAAAAATGCTAACGTGGTCAGCCAGGTACAAGATCATTCTTGGGATGGGGTCAGCGGTGCTCTACCTGCACCAGGAATGGGAGCAGTGCGTGGTGCACAGGGACATCAAGCCGAGCAACGTGATGCTCGACTCGTCATTCAACGCCAAGCTGGGGGACTTCGGGCTGGCGCGCCTCGTCGACCACAGCTGCGGCGGGTACACGACGATGCTGGCCGGCACCAAGGGATACATGGACCCGGAGTGCGCGGTGACCAGCCGGGCCAGCGCCGAGACCGACGTGTACAGCTTCGGCGTCGTCCTCCTCGAGGTGGCGTGCGGTCGGAGGCCCGTCGTTTCGGAATTGGAGGACGAGAGCAGGGTTGTGCTGGTCGATTGGGTCAAGGACCTGTACGGGAGGGGCACCCTCCTCGACGCTGCGGACTCGCGGCTTGATGGTAACTTCGACGCACAAGAGATGGAGCGCGCACTTGTCGTGGGACTCTGGTGCGTGCACCCAGACTACGGCTTCCGGCCGTCCATCCGGCAAGCCATGAGCGTGCTCCAGCTCGAGGCACCGCTTCCGGTCCTCCCGCCGGAGGTGCCGGCGGCGATGTACGCGCCGCCGCACCGAGGGTATAGATCTAGCTATACATCGTCGACAGGGAGCTCCGGCACCGGCGGACGCTCGTCGACGAGTGACCGGTCGGCGGAGAGCCGTTCTTCTGCCCCTGGCGGAACAAGGAGGCCAGCGAGGACGATTGCGTCCACGACTAATCCGGCCCCTGGCACGAGAACGACCGAGCAGGTTGAGTCCACGCATCACACTTCCTAGCATGCGCGGTGTGTTCTGTTGTTCGTCAAGTCAAGCAGTGACTGGCTTGTGTTTTGCTTGGGAGATAAGTACACAAATGCTACCAGGAAGTTACCATTGAATTTCCATCTAACTCTGTCGTCTGCCTCTGTATCGTTCGATCAGTGTGACTCTTTTGTTCACTTCCGGGGTTTTCTGTGTTACGCGGCATCACTGTTGTCCACCCAGCAGTTCGTGAATTTATTTATTAGCAAGTTAACTAAAGGGCATCTCTAGGGCCGATGCATTTCAGACGTCAATAGTGACCACGTGTGTCCATTTGCATCGACACGCAGATATGAAATTGATCTTCAGGCCATGGCTGTCCGTTTGAGTTTGGGGTGCCCCAGCGGCATGACGCATTTTACTATTTTTGAAGTTTTTTATTGATAGATGGAGTATTACATTTGTGAAAAATTTAAAATATTGCAAAAATGAGTAAACTTAACTAGAGGTTTCTGCGCCCCTCCCCTCATCCATAGCCTTGGGTTTTGCCTCTCTCCCTCACCCGATGTTCTGAAATATTGGAACGTATTTTTTCGAAATGGGGGAAATATCGCTCCAGCTTCTGCATCGAAAGGATGCACACGGGTTTTTTATTATTAGATTATTCACAAAACCTTACAAGAACAATACAAAAGATTAATCTCAAAGCAACCTTACTATACCTACAATGGGATGAAGAGGGTGACAATACACCAACTCACATCATCCAAAAACTAAATGCCTTCCCAAACCGCCAATAGCAGGTGAGAAGCACATCCAGTCAAGCAGACTCTCAGCGCACGCTAACGCACACGCCACAGAAGTTGCTCCCGCCGTCTTCCTCGACTCCATCTTCAAAAGAGATCATCGCATTAACCTTGCAAGACCTGCCGTCGATGCCACCATGACGCCAGACGGCTCCACCATCCTGCACGTATACATCATCCCGCATCTGTCGTCGATACCCTGCAGCACCATGCCACTGAGACTTAGCACCAACAATGTGGTAGATGAACACCACTCCACCGAAATCCGCCAACATCCAGCAGCTGCTCCAAAAACGATGCCCCAAGAGGTAGCACGACGCAGGGCGCGCCGCCATCGTCCGATCCGGGAGACCCGGACCTAGGGTTTCCCCCGGAGCAGCACGAGTGAGAGATCGCAGACTGCGATGACGATGCCTTCAAGAAGGTAGCGACGCGACACGTCGCCATCGTCCGCCAACCGAGGTCGGAGCACGGTTTTCACCGGCAGCCGCGCATCCCCAACTCGCCGAGTGTAGTTCCAAGACGGGCAAAGATGAGGCTGACGTCGACCGACGCCGCCATCATCCGCCAAGACCGAGGTCGAGGCTCAGTTTTCACCGGCCGCCATGACACCCCGGACTAGATCACCATTGCCGGAAACCTGTGTGAGATCCCATGATACCCACACAGGACTACCAGCCTGGCCGACTGATACGTCCCAAACGTATCTATAATTTCTTATGTTCCATGCTACTTTTATGATGATACTCACATGTTTTATACACACTTTATGTCATTATTATGCATTTTCCGGCACTAACCTATTGACGAGATGCCGAAGAGCCGGTTGTTGTTTTCTGCTGTTTTTGGTTTCAGAAATCCTACAAAGGAAATATTCTCGGAATTGGACGAAATCAACGCCCAGGGTCTTATTTTTCCACGAAGCTTCCAGAAGACCGAAAAGATTACAAAGTGGGGCGATGAGGCGCCGACACCACAGGGTCGCGCGGCCAGGGTGGGGCCCGCGCCGCCCTATGGTGTGGGCCCCTCGCCAGCCCTCCGACTCTGCCCTTCCGCTTACTTATAGCCTTCGTCGCGAAAACCCCAGTACCGAGAGCCACGATACGGAAAACCTTCCAGAGACGCCGCCGCCGCCAATCCCATCTCGGGGGATTCAGGAGATCGCCTCCGGCACTCTGCCGGAGAGGGGAATCATCTCCCGGAGGACTCTTCATCACCATGATCGCCTCCGGATTGATGTGTGAGTAGTTCACCCCTGGACTATGGGTCCATAGCAGTAGCTAGATGGTTGTCTTCTCCTCATTGTGCTATCATGTTAGATCTTGTGAGCTGCCTATCATGATCAAGATCATCTATTTGTAATGCTACATGTTGTGTTTGTTGGGATCCGATGAATATGGAATACTATGTCGAGTTGATTATCAATCTATCATATATGTGTTGTTTATGTTCTTGCATGCTCTCCGTTGCTAGTAGAGGCTGCGGCCAAGTTGATACTTGTAACTCCAAGAGGGGGTATTTATGCTCGATAGTGGGTTCATGCCTCCATTGAATGCTGGGACGAGTGACGAGAAAGTTCTATGGTTGTGGATGTGTTGTTGCCACTAGGGATAAAACATCAATGCTTTGTCTAAGGATATTTGTGTTGATTACATTACGCACCATACTTAATGCAATTGTCTGTTATTTGCAACTTAATACTGGAAGGGGTTCGGATGATAACATGAAGGTGGACTTTTTAGGCATAGATGCATGCTGGATAGCGGTCTATGTACTTTATCGTAATGCCCTGATTAAATCTCATAGTAGTCATCGTGATATATGTATGTGCATTGTTATGCCTTCTCTATTTGTCAATTGCCCAACTGTAATTTGTTCACCCAACATGCTATTTATCTTATGGGAGAGACACCACTAGTGAACTGTGGACCTCGGTCCATTCTTTACATCTGAAATAAAATCTACTGCAATACCTGTTCTTTACTGTTCTTCGCAAACAAACACCATCTTCCACACTATACATTTAATCCTTTGTTTACAGCAAGCCGGTGGGATTGACAACATCACTGTTAAGTTGGGGCAAAGTATTGTGATTGTGTTGTGCAGGTTCCACGTTGGTGCCGGAATCCCTGGTGTTGCGCCGCACTACACTCCGTCACCAGCAACCTTCACGTGTTCCTTGACTCCTACTGGTTCGATAACCTTGGTTTCTTACTGAGGGAAAACTTGCTGCTGTACGCATCACACCTTCCTCTTGGGGTTTCCAACGGACGTGTGTCAACTACACGCCGGCAAGGCTTTGTCACGGCGCCGTTGCTCGGGGAGATCAAGACACGCTGCCAGGGGAGTCTCCCACATCCAATCTCTTTACTTTGTTTTTGTCTTGCTTTACTTTATTTTATTTACTGCTTTGTTTGTTCTCTATATCAAAAATACAAAAAAATTAGTTGCTAGATTTACTTTATTTACTGTCTTGTTCTCCATATTAAAAACACAAAAAATTTAGTTACTTGCATTTACTTTATTTACCTTTTGTTTATTTCATCATGTTTCCTCCTAAATACACTCTAAAAGACATACCGGTAGGACGAGAGTCTATCATTGGAAGAGATAATATAGAAGCATTTTTCACCCATGTTAGTATGGATGAAGATTTTGAAGATACACCCTTGGTAAAAGTTGCTCCTACTTATGAAAGTGCTACTTGCTCGTTTAATACACATGTTGGAAACTAGATTTGTTAATCTCAATCCTATAATTCAACATATGTGTCTTACACTCTCTGATATGGAAAGGGGAGAAAAGAGAAATTTTGCTTTAAAAGTCCTTCTTAGAGAATTTGAAGATATAGCTAAGGAAGCTAGAAAGTTTTTATTAAGCATAAGAGGCTTGGTTTGTTCACCGATTTCGCAAAAACACTTGAAAAGATGGACATGGATAGAATAAAGTACACTAATACTAATA
The DNA here is from genome assembly GCF_022539505.1 of Lolium rigidum. Taxonomy (NCBI): domain Eukaryota; kingdom Viridiplantae; phylum Streptophyta; class Magnoliopsida; order Poales; family Poaceae; genus Lolium; species Lolium rigidum. Next base: position 170,136,889 of record NC_061512.1, on the reverse strand, counting down.
ATGCCAATGATGGGGGGAGATTAAAGTACCGATACCTAGTAAGCTCCTAGGAATGCATGAAGCTCTAGAAAATAACTATGGCTGGATTGTTCCTGAAAATTTGTTTGATGAGAATAGCAAGCCTAAGAGTAATGAAAAAGGGGCCTCTGAAACATACATACTCCCTCCGATTAATATTAATTGACTTGAATATGGATGTATCTAGAACTAAAATGTGTCTAGATACATCCATATTAGAGTCAATTAATATGAATCAGAGGGAGTAGATAAGATACAATGCATAGTTGAGAAAACTCCAAACCCCTATGTTGATGTTTCATCTCTTGATAATACTTGATTCACACTTTCTGCGCCTAGCTGAAAGGCGTTAAAGAAAAGCGCTTATGGGAGACAACTCATTATTTTACTTCTGCACTTTTGTTTTATATTTGAGTCTTGGAAGTTGTTACTACTGTAGCAACCTCTCCTTATCTTTATTTTATTGCATTGTTGTGCCAAGTAAAGTCTTTGATAGTAAAGTCAATACTAGATTTGGATTACTGCGCAGAAACAGATTTCTTACTGTCACGAAATTGAGCAGTCCCTTCTGTAGGAAATTTAGAAAAATCTGCCAATTTACGTGCGTGATCCTCAGATATGTACGCAACTTTCATTCAATTTGAGCATTTTCATCTGAGCAAGTTAAGTTCCCCAGAAAAATTCGTCTTTACAGACTGTTCTATTTTGACAGATTCTGCCTTTTATTTCGCATTGCCTGTTTTGCTATGTTTGATGGATTTCTTTGTTCCATTAACTTTCAGTAGCTTTGTGCAATGTCCAGAAGTGTTAAGAATGATTATGTCACCTCTGAATATATGAATTTTCAATTATGCACTAACCCTCTAATGAGTTTGTTTTGAGTTTGGTGTGGAGGAAGTTTTCAAGGGTCAAGAGAGGAGGATGATACAATATGATCAAGAAGAGTGACGAGTCTAAGCTTGGGGATGCCCCCGTGGTTCATCCCTGCATATTTTAAGAAGACTCTAAGCTTGGTGATGCCCAAGGCATCCCTTCTTCATCGACAACTTATCAGGTCACCTCTAGTGAAATTATATTTTTATTCCGTCACATCTTATGTGCTTTACTTGGAGCGTCTGTATGTTTTTGTTTTTGTTTGAATAAAATCGGATCCTAGCATTCCTTGTTTGGGAGAGAGACACGCTCCTCTGTTCGTATGAACACTGGTGTTCTTAGCTTTACTGTTAATGTTCATGGCGAAGGTTGAAACTGCTTCGTTCATTGTTATATGGTTGGAAACAGAAAATGCTTCATGTGGTAATTGGTATAATGTCTTGAATAATTTGATACTTGGCAATTGTTGTGCTCATATAGACCATGTTTAAGCTATTGCATCATGTACTTTGCACCTATTAATGAAGAACTACATAGAGCTTGTTAAAATTTGGTTTGCATGATTGGTCTCTCTAGAGTCTAGATATTTTCTGGTTAAGGTGTTTGAACAACAAGGATACAATGTAGAGTCTTATAATGCTTGCAATATGTTCTTATGTAAGTTTTGCTGTACCGTTTTATACTTGAGTTTGCTTCAAACAACCTTGCTAGCCTAAGCCTTGTATTGAGAGGGATTACTTCTCGTGCATCCAAATCCTTGAGCCAACAACTATGCCATTTGTGTCCACCATACCTACCTACTACATGGTATTTCTCTGCCATTCCAAAGTAAATTACTTGAGTGCTACCTTTAAAATTCTATTATTTTCCTTTACAATATATAGCTCATGGGAAAATAGCCTTAAAAACTATTGTGGTGAAGAATATGTAGCTATGTATCTTATTTCTTATAAGTTGCTTGTTGAGCGGTAACCATGTTTCTGGGGACGCCACCAACTTTTACACCTTTGTTGAAAATCATGTGATTGCTATGCATGTTCGTCTTGTCTGAAGTAAGGGTGATTTATCATGATCAAATGGTTTGAGTATGCATATTGTTAGAGAAGAACATTGGGCCGCTAACTAAAGCCATGATCCATGGTGGAAGCTTCAGTTTGGACAATTAATCATCAATCTCTTATGAGAATATTATCTGTTGTTGAATGCTTATGCACTAAAGAGGAGTCCATTATCGGTTGTCTATGTTGTCCCGGTATGGATGTCTAAGTTGAGAATAATCAAAAACGAGAAATCAAATGCGATCTTTCTCCTTAGACCTTTGTACAGGCGGCATAGAGGTACCCCTTTGTGACACTTGGTTGAAACATATGTTATGCAATGATAATCCATGTAAATCCAAGCTAATTAGGACAAGGTGCGGGCACTATTGGTAATCTATGCATGAGGCTTGCAACTTATAGGATGTCTTATACATAACACATATGATTTATTACTACCGTTGACAAAATTGTTTCTATGTTTTCAAAATGAAAAGCTCTAGCACAAAAATAGTAATCCATGCTTCCCTCTGCAAAGGGCCTACCTTTTACTTTATGTTGAGTCAGTCTACCTACTTCTTTCTATCTTAGAAGCAAACACTTGTGTGAACTGTGTGCATTGATTACTTTGTGTTGAGTCAGTCTGCCTACTTCTTTCTATCTTAGAAGCAAACACATGTTCACCTATTGCACTTGTTATATTACTTTGTGTTGACAATTATCCATGAGATAAACATGTTGAAGTTGAAAGCAACTGCTGAAACTTATATCTTCCTTTGTGTTGCTTCAAAGCTTTCTACTAAGAATTTATTGCTTTATGAGTTAACTCTTATGCAAGTTTTATTGATGCTTGTCTTGAAAGTACTATTCATGAAAAGTCTTTGCTATATGATTCGAGTTGTTTACTCATTGTCTTTACCATTGCTTCGAATCGCTGCATTCATCTCATATGCTTTACAATAGTATTGATCAAGATTATGATAGCATGTCACTTCGAAATTATCGTTGTTATCGTTTACCTACTCGAGGGCGAGTAGGAACTAAGCTTGGGGATGCTTGATACGTCCCAAACGTATCTATAATTTCTTATGTTCCATGCTACTTTTATGATGATACTCACATGTTTTATACACACTTTATGTCATTATTATGCATTTTCCGGCACTAACCTATTGACGAGATGCCGAAGAGCCGATTCTTGTTTTCTGCTGTTTTTGGTTTCAGAAATCCTACAAAGGAAATATTCTCGGAATTGGACGAAATCAACGCCCAGGGTCTTATTTTTCCACAAAGCTTCCAGAAGACCGAAAGGATTACGAAGTGGGGCGACGAGGCGCCGACACCACAGGGCCGCGCGGCTATGGTGTGGGCCCCTCGCCAGCCCTCCGACTCTGCCCTTCCGCCTACTTATAGCCTTCGTCGCGAAAACCCCAGTACCGAGAGCCACGATACGGAAAACCTTCCAGAGACGCCGCCGCCGCCAATCCCATCTCGGGGGATTCAGGAGATCGCCTCCGGCACCCTGCCGGAGAGGGAAATCATCTCCCGAAGGACTCTTCATCACCATGATCGCCTCCGGATTGATGTGTGAGTAGTTCACCCCTGGACTATTGGTCCATAGCAGTAGCTAGATGGTTGTCTTCTCCTCATTGTGCTATCATGTTAGATCTTGTGAGCTGCCTATCATGATCAAGATCATCTATTTGTAATGCTACATGTTTTGTTTGTTGGGATCCGATGAATATGGAATACTATGTCAAGTTGATTATCAATCCATCATATATGTGTTGTTATGTTCTTGGATGCTCTCCGTTGCTAGTAGAGGCTCTGGCCAAGTTGATACTTGTAACTCCAAGAGGGAGTATTTATGCTCGATAGTGGGTTCATGCCTCCATTGAATCTGGGACAGGTGACGGAAAGTTCTAAGGTTGTGGATGTGCTTGTTGCCACTAGGGATAAAACATCAATGCTTTGTCTAAGGATATTTGTGTTGATTACATTACGCACCATACTTAATGCAATTGTCTGTTGTTTGCAACTTAATACCGGAAGGGGTTCGGATGATAACTCTGAAGGTGGACTTTTTAGGCATAGATGCATGTTTGGATAGCGGTCTATGTACTTTGTCGTAATGCCACGATTAAATCTCATAGTAGTCATCGTGATATATGTATGTGCATTGTTATGCCTTCTCTATTTGTCAATTGCCCAACTGTAATTTGTTCACCCAACATGCTATTTATCTTATGGGAGAGACACCACTAGTGAACTGTGGACCTCGGTCCATTCTTTACATCTGAAATAAAATCTACTGCAATACCTGTTCTTTACTGTTCTTCGCAAACAAACATCATCTTCCACACTATACATTTAATCCTTTGTTTACAGCAAGCCGGTGGGATTGACAACCTCACTGTTAAGTTGGGGCAAAGTATTGTGATTGTGTTGTGCAGGTTCCACGTTGGCGCCGGAATCCCTGGTGTTGCGCCGCACTACACTCCGTCACCAACAACCTTCACGTGTTCCTTGACTCCTACTGGTTCGATAACCTTGGTTTCTTACTGAGGGAAAACTTGTTGATGTACGCATCACACCTTCCTCTTGGGGTTCCCAACAGACATGTGTCAACTACACGCCAGCATCGACCACCTCCGACGAAGGAGATGGCCACCACCACCATGCCCGGGGCTGCTGCCCCAGGTTTCCTCATGATGCGAGGGATGCCCACGAACGCCTCACTACCGAGGAGGCAGAGCCACGACAGGCAGATCGACGCCCGCCCCGGCCCAACGGACCTAGATTGGACCCGATCCTCACCGCCCGCCACCCGCCGCCTGCAGATCGACGCCATAGCCGTCGCCTCCCTGCGCCGCCGCATCAAGGAGAGGACTGGCAGACACCGCCGCCGTGCCCTCCGGTCATGGGGGCGATAGGATAGGCCCCCGCCGCCATGCCGCAGGGCTTTGCCCAACAGCGCTTCCGGCGACGGTGTCGGGGGAGGAGGGCGCCATAGGGAGGGAGACGGCGGCGGGGGTGGTTGTGCCCCGGCGCGGCGCCGCCGACGCGGGGGGGGGGGGAGAAGGTTAGGTCGGGGTCGGGAGGAGATTAATTTTTCCTTACTTGTAACATGTATAAAATATTGGAACGTACATTGGGGGTTTGATATCTCCACCATACACACCATCATGTTGTTGGGTCCTCGGTCCGGATCTTTCTTCTTCCGCTTATTCGCGGGACCAGATCCCGGGGACGTTTTCTGTACCAGACGTATGTAAAACTACGAAAGTGTTGCCAGTTGTAGCACTCCATCCCTTGTACATCTGCACAACCTTGAGATTGGCGTCGACGTACGAATACATCAACAACGTAGAACGTATTGGTGTTTAAGGGTATTGATACGTCTCCGACGTATCGATAATTTCTTATGTTCCATGCCACATTATTGATGATATCTACATGTTTTATACACATTATATGTCGTATTTATGCATTTTCCGGCACTAACCTATTAACGAGATGCCGAAGAGCCAGTTGCTGTTTTCTGCTGTTTTTTGGTTTCAGAATCCTACAAAGGAAATATTCTCGGAATTGGACGAAATCAACGCCCAGGGTCCTATTTTTGCACGAAGCTTCCAGAAGACCGAGGGGGAAAGGAAGTGGGGCCACGAGGCGCCGCCACAGCAGGGCGGCGCGGCCCAGGTCTTGGCCGCACGGCCCTGGCGTGTGGGGCCCTCGTGTGGCCCCCCGCGTTGCCCTTCCGCCTACTTAAAGCCTTCGTCGCGAAACCCCCAGTACCGAGAGCCACGATACGGAAAACCCTACCGAGACGCCGCCGCCGCCAATCCCATCTCGGGGGATTCTGGAGATCACCTCCGGCACCCTGCCGGAGAGGGGATTCATCTCCCGGAGGACTCTTCCCGCCATGGTCGCCTCCGGAGTGATGAGTGAGTAGTTCACCCCTGGACTATGGGTCCATAGCAGTAGCTAGATGGTTGTCTTCTCCTCATGTGCTTCATTGTCGGATCTTGTGAGCTGCCTAACATGATCAAGATCATCTATCCGTAATTCTATATGTTGTGTTTGTCGGGATCCGATGGATAGAGAATACTATGTTATGTTGATTATCAATCTATTACCTATGTGTTGTTTATGATCTTGCATGCTCTCCGTTATTAGTAGAGGCTCGGCCAAGTTTTTGCTCTTAACTCCAAGAGGGAGTATTTATGCTCGATAGTGGGTTCATGCCTCCATTAAATCTGGGACGAGTGACGAAAAGTTCTAAGGTTGTGGATGTCTTGTTGCCACTAGGGATAAAACATTGATGCTATGTCCGAGGATGTAGTTATTGATTACATTACGCACCATACTTAATGCAATTGTCTCGTTGTTTTGCAACTTAATACTGGAAGGGGTTCGGATGATAACCTGAAGGTGGACTTTTTAGGCATAGATGCATGCTGGATAGCGGTCTATGTACTTTGTCGTAATGCCCAATTAAATCTCACAATATTCATCATATCATGTATGTGCATTGTTATGCCCTCTCTATTTGTCAATTGCCCGACTGTAATTTGTTCACCCAACATGCTATTTATCTTATGGGAGAGACACCTCTAGTGAACTGTGGACCCCGGTCCATTCTTTACATCTGAAATACAATCCACTGCAATACTTGTTCTACTATTTTCTGCAAACAATCATCATCCACACTATACATCTAATCCTTTGTTACAGCAAGCCGGTGAGATTGACAACCTCACTGTTTCGTTGGGGCAAAGTACTTTGGTTGTGTTGTGCAGGTTCCACGTTGGCGCCGGAATCCCTGGTGTTGCGCCGCACTACATCCCGCCGCCATCAACCTTCGACGTGCTTCTTGACTCCTACTGGTTCGATTAAACCTTGGTTTCTTACTGAGGGAAACTTGCTGCTGTGCGCATCACACCTTCCTCTTGGGGTTCCCAACGGACGTGTCAACTACACGCATCAGGTATGAACTCCGAATCCCTTCGTTACCTCACTTTTGCTTGTTTACTTTTTTTATATAAAAATCATTTTTAGATCCACAACCTGTTGTTTATCACAAATATGATACAGCTTTGTGCATTTCCAAACTGGTTCCCCGGAGAGCCCTTCGAGAAATCATGCATTTACCTAGTGTCTAAATTTGGCACTAGGAAAAAAGGGTCTTTGCCGAGTGTCACCTAAGAACACTAGGCAAAGAGGGTCTTTGCCGAGTGCCACCTAAGAACACTAGGCAAAGAGGGTCTTTGCGGAGTGCCACCTAAGGAATACTAGGAAAAGAATTGTCTTTGTTAAATGTCCGTTAGTTGGCACACGGCAAAGCCTTACTCCGTCAAGGTTGCCTTCGATGAAGGGAGAGGGGACACATGTTGCATGCCTTTGCCGATCGTTAATCAAAATTTGATACTCGACAAATACCACTTTTGCCTAGTGTCAAATTTAGGCACTAGACAAAGGCTATCTTTGCCTAGGATTATTTCTTTGCGGAGTGTATTTTTGAAATTTACTGTGCGTGGCCTCTTTGCCGAGTGTATTTTGGCAAACACTTTGCAAAATTGGTTGCTGCCAAGTACCAAGAAATGTGACACTCGACAAAGACTAAAAAACTCAGCAAAGAAACGTTTTCCCGTAGTGTGCTCAGTCCCAACTATCGTGGGGTAGGACAAGTATGCCAAGCAAAACCCCGTGGATAAGACCCTCGGCTGCCCAAGTTATCACATATGTCTCCGCGACCACTCTCGATAAGAAAACCATAAAGATGAATAAAACTTGTAATATTAATTCTTGGCGCATGTTGCACGATGGAAGATGCTTCACCGTCTTGTTGTATGATGAATCTATTGGATTTCGATGCTATAAATATATATTGGTTTGGCCTTTGTTTGTCAAGTTGTCCTATTTCCCGTGTTCCTAGGTCATGAAAGGGGTATGTCTCAATCACTTTGATTGGGATTTCACAACACCATTTGTTGATGCAAACCCGCCATTAACAAATCCGCCACATCGGAGACCCAACACCACCGGACCGAGTCAGCCGCGACCAAATCCGGTCACTGTGAGCATCTTCTCTAGGGAACGGAGAAGCCTTGGACGCGTTTTTTTTTCTTGGCAGTGATGAAGAGGAAGGAGCCGACTTTAGCTACAACCGACAAAGTAAAAGCATTTTTCCAAAAAATTATGGTCGTCACAAATTACTAAAAGCGATGATATTTTAATAAAAATGTATAGAACACTATATATTACCAAACCAAATGTAAATGTTAGACATATTTTCACCATGAAATAAAATGGCAATGCCAACAATTCAATTTATACTTCAGAAGTTTCTATACATGTGCTTACCTACTCATATACTAGACGGCTCTGTTAAGATATTAATTAGACCATATGCAATGAAATTTCTATCTATCTATTTAATAGTACTAAAAACAAAGAAACATTCACTCAATAATATACATATGCACTTTATAATTTATTTGCATCAAAATATAAAAAGGAGGCCAAATTTAGTTGCTAGCTTTACTTTATTTTACTGTCTTGCACTCTATATAAAAACACAAAAAAATTAGTTACTTGCATTTATTTTATCTAGTTTGCTTTATTTACTACTGCTAAAATGGCCACTCCTGAAAATACTAAGTTGTGTGACTTCACAACCACAAATAATAATGATTTCTTATGCACACCTATTGCTCCACCTGCTACTACGGCAGAATTCTTTGAAATTAAACACCGCTTTACTTGAATCTTGTTATGAGAGAGCAATTTTCTGGTGTTAGTTCTGATGATGCTGCTACCCATCTCAATAACTTTGTTGAATTGTGTGAAATGCAAAAGTATAAAGATGTAGATGGTGACATTATAAAATTAAAATTGTTTCCTTTCTCATTAAGAGGAAGAGCTAAAGATTGGTTGCTATCTCTGCCTAAGAATAGTATTGATTCATGGACTAAATGCAAGGATGCTTTTATTGGTAGATATTATCCCCCTGCTAAAATTATATCTTTGAGAAGTAGCATAATGAATTTTAAACAATTGGATAATGAGCATGTTGCACAAGCTTGGGAAAGAATGAAATCTTTGGTTAAAAATTGCCCAACCCATGGAGTCGACTACTTGGATGATCATCCAAACCTTTTATGCAGGACTGAACTTTTCTTCGCGGAACCTATTGGATTCATCTGCTGGAGGTACCTTTATGTCCATCACTCTTGGTGAAGCAACAAAGCTCCTTGATAATATGATGATTAATTACTCTGAATGGCACACGGAAAGAGCTCCACAAGGTAAGAAGGTAAATTCTGTCGAAGAAACCTCTTCCTTTAGTGATAAGATTGATGCTATTATGTCTATGCTTGTGAATGATAGGACTAATGTTGATCCTAATAATGTTCCGTTAGCTTCATTGGTTGCCCAAGAAGAACATGTTGATGTAAACTTCATTAAAAATAATAATTTCAACAACAATGCTTATCGGAACAATTCTAGTAATAACTATAGGCCATATCCTTATAATAATGGTAACGGTTATGCTAATTCTTATGGGAATTCTTACAACAATAATAGGAACACACCCCCTGGACTTGAAGCTATGCTTAAAGAATTTATTAGTACACAAACTGCTTTTAACAAATCTGTTGAGGAAAAGCTCAATAAAATTGATATTCTCGCTTCTAAGGTTGATAGTCTTGCCTCTGATGTTGATCTTTTGAAATCGAAAGTTATGCCTAATAAGGATATTGAAAATAAAATTGTTACTACAGAAAATGCCATCCAAGTTAGAATTAATGAGAATATAAGATTGATGGCCGAATTGCATGCTAGGTGGGAAAGAGAAGAAAATGAAAAACTAGCTAAAGAGAATAATGTAGCTAAAGTTTGGACTATTACCACCACTAGTAATGTTAATGATTCACATGTTGCTGCACCTCCTACTTTCAATGATAAAATAATTGGTGTTGGCAATGTTACTACTCCTAGTGCAAAGCGTGCAAAATTGCTCGAAACTGCTAAAACGCTTGAAGCTGCTCGTGATAAAACTGCTGAAATTTTTTCCAACATTGGGGATGATGATCCCATTGCTCGTAGATCATAATGGTTTGGATTTTGATGATTGCCATATCTCTGAAGTTATAAAGTTCTTACAAAAACTTGCTAAGAGTCCTAATGCTAGTGCTATAAACTTGGCTTTCACAAAACATATTACAAATGCTCTCATAAAAGCTAGAGAAGAGAAACTAAAACTTGAAACTTCTATTCCTACAAAGCTAGAGGATGGTTGGGAGCCTGATGGCGTGTAATTCACACGTTCGTTGGGAACCCCAAGAGGAAGGTATGATGCGCACAGCAGCAAGTTTTCCCTCAGAAAGAAACCAAGGTTTATCGAACCAGGAGGAGCCAAGAAGCACATTGAAGGTTGATGGCGGCGGGATGTAGTGCGGCGCAACACCGGAGATTCCGGCGCCAACGTGGAACCTGCACAACACAACCAAAGTACTTTGCCCCAACGAAACAGGTGAGGTTGTCAATCTCACTGGCTTGCTGTAACAAAGGATTAACCGTATTGTGTGGAAGATGATTGTTTGCAAGAAAACAGTAAAGAACAAGTATTGCAGCAGATTTGTATTTTAGTATTAAAGAATGGACCGGGGTCCACAGTTCACTAGAGGTGTCTCTCCCATAAGATAAAAGCATGTTGGGTGAACAAATTACAGTCGGGCAATTGACAAATAGAGAGGGCATAACAATGCACATACATGTCATGATAAGTATAGTGAGATTTAATTGGGCATTACGACAAAGTACATAGACCGCCATCCAACCGCATCTATGCCTAAAAAGTCCACCTTCAGGTTATCATCCGAACCCCTTCCGTATTAAGTTGCAAAGCAACAGGACAATTGCATTAAGTATGGTGCGTAATGTAATCGACAACTACATCCTTAGACATAGCATCAATGTTTTATCCCTAGTGGCAACGAGCACAACACAACCTTAGAACTTTCGTCATCTGTCCCGGTGTCAATGCGAGCATGAACCCACTATCGAGCATAAATACTCCCGATACGTCTCCGACGTATCGATAATTTCTTATGTTCCATGCCACATTATTGATGTTATCTACATGTTTTATGCACACTTTATGTCATATTCGTGCATTTTACGGAACTAACCTATTAACAAGATGCCGAAGTGCCGATTCTTTGTTTTCTGCTGTTTTTGGTTTCGGAAATCCTAGTAAGGAAATATTCTCGGAATTGGACGAAATCAAAGCCCGGGGGCCTATTTTTCCACGAAGCTTCCAGAAGTCCGAAGACGAGACGAAGAGGGGCCACGGGGTGGCCAAACCCTAGGGCGGCGCGGCCCCACCCCCGGCCGCGCCGGCCTATGGTGTGGGCCCCCGTGCCGCCTCTTGACTTGCCCTTCCGCCTACTTAAAGCCTCCGTGACGAAACCCCCGGTACCGAGAGCCACGATACGGAAAACCTTCCGGAGACGCCGTCGCCGCCGATCCCATCTCGGGGGATCCGGAGATAGCCTCCGGCACCCTGCCGGGAGAGGGGAATCATCCCCCGGAGGACTCTACGCCGCGATGGTCGCCTCCGGTGTGATGTGTGAGTAGTCTACCCCTGGACTATGGGTCCATAGCGGTAGCTAGATGGTTGTCTTCTCCCCATTGTGCTATCATTGTCGGATCTTGTGAGCTGCCTATCATGATCAAGATCATCTATATGTAATTCTATATGTTGCGTTTGTTGGGATCCGATGAATAGAGAATACTTGTTATGTTGATTATCAAAGTTATGCTTATGTGTTGTTTATGATCTTGCATGCTCTCCGTTACTAGTAGATGCTATGGCCAAGTAGATGCTTGTAACTCCAAGAGGGAGTAATTATGCTCGATAGTGGGTTCATGCTCGCATTGACACACGGGACGAGTGACGAAAGTTCTAAGGTTGTGTTGTCTTGTTGCCACTAGGGATAAAACATTGATGCTATGTCTAAGGATGTAGTTGTTGATTACATTACGCACCATACTTAATGCAATTGTCTGTTGCTTGCAACTTAATACGGAGGGGTTCGGATGATAACTCGAAGGTGGACTTTTTAGGCATAGATGCGGTTGGATGGCGGTCTATGTACTTTGTCGTAATGCCCAATTAAATCTCACTATACTCATCATGATATGTATGTGCATTGTCATGCTCTCTTTATTTGTCAATTGCCCAAGCTGTAATTTGTTCACCCAACATGCTTGTTCGTCTTATGGGAGAGACACCTCTAGTGAACTGTGGACCCCGGTCCAATTCTCTTTACTGAAATACAATCTGCTGCAATACTTGTTTTATTGTTTTCTCTCGCAAACAATCATCTTCCACACAATACGGTTAATCCTTTGTTACGACAAGCCGGTGAGATTGACAACCTCACTGTTTCGTTGGGGCAAAGTACTTTGGTTGTGTTGTGCAGGTTCCACGTTGGCGCCGGAATCCTCGGTGTTGCGCCGCACTACATCTCGCCGCCATCAACCTTCAACGTGCTTCTTGACTCCTACTCGGTCCGATTAAACCTTGGTTTCTTGCGAGGGAAACTTGCCGCTGTGCGCATCACACCTTCCTCTTGGGGTTCCCAACGGACGCGTGTCGAACGAAAAGACAATACGTCAACCACGCGCATCAAGCAAATTTCTGGCGCCGTTGCCGGGGATCTGAAGAAAAGTTACTCCACAAACATTTCTAACTCCCACGCCAACTCCGCGCCAGCAACAAATTTCACGGCGCCGTTGTCGGGGAGATCAAGACACGCTTGCAAGGGGAGTCTCCACTTCTCAATCTCTTTACTTTGTTTTTGTCTTGCTTTATTTTATTTACTACTTTGTTTGCTGCATTATATCAAAACACAAAAAAAATTAGTTGCTAGCTTTACTTTATTTGCTATCTTGTTTGCTATATTGAAAACACAAAAAAAATTAGTTTACTTGCATTTACTTTATCTAGTTTGCTTTATTTACTGTTGCTAAAATGGCCAACGCTGAAAATACTAAGTTGTGTGACTTCACAACCACAAATAATAATGATTTCTTATGCACACCTATTGCTCCACCTCGCTACTACAGCAGAATTCTTTGAAATTAAACCTGCTTTCTGAATCTTGTTATGAAAGATCAATTTTCCGGAATTAGTTACGATGATGCTCGCTTGCCCATCTTAATAATTTTGTTGAACTATGTGAAATGCAAAAATATAAAGATGTAGATGGTGATATTATTAAACTAAAATTGTTCCCTTTCTCATTAAGAGGAAGAGCTAAAGATTGGTTGCTATCTCTCGCCTAAGAATAGTATTGATTCATGGACTAAATGCAAGGATGCTTTTATTGGTAGATATTATCCCCCTGCTAAAATTATATCTTTGAGGAGTAGCATAATGAATTTCAAACAATTAGATACTGAACATGTTGCTCAAGCTTGGGAAAGAATGAAATCTCTGGTTAAAAATTGCCCAACCCATGGATCGACTACTTGGATGATCATCCAAACCTTCTATGCGGGACTAAATTTTTCTTCACGGAATTTATTGGATTCAGCTGCTGGAGGTACCTTTATGTCCATCACTCTTGGTGAAGCAACAAGGCTTCTTGATAATATGATGATCAACTACTCTGAATGGCACACGGAAAGAGCTCCACAAGGTAAGAAGGTAAATTCTGTTGAAGAATCCTCTTCCTTAAACGATAAGGTTGATGCTATTATGTCTATGCTTGTGAATGATAGGACTAATATTGATCCTAATAATGTTCCGTTAGCTTCATTGGTTGCACAAGAAGAACATGTTGATGTAAACTTCATTAAAAATAATAATTTCAACAACAATGCTTACCGGAACAATTCTAGTAACAACTATAGGCCATATCCTTATAATAATGGCAACAGCTATGGTAATTCTTATGGAAATTCTTACAACAATAATAGGAATTCACCCCTGGACTTGAAGCCATGCTTAAAGAATTTATTAGTACACAAAGCTGCTTTTAACAAATCTGTTGAAGAAAAGCTTGGTAAAATTGATATACTTGCTTCTAAAGTCGATAGTCTTGTCTGCGATGTTGATCTTTTGAAATCAAAAGTTTTGCCTAATGAGAATTATCATAATAAAATTGTTACTACAGCAAATGCCATTCAAGTTAGAATTAATGAGAATATAAGATTAATGGCTGAACTGCGTGCTAGGTGGGATAGAGAAGAAAATGAAAAACTAGCTAAAGAGAAGAATATAGCTAAAGTTTGGACTATTACCACCACTAGTAATGCTAATGCTACACATGTTGCTGCACCTCCTACTCATACTAATAAAAGAATTGGTGTTAGCAATGTTTCCACTTCTAATGCAAAGCGCGAAAACTGCACGAAAGCTGCTAAAACTACTGAAGCCGCTTGTGATAAAGCTGCTGAAATTTTTTCCAACATTGGGGATGATGATCCCATTGCTTTAGATTATAATGGTTTGAATTTTGATGATTGCCACATCTCTGAAGTTATAAAGTTCTTGCAAAAACTTGCTAAAAGTCCTAATGCTAGTGCTATAAATTTGGCTTTCACGCATCATATTACAAATGCTCTCATAAAAGCTAGAGAAGAGAAACTAGAGCGCGAAGCCTCTATTCCTAAAAAGCTAGAGGATGGTTGGGAGCCCATCATTAAGATGAAGGTTAAAGATTTTGATTGTAATGCTTTATGTGATCTTGGTGCAAGTATTTCTGTTATGCCTAAGAAAATTTATAGGGATTTCTAGTTTCGTGCCCCTGGTTCGTTAGTTGTACTCAGTTTTCCCCAGTCCCTTAGTTTTTCCTCAGTTTTCCCCTCCTCTAGTTTGAAACACGCACAAGTGCTTTGGAACGGCCGGTAGCCGTCGGGTCGGAGGCCTTGACCGTTGGTCCGACCGGGTGGGGCCGCACGGGGCAGCTCCTCCCCGACCGTCTCGTGCCGACGGGTAGGGTCGGGGAGACACGTCGGAGCAGCCATCCATCTATCGGCGACGTGTGGGCCGTTTTATTTCATGATTTTATACGCGGTGCTGCCAATGACAAATGGGGCCGCTCTATAGGGCTGCCGCAGCCAATGACCGGTGAGGGTCGTATATTTTTCGGTAAAAGACATATATTGCCGCTCCGTGGGGCTGCCGTAGCCAATGACCGGTGGGGTCGTCTATTTATTTAGGGAAACTCATATATTGCCACTCCGTGGGGCCTCCGCAGACCAATGACCGATGGGGTCGTCTATTTTTCGAGGAAAAGACATATATTGCCGCTCCGTGGGGCTGCCGCAGCCAATGACCGGTGGGGTCGTCTATTTATTTAGAGAAACTCATATATTGCCGCTCCGTGGGGCCTCCGCAGCCAATGACCAGGTGGGGTCGTCTATTTTTCGGGAAAAGACATATATTGCCGCTCCGTAGGGCTGCCGCGGCCAATGACCGGTGGGGTCGTCTATTTATTTAGAGAAACTCATATATTGCCGCTCCGTGGGGCTGCCGCAGCCAATGACCGAGTGGGGTCGTCTATTTATTTAGAGAGAAAAAATCATATCTTGCCGCTCCGATATATGTCTTTAGAGAATATCATAGAGAGAAGCAACAAGTTCGCTAATTAATTATTCTTAAGCTAGACCGGAGAACCGCCGGCAGCTCGTTCCCCACCGTCGGACGGAGCAGCCATCGCCGGCGGCGCGCCGGCGCCTCGTCGCGCCGCCGGCTCGTCCCCCGGCGGCGTCGGACGAGCTGCGGCGCCGCACGTCAACCACGGCTCCAGCACTTGTTTCGTCCGCACGCATTGTACCCACCGGCAGGAAAGTCCGCCGCAAGCGGATCCGCCGCCCACGACGACCGGGATTTGTTCCGCGCACCAATTGGTAGACCTCCGCTTCTGCCTCCCCCGCCCCCTAATCGATTCGGTTCCCGTAATTTATTGGAGTTTGCTGGTACGAAATAGTCCTCAATGTCTCGTCGTAGCGGGTACACCGGCGAGGGTGGGGATTCGATCATGTCGTGGCCACGTTCTACTTCTCCTACCTCGTCGGAAGTGCAGGTATATAGCTTCAGCTCTCTGTACTACCGTTAAATTTGGGGTGAATTTGAAGTTCCGCCATGGCCTCGTTGGGGTGATTTCAGTTGTTCTTTTTTCCATTATTGTTACGCTTAGCCGGGCAAGCCGATGATCCATGGTACATTGCATACCAAGATGAATCAACCCGGTGGTGTAGCCGAGAGGATGGATTTGGAGGAGAAGGTGGCCAATTTAGGTGATGAATTGGCCCGTAAAAACCTGATGATATTCGAGCTGAAGCGTATTGTGGATGAAGAAAAGAAGAATTCAGAGCTTATTCGCAAGGAGAAGTTGAGAGTTGAGACAGATCTTGCCGTATTTGATCAAGTGGTAGAAAATCTAGAACATGAACTAAAAGTGATGGGAGAGGAGAAAAGTAGATTCATACTGTGCAGTTTTATTAGGTGTCATCCCTGTCCTAGCGGTTATGTGGTTACGGTAGACGATTTAGTATAGAATTGTTATTCAGTAGATGGCTCTAACCACCTGTATTTTGTTGTGGCTCTGAGCACCGTATTTCGGTGTACAATTTCCTACTTGTGCTAAGTAATGTGCACGATAATTTTAGCAAGGGATCCCAAAAGTGAAAGCATGTACCAGCCTCGGATCAAATACATATCAATATCTTCCCAATCAAGTTGGGATAGAATTCAAATCATACATACGGATGTACATGGACACATCAAGAACGTGAAGAAGCTTTTATTGAGACGGAGGTAGTAGTTCGAACAATTTTATCCCATTTGGAAATTGAAAAATACAAATTTATAATAATTTATCCCAATTTGCGGCGTCGAACACGGTCGCGCAGCGATGGGCAAGAAAGGCCGGGACGACGGGCGGCTGAGGGGTGGTCATCCGCGCCATCAAACGTTGAAGCGATGTTATCGGCGATGGCTTCAATGTTCGTGGCATCGATGACCGGTGTCGGAACCCGCCGCTGTCTTGGTGTTCTTCATCGGCGACGGATCTGCGGAGGGCTGGATCGGCGGCTTTGCGGCGCGGTTGTAGACGATGGCTTCACTCGTCTTGGCATCGATTCGCACTCTCGGCACCGGAAGTGAGACATCAACGCGCTCCGACATTGAAGGCTGGGTCTGCGCCGTCGAAGCGATGTTGTAGGCGATGGCTTCAATGTTCGTGGCATCGATGACCACTGTCGGCACGGCCGCCGTCTTGGTGTTCTTCATCATTCAACAGATCTGAGAATAGAATCGAAAGTGAGACAGAGAGAGACATTAGACAGAGAGAGACATTTCAACTATTTCTCGACGGTTAGATCCTCACCGGCACTCTTAGATCCACGAGCGCACGCACGGTTAGATGCACGCCGCCGCACGCACGGTTAGATCCGCGCCGCTGCACGCCGACGCACGCACGGTTAGATCCGCGCCGCCGCACGCCGCCGCACGCACGGTTAGATCCGCGCCGCCGCACGGACGGTTAGATCCGCGCCGCCGCACGCACGGTTAGATCCGCGCCGCCGCACGCCGCCGCACGCACGGTTAGATCTGCGCCGCCGCACGCCGCCGCACGCACGGTTAGATCCGCGCCGCCGCGACCGCCGTAGTAAGAGAGGAAATACGAGAGAGGAGGATGCGGCTCGGAATATGCGACCGCCGGGGTTGGTAGGTATGTGCTCTGCTCTTGTCTCCGTATGCGTCCATCGTGGTAGAGAGAGAGATACAGTGCCGTCCGATCATAAATGATCGAACGGTGCAAGCGTTCGTTGAGCTTTCAACTAACCAAGATCCGTGTGACATACATCTCGACCAATCGAGAGATCAGCCGGTGAGTACAAGTTAGGAAAACTGAGTAGAACTAAGAGGGGAAAAGTGAGGAAATGTTTATCGGAAGGGCAAAGCCGAGTATGACTGAGTAAAACAAGTGGGCCCGGAGGGAAAACTGAGTAACACTAAGTAAAACAGGGGCACCCAAATAATAAACGGACTAAGGGAAATTGAAGCTTTTGGCATAAAAATTGTAAAATTGTGTTATTTGAACAATATATTACATTTTGGCCGACTAGATATTGTTTGCAACTCAAAGATACACAAGTGTGACGAATTTGGACTCATTTGGACAAAGTTTGTAAGCATAGTGGGTATTTGGGAGGTGTATTGAGCGAAAAGCCCTGCATCTTCATATCTAGTAGCTCATGGACTAGGAAGTGGTTTTGAAGCTTTTGGCATAAAAACTTCATATCTCTATATTCCTAGCAATACGTAACTGAACGAAGCATTATGCTTCGTTCAGTTACGTATTGCTAGGAATATAGAGATATGAAGTTTTTATGCCAAAAGCTTCAAAACCACTTCCTAGTCCATGAGCTACTAGATATGAAGATGCGGGGCTTTATCGCTCAATACACCTCCCAAATACCCACTATGCTTACAAACTTTGTCCAAATGAGTCCAAATTCGTCACACTTGTGTATCTTTGAGTTGCAAACAATATCTAGTCGGCCAAAATGTAATATATTGTTCAAATAACACAATTTTACAATTTTTATGCCAAAAGCTTCAATTTCCCTTAGTCCAGTTTATTATTTGGGTGCCCCTTGTTTTACTTAGTGTTACTCAGTTTTCCCCCTCGGGCCCACTTGTCTTACTCGGTCATACTCGGTTTTTGCCCGAGATAAACATTTCCTCACTTTTCCCCCTCTTAGTTCTACTCGGTTTTCCTAACTTGTACTCACGCGGCTGATCTCACGATTGGTCGAGATGTATGTCACACGGATCTTGGTTGGTTGAAAGCTCAGCGAACGCTTGCCGTTCGATCATTTATGATCGGACGGCACCTGTCTCTCTCTCTACCACGATGGACGCATACGGAGACAAGAGCGAGACACATACCTACCAACCACGGCGGTCGCATATTCCGGTCGCATCCTCCCTCTCTCGTATTTCCTCTCTTACTACGGCGGTCGCGGCGGCGCGAGATCTAACCGTCGCGTGCGGCGAGGCGTGCGGCGGCGCAGATCTAACGGTGCGTGCGGCGGCGTGCGGCGGCGCGGCCTGGGCCGTGCGTGCGGCGCAGCGCGGATCTAGCCCGTCCGGTGGGGCGCGGATCCTAACCGTGCGTGCGGCGGCGTGCGGCGGCGCGGATCCTAGCCGTGCGTGCGTCGGCGTGCGCCGGCGTGGATCTAACCGGTGCGTGCGGCGGCGTGCATCTAGCCGGTGCGTGCGCTGTGGATCTACGGTGCCGGTGAGGATCTAGCCAGTCGAAATAGTTGAAATGTCTCTCTCGTCTAATGTCTCTCTGTCTCACTTTCGATTCTATTCTCAGATGCGTTGAATGATGAAGAACACCAAGACGGCGGCCGTGCCGAGACGGTGGTCATCGATGCCACGAACATTGAAGCCATCGCCTACAACATCGCTTCGACGGCGCAGGACCCGGCCTTCAATGTCGGGAGCATTGATGTCTCACTTCCGGTGCTAGGAGTGCGAATCGATGCCAAGACGATTGAAGCCATCGTGCTACAACCCGGCACGCAAAGCCGCCGAGTCCGACCCTCCGCGGATCCGTCGGCGATGAAGAACACCAAGACGGCTGGCGGTTCGACGACCGGTCATCGATGCCACGAACATTGAAGCCATCGCCGATAACATCGCTTCAACGTTTGATGGCGCGAGATGACCACCCCTCAGCCGCCGTCGTCCAGGCCTTTCTTGCCCATCGGCTGACGCGGCCGTGTTCGACGCCGCAAATTGGGATAAATTATTATAAATTTGTATTTTTCAATTTCCAAATGGGATAAAATTGTTCGAACTACTACCTCCGTCTCAATAAAAGCTTCTTCCACGTTCTTGATGTGTCCATGTACATCACGTATGTATGATTTGAATTCTATCCCAACTTGATTGGGAAGATATTGATATGTATTTGATCCGCGAGGCTGGTACATGCTTTCACTTTTGGGATCCCTTGCTAAAATTATCGTGCACATTACTTAGCACAAGTAGGAAATTGTACACCGAAATACGGTGCTCAGAGCCACAACAAAATACGGTGGTTAGAGCCATCCTGCTGAATAACAATTCTATACTAAATCGTCTACCGGAACCACATAGCCGCTAGGACAGGGGATGACACCTAATAAGCTGCACGAGATGAATCTACTTTTCTCCTCTCCCATCACTTTTAGTTCATGTTCTAGATTTTCTACCACTTGATCAAATACGGCAAGATACTGCTCTCAACTCTCAACTTCTCCTTGCGAATAAGCTCATGTTCTTCTTTTCTTCATCCACAACTACGCTTTGTCTCGAATATCATCAGGTTTTTACGGGCCAATTCATCACCTAAATTGGCCACCTTCTCCTCCAAATCCATCCTCTCGGCTACACCAACCTGGGTTGATTCATCTTGGTATGCAATGTACCATGGATCATCGGCTTGCTGCTAAACTGTAACAATAATGGAAAAAAGAACAATCGAAATCACCCCAACGAGGCCATGGCGAACTTCAAATTCACCCCAAATTTAACGGTAGTACGAGAGGCTGAAGCTATGCACTCACTTCCGACGAGGTAGGAGAAGTAGAACGTGGCCACGACATGATCGAATCCCACACCTCGCAGGTGTACCCGCTACGACGAGACATTGAGGACTATTTCGTACACTGCAAACTCCAATAAATTACGGGAACCGAATCGATTAGGGGCGGGGGGGGCGAGAGCGGAGGTCTACCAATTGGTGCGCGGAACAAATCCCGGTCGTCGTGGGCGGCGGATGCGCTGCGGCGGACTTTCTGCGCGAGTGGGTACAATGCGTGCGGACGAAACAAGTGCTTGGAGCCGTGGTTGACGATGCGGCGCCGCGGTTCGTCCGACGCCGCGCCGGGGGGCAGAGCCGGCGGCGCGACGAGGCGCCGGCGCGCCTGCGGCGGATAGGCAGCTCGCGTCACGACGGTGGGGAACGAGTTGCCAGCGGTTCTCCCGGTCTAGCTTAAGAATAATTAATTAGCGAACTTGTTGCTTCTCTCTATGATATTCTCTAAAGACATATATCGGAGCGGCAAGATATGATTTTTTCTCTCTAAATAAATAGACGACCCCACCGGTCATTGGGCCAGCGCAGCCACGGAGCGGCAATATATGAGTTTCTCTAAATAAATAGGCGACCCCACTTGGTCATTGGCTGCGGCCCTACGGAGCGGCAATATATGTCTTTTTCGAAAAATAGACGACCCCACTTGGTCATTGGGCTGCGGAGGCCCCACAGAAGCGGCAATATATGAGTTTCTCTAAATAAATAGACGACCCCACTGGTCATTGGCTGCGCAGCCCACGAGAGCGGCAATATATGTCTTTTCCGAAAAATAGACGACCCCATCGGTCATTGAGTGCTGGAGGCCCCACGAGTGGCAATATATGAGTTTCCCTAAATAAATAGACGACCCCACCGGTCATTGGCTACGGCAGCCCCACGGAGGCGGCAATATATGTCTTTTGCTGAAAAATATACGACCCCACCGGAGTCGATTGGCTGCGGCAGCCCTATAGAGCGGCCCCATTTGTCATTGGCGGACACCGCGTATAAAATCATGAAATAAACGGCCCACACGTCGGCGATAGATGGATGGCTGCTCGCCAGGCGTGTCTCCCGGCCCTACCGTCGGCACGAGACGGTCGGGGGCAGCTCGCCTGTGCGGCCCCACCGGTCGGACTAACGGTCAAGGCCTCGACCGGCGGCTACGGCCGTTCCAGGCACTTGTGCGTGTTTCAAACTAGGA
This sequence comes from Lolium rigidum, assembly GCF_022539505.1. Taxonomy (NCBI): domain Eukaryota; kingdom Viridiplantae; phylum Streptophyta; class Magnoliopsida; order Poales; family Poaceae; genus Lolium; species Lolium rigidum. The sequence continues at coordinate 170,115,101 of NC_061512.1, read as the reverse complement.
GAGAGGGAAAAGCGAGGGAAAAACTAAGGAATGTGAAAACTGAGTAACTAACGAACCGGGGGCACGAAACTAGAAATCCCTATAAATTTTCTTAGGCATAACGAAATACTTGCACCAAGATCACATAAAGCATTACAATCAAAATCTTTAACCTTCATCTTAATGATGGGCTCCCAACCATCCTCTAGCTTTTTAGGAATAGAGGCTTCGACGCTCTAGTTTCTCTTCTCTAGCTTTTATGAGAGCATTTGTAATATGATGCGTGAAAGCCAAATTTATAGCACTAGCATTAGGACTTTTAGCAAGTTTTTGCAAGAACTTTATAACTTCAGAGATGTGGCAATCATCAAAATTCAAACCATTATAATCTAAAGCAATGGGATCATCATCCCCAATGTTGGAAAAAATTTCAGCGGCTTTATCACGAGGCGGTTTCGATGGTTTTAGCGGTTTCGAGCGATTTTCGCGCTTTGCATTAGAAGTGGAAACATTGCTAACACCAATTCTTTTATTAGTATGAGTAGGAGGTGCAGCAACATGTGTAGCATTAGCATTACTAGTGGTGGTAATAGTCCAAACTTTAGCTATATTCTTCTCTTTAGCTAGTTTTTCATTTCTTCTCTATCCCACCTAGCACGCAGTTCAGCCATTAATCTTATATTCTCATTAATTCTAACTTGAATGGCATTTGCTGTAGTAACAATTTTATTATGATAATTCTCATTAGGCAAAACTTTTGATTTCAAAAGATCAACATCGGAGGCAAGACTATCAACTCTAGAAACAAGAATATCAATTTTACCAAGCTTTTCTTCAACAGATTTGTTAAAAGCGGTTTGTGTACTAATAAATTCTTTAAGCATGGCTTCAAGTCCAGGGGTGAATTCCTATTATTGTTGTAAGAATTTCCATAAGAATTACCATAGCCGTTGCCATTATTATAAGGATATGGCCTATAGTTGTTACTAGAATTGTTCAGGTAAGCATTGTTGTTGAAATTATTATTTTTAATGAAGTTTACATCAACATGTTCTTCTTGTGCAACCAATGAAGCTAACGGAACATTATTAGGATCAATATTAGTCCTATCATTCACAAGCATAGACATAATAGCATCAACCTTATCATTCAAGGAAGAGGATTCTTCAACGAGAATTTACCTTCTTACCTTGTGGAGCTCTTTCAGTGTGCCATTCGGAGTAGTTGATCATCATATTATCAAGAAGCCTTGTTGCTTCACCAAGAGTGATGGACATAAAGGTACCTCCAGCAGCTGAATCCAATAAATTCCGTGAAGAAAAATTTAGTCTGCATAGAAGGTTTGGATGATCATCCAAGTAGTCAGTCCATGGGTTGGGCAATTTTTAACCAGAGATTTCATTCTTTCCCAAGCTTGAGCAACATGTTCAGTATCTAATTGTTTGAAATTCATTATGCTACTCCTCAAAGATATAATTTTAGCGGGGGGATAATATCTACCAATAAAAGCATCCTTGCATTTAGTCCATGAATCAATACTATTCTTAGGCGAGAGATAGCAACCAATCTTTAGCTCTTCCTCTTAATGAGAAAGGGAACAATTTTAGTTTAATAATATCACCATCTACATCTTTATATTTTTGCATTTCACATAGTTCAACAAAATTATTAAGATGGGCAGCGGCATCATCGGAACTAATTCCAGAAAATTGATCTTTCATAACAAGATTCGATAAAGCGAGGTTTAATTTCAAAGAATTCTGCTTGTAGTAGCGAGGTGGAGCAATAGGTGTGCATAAGAAATCATTATTATTTGTGGTTGTGAAGTCACACAACTTAGTATTTTCAGCGTTGGCCATTTTAGCAATAGTAAATAAAGCAAACTAGATAAAGTAAATGCAAGTAAACTAATTTTTTTGTGTTTTCGATATAGCAAACAAGATAGCAAATAAAGTAAAACTAGCAACTAATTTTTTTGTATTTTGATTTAGTGCAGCAAACAAAGTAGTAAATAAAACTAAAGCAAGACAAAAACAAAGTAAAGAGATTGAGAAGTGGAGACTCCCCTTGCGGCGTGTCTTGATCTCCCCGACAACGGCGCGAGGAAAATGTGCTTGATGGCGTGTATTTCGACACGTTCGTTGGGCAACCCCAAGAGGAAGGTATGATGCGCACAGCGGCAAGTTTTCCCTCGAGTAAGAAACCAAGGTTTATCGAACCGGGAGGAGCCAAGAAGCACGTTGAAGGTTGATGGCGGCGAGATGTAGTGCGGCGCAACACCGGGAGATTCGGCGCCAACGTGGAACCTGCACAACACAACCAAAGTACTTTGCCCCAACGAAACGAGTGAGGTTGTCAATCTCACCGAGCTTGCTGTAACAAAGGATTAACCGTATTGTGTGGAAGATGATTGTTTGCGGAGAAAACGGTAAAAACAAGTATTGCGGTAGATTGTATTTCGGTAAAGAGAATTGGACCGGGGTCCACGGTTCACTAGAGGTGTCTCTCCCATAAGACGAACGGCATGTTGGGTGAACAAATTACGAGTTGGGCAATTGACAAATAAAGAGAGCATGACAATGCACATACATATCATGATGAGTATAGTGAGATTTAATTGGGCATTACGACAAAGTACATAGACCGCCATCCAGCTGCATCTATGCCTAAAAAGTCCACCTTCGGGTTATCATCAGAACCCCCTCCGGTATTAAGTTGCAAGCAACGGACAATTGCATTAAGTATGGTGCGTAATGTAATCAACAACTACATCCTTAGACATAGCATCAATGTTTTATCCCTAGTGGCAACGGCACAACACAACCTTAGAACTTTACGTCACTTTGTCCCAGGTGTCAATGCGAGGCATGAACCCACTATCGAGCATAAGTACTCCCTCTTGGAGTTACAAGCATCTACTTGGCCAGAGCATCTACTAGTAACGGAGAGCATGCAAGATCATAAACAACACATAAGCATAACTTTGATAATCAACATAACAAGTATTCTCTATTCATCGGATCCCAACAAACGCAACATATAGAATTACATATAGATGATCTTGATCATGATAGGCAGCTCACAAGATCCGACAATGATAGCACAATGGGGAGAAGACAACCATCTAGCTACTGCTATGGACCCATAGTCCAGGGGTAGACTACTCACTCATCACTCCGGAGGCGACCATGGCGGTGTAGAGTCCTCGGGAGATGATTCCCCTCTCCGGCGGGAGTGCGGAGCGATCTCCGGATCCCCGAGATGGGATCGGCGGCGACGGCGTCTGCGGAAGGTTTTCCGTATCGTGGCTCTCGGTGCTGGGGGTTTCGTCACGGAGGCTTTAAGTAGGCGGAAGGGCAAGTCAAGAGGCGGCACGGGG
>NC_061512.1:169932345-170111643 GCF_022539505.1 Lolium rigidum | reverse complement strand
AAAGAAAAAAGGCAAATATCCGGAAATTAGGGGTAAAAAATAAATCCAACAAAGGAAAGGTTTATTGTTCATAGAGGTTGAAGATTTTGTAACAATAAATTTTGTAACGAGGACATTCTACGTACAAGTTGTTTTTAAAGTATTTCTTTTGTATTATTGGGGGTTGCAATTTTTGAAACCATACCACGTGTGAAAAATCTTGATCACTCCATACCCTGCATGGATCATCGTATTTTGGAAAAAATATCAAAAAGTAGATTTTGAAATTTTAAAATTCTGAAAAGTTTTATGATTTATTCTATCAACTTGAAGATCTTAGAGCGATAGAGATTGTATTGAAGTCTGCAAAATAAAGATAAACCTGTTGTGAACCAGTGCAACGTTTAGAACCATATAGTATATCTAAGACATGACACATTTCGTCTATATGGAGGCTGACATATGGGACCCAAAGAAAAATCCAAGTAGCCAGAAATCAGGAGTCAACAAAATCCAAGAAAGGAAAATTTTATAGTTCAGAGAGGATGACATATGGGACCCAATTTGCGGCATCGGCCTCAAAGTTTCGAAGATGGCAGGGGATCCAAAGAAAAAGCCAAGTAGGCGAGAAATTAGGGGGCCAAAAATAATCAAAGAAAGGAAACGCTTGTCGTTCAAAGAGTATGACATATGGGACCCATTTGCCGGCGACGTCCTCGACTTTTCAAAGGCTGCGGGGGATCCAAAGAAAAAGCCAATTAGCCATAAACCGGGGGCCAAAAATAATTCAATAAAGGAAACGTTCATTGTACATTGAGGCTGACATATGGGACCCATTTGCGGCGGCATCCTCAACGTTAACAAGACGGCGGGGGATCCGAGAGAAAAGTCAATTTTCTAGAAATCACGAGTAAAAAAAATCCAAGAAAGGGAACATTAATCGTTCCGAGAGGATGACATCTGGGACCCATTTTACAGAAGCGTCCTCATTGTTTCTATGGTGACAGGGGATCGAAAAAAAGGCAAATAGCCAGAAATTAGGGGACAAAAATAAATCTAACAAAGGAAAGGTTTATAGTTCACAGAGGCTGACATGTGGGTCCCATGAGCCAGCAGGGTCTTTAACGTTTCAAAGGTGGCATGAGATCGAAAGAAAATGGCAAGTGACAAAATATCAGGAGCCAAAGATAATCCAAGAAAAGAAACTTGATAGTACATAGAGGATGACATGCGGGTCCCATTTAGCAGCAGCGGTATCACCGTTTGAGAGGCGGCAGGGGATCGAAAGAAAAAGGCAAGTGACCAAATATGAGGTGCCAAAAGAAAGTTGATTGCTCATAGAGGATGACATGCGGGTCCCATTTAGCAGCAGCGGTCTCAACGTTTCCAAGGCGGCAAGGGATCAAAAGAAAAAGGAAGTAGCCAGAAATCAGGGGGTCAAAAAAAATCCAAGAATAGAAAGAATTTTGGTTCATAGAGGATGACATGCGGGACCCATGAGTGCCAAAAATAATCCAAGAAAAGAAATTTTATTGTACATAGAGGATGACATGCGGGTCCCATTTTGCGGCGAGCGGTCTCAACGTTTCCAAGGCGGCACAGGACCAAAAGAAAAATGAAGTAACCAGAAATCAGGGGGTGAAAAAAATCCAAGAAAAGAAAGATTTCAATTGGGCTACATCTAGACATCTAGGCCTTCGAACTATCCTACTGGGCCTTTTGACTCGTACAATTTCAGCCCACTCCAAAACAGGAAAGTTCGGATTTTTCTAAAAAAAACAGGAGAGTCCTATGCTCCGCAAAAACAAAAGACAAGGAGATTCAACATATAAGTTTGTTTATGTAAAAATAAAGATTTAATTTATCCGTTCGAAATAGCTCAGAGCGAAATACACTGTTTATGTCTGCAAAATAGTCAAGATATCACATGTTTCTTGTACGAGGAGGCTGACATCGGGGACCCATGAGCCAGCAGCGTCGTCAACGTTTTAAAGACGGCGAGAGGATCGAAAGAAAAAAATAAACCAAAAATCAGTTGAAATTTTTTCCAAAAAAAGAAATATTTATCGTTACGAGAGGATGACATGCGGGACCCATGAGGCAGCAGCATCCTCAACGTTTCCAAGGCGACACATGATTTAAAAAAAAAGGCAAAATAGCCAGAAACTAGAGGTCAAAATAACTCCAAGAAAGGAAAGGTTTATTGTTCATAAAGGCTGACATGTTGGACCCATGAGCCAGCAGAATCCTCATTGTTTCAATGGCGGCAGGGGATCAAAAGAAAAAAAGAAGTAGCTAGAAATTAGGGGTCAAAAATAACTCCAAGAAAGGAAACTTTTATTGTTCGTAGAGGATGACATGCGGGACCCATGAGCCAGCAGCTTACTCAACGTTTCAAAGGCGGCATGAGATCGAAAGAAAAAGGCAAGTGACAAAATATCGGGAGCCAAAGATAATCCAAGAAAAGAAACTTTATTGTACATAGAGGATGACATGCGGGTCCCATTTAGCGACGGCGGTCTCAACGTTTCAAATGCGGCTTGAGATCAAAAGAAAAAGAAAGTTGATTGTACATAGAGGATGACATGCGGGTCCCATGAGTCGGCGGCTTACTCAACGTTTCCAAGGCGGCAGGGGATCAAAAGAAAAAGGAAATAGCCAAAAATCAGAGGGTGAAAAAAATCCAAGAAAATAAACTTTTATAGCACATAGAGGATGACATGCGGGTCCCATGAGCCAGCAGGTTCCTAGACGTTTTCAAAGGCGGCATGAGATCGAAAGAAAAAGGCAAGTGACCAAATATCAGGAGCCAAAAATAATTCAAGAAAAGAAACTTGATAGTACATAGAGGATGACATGCGGGTCCCATTTAGCAGCAGCGGTATCACCATTTGAGAGGCTGCACGGGATCGAAAGAAAAAGGCAAGTGACCAAATATGAGGTGCCAAAAAAATTCCAAGAAAAGAAAGTTGATTGCACATAGAGGATGACATGCGGGTCCCATTTAGCGGCGGCTCTCAACGTTTCCAAGGCGGCAAGGGATCAAAAGAAAAAAGGAAGTAGCCGAGAAATCGGGGGCTCAAAAAATCCAAGAATAGAAAGAATTTTGGTTCATAGAGGATGACATGCGGGACCCATGAGTGCCAAAAATAATCCAAGAAAAGAAATTTTATTGTACATAGAGGATGACATGCGGGTCCCATTTTGCGGCGGCGGTCTCAACGTTTCCAAGGCGGCACGGGACCAAAAGAAAACTGAAGTAGCCGGAAATCGGGGGGTGAAAAAAAATCCAAGAAGAAAGATTTCAATTGGGCGCATCCGGACATACGGGCCTTCGAACTATCCTGCTTGGCCTTTTGACTCGTACAATTTCAGCCCACTCCAAAACAGGAAAGTTCGGAATTTTCTAAAAAAAAATAGGAAAGTCCTATGCTTCGCAAAAACAAAAAAACAAGGAGATTCAACATATAAGTTTGTTTATGTAAAAATAAAGATTTATTTTATCCGTTTGAAATAGCTCAGAGCGCAATACACTGTTTATTGTCTGCAAAATAATCAAGATATCACATGTTTGTTGTACGGGGAGGCTGACATCGGGGACCCATGAGCCAGCAACGTCGTCAACGTTTTAAAGACGGCAGGGGAGGGAAAGAAAAAATAAACCAAAAATCTGTTGGTAAAAAATCCAAGAAAAGAAACATTTTCGTTCTAAGAGGATGACATGCGGGACCCATGAGGCAGCAGCATCCTCAGCGTTTATTGTTCATAGAGGCTGACATGTGGGACCCGTGAGCCGGCGGCGTCCTCAACATTTTAAAGGTCTGCAGGAGATCGAAAGAAAAAATAAGCCAAAAATCGTTTGGTAAACAAAATCCAAGAAAAGAAACATTTACCGTTACGAGAGGATGACATGCGGGACCCATGAGGCAGCGGCATCCTCGGCGATTTCAAGGCGGCGGGGATCAAAAGAAAAAAGGAAATATCCAGAAATTGATTAGGGATTCAAAATAAATCCATCAAAGGAAAGTTTTATTGTTCATAGAGGATGACATGTGGGACCGACACCGCCAACGAGCGTCCTCATCGTTTCGAGAGGGCAGGAGATCAAAAGAAAAAGGCAAATAACCAGAAATTAGGGGTCAAAAATAACTCCAAGAAAGAAAACTTTTATTGTCGTAGAGGATGACATGCGGGACCCATGAGCCAGCAGCTTAGTCAATGTTTCAAAGGCGGCATGAGATCGAAAAAAAAGGCAAGTGACCAAATATCAGGTGCCAAAAAAAATCCAAGAAAAGAAAGTTTTATTGTACATAGAGGGTGACATGCGGGTCCCATGAGCCAGCAGGTTCCTCAACGTTTCAAACGTGGCATGAGATCGAAAGAAAAAGGCAAGTGGCGAAATATCAGGATCCAAAAATAATTCAAGAAAAGAAACTTGATTGTACATAGAGGTTGACATGTGGGACCTATGAGCCGACGAGAGTCCTCAACGTTTCAAAGGCGGCAGGGGATCAAAAGAAAAAGGAAATAGCCAAAAATCAGAGGGTGAAAAAAAACCAAGAAAATGAACTTTTATAGTACCTAGAGGATGACATGCGGGTCCCATGACCCTGCAGGTTCCTCAACGTTTCAAACGTGGCATGAGATTGAAAGAAAAAGGCAAGTGACCAAATATCAGGAGCCAAAAATAATTCAAGAAAAGAAAGTTTTATAGTACATAGAGGATGACATGCGGGTCCCATTTAGCGACGAGCGGTATCACCGTTTGAGAGGCTGCACGGGATCGAAAGAAAAAGGCAAGTGACGAAATATGAGGAGCCAAAAGTAATTCAAGAAAAGAAAGTTTTATAGTACATAGAGGATGACATGCGGGTCCCATTTAGCGAGCAGCGGTATCACCGTTTGAGAGGCGGCGGGGGATCGAAAGAAAAAGGCAAGTGACCAAATTTGAGGTGCCAAAGAAAACTCCAAGAAAAGAAAGTTGATTGCACATAGAGGATGACATGTGGGTCCCATTTAGCGACGGCGGTCTCAACGTTTCCAAGGCGGCAAGGGATCAAAAGAAAAAGGAAGTAGCCGGAAACAGGGGGTCAAAAAAAATCCAAGAATAGAAAGAATTTTGGTTCATAGAGGATGACATGCGGGACCCATGATCCTGCATCGTAAACGGCTCGATCGGAGAGCGTTGAACGAGATGGCGCGATCGAGAAAAAAACAATGCCAGAGAGGCTGCCATCCGGGCCCTACATCCCTCGGCGGTGCGGATTTGCGTTGACTCGGCCGGCGAACCCGAGAATTCGAGATGCACCACGTCCGGGACACCATACGCCACGTTTTGGCCGTTTTCGTCGGGCTAGGTGGCCTCAAAAACGAGAAAAAAAACGTTTTGACATGCACAACGGAGAGACCAAAAATCGTCGGCCATGGTACACCAGCAAACACGGCGCGACTTCAACTTCGTCGGCCATGGCAACTTTTCTTGTAGTGTCACTTCCTATCATGAGCATTAGGTCCGTGCAAGATACGGTCAAATCCCGGTTTGCGTACGACGTCAAGTACGGGAAGGCATGGAAGGCCAAACAATCCGCATTCAAGATGTTGTACGGTGATTGGGAGGAAGCATACAACCGAGTCCCTAGGTTGTTGTTAGCGATGGACTCAACTAACCCGGGCATGGTGCATGTGGTGGAGCCTTCCGCAACCAAAATGGCATTGCATGACGGTAAAAGAGTGAGGGTATTTCACCGTGCATTTTGGTCATTCCAGCAATGCACGAGGGCATTCGAACATTGTAGGCCCATCATAGCCGTGGATGGTACCTTCTTGACCGGGCAGTACAAGGGCACACTACTGGTGGCAATAGCAAATGATGCGAGCAACCGTTTAGTACCACTGGCTTTTGCATTGGTAGAGATTGAGAACAATGATAACTGGCAATGGTTTTTCCATATATTGAGGATGAGGGTCATACCACCCTCAAAGGAAGTGTGTGTCATATCCGATCGTCATCAAGGAATTCTCAATGCGGTGGAAGAGGCAATTCCCGGGCATGCTCCCTTGCATCACCGATGGTGCATGAGGCATTTTTGTGCAAACTTCTACCGGGCATGCAAGAGCAAAGAGTTGTCTGACCTTCTTCAAGATTGTTGCCTCGCTTACTGCGAGCGCGCTTCGCGAACCTATACAATGGCTTGCTGAAGCACAAAGACCTCAACGCGGGTGGTCAAGAGTTTCTTCATAGACACCTCATATTTAACTCAAAGTGGGCAAGAGCTTATGATGAGGATGGGAGGAGATATGGTCAAATGACAAGCAACATGGCCGAGTGCTTCAACAATGTGTTGAAGGGTGTCCGTGCATTGCCGTGACGGCAATCATTCAATACACATTCGAGAAGTTGAATGTCTATTTCGAGAACTACACCGATGAAACGGAGAAGGAAATTGCTATGAATTGCGAGTTCCCAACGAAGGTTCAAGAGTTCATGGATTTTCAGGCGAGGAAGGCCGACTCCCAAACGGCTACATGTTATGACAATGTTGACTGGGTTTACCAAGTGAATGAGCCGGGAGGCACCCCACACAAGGTGGTGTCCAACACGGAGGCCGTGCTTTTCCGTGTGTCCCTAAAGACATGTGAATGCACATGTAGGAGGCCCTCTTTGCTTCATTTGGCTTGCTCCCACTTGCTAACAGCGGCACGCACTAGACGTGTCGACTACAATAACCCGCTCACCGTTCGGGAGTCCGAGTTCTCAATTGAAGCTACAAAGAGGACATGGGTTCCAAGGTTTTCTCCTTACTTGGATCAATCACAATGGCCGGAGTATCATGGTGTGCAAGTTTGGCCAGATCCGGAATGGAAGGTTGTGAAACGTGGAAGAAGAAAGACGAAGAGGTATCACGGAGATATGGATAGATGGGGTCATTCGGGAAACAGGTTATTCCAAGAAGCTCGCGAGCCAACTAATTGTGGATCATGCAATAGTAAGGGCCACAATAAAAGGAAGTGCACATCCGGCAAAAAATCAAAGGGCAATGATGCTAGCACAAGTCAAGCATCAAGTAGCCAACAAGCTTCAAATCAACCTCGAAGCCAACAAACCCCAAGCCAACAAACCCCAAGCCAACAAGCTCCAAGTCAACCGTCTCCGCGTCAACCTCCTCCAAGCCAACAAGCTCGAAGAACACAAGCCCCACGGCAACAAGCTCCAAGCACACAAGCCCAACGGCAACAAGCTCCAACGCAACAAGCTCCAAGTCAACAAGCTCCAAGGCAACAAGCCCCACGGCAACAAGCTCCAAGCACACAAGCTCCAAGGCAACAAGCCGCAAGGCATCAAACACAATGGCGACAAGGTCCAAGGCAACCAAGGATTCACGTTGGGCTTAGTAGAGGTCGGCATGGTGGCCGTCGGGGTACTAGTATGCTAGGATACCTAGCGGGGCCTTATCCGTATGTGTCTCCAAGTTACTAATTGCATTGTACTTTCTATTTTCCTATTCCATGACTAACTTTGGTTTTTCAATTTGGTTTTCAGGTATGGCAACTCAACCCACCAAGGGGAAGGGGGCATGGGAGGGCAATGAGAAGGAGGAGTCCGTTTGGGAGGAGGCGGTAAGGACGGTGCGGAAGAGAGAGAAGGAAGAACTTGAGAGGAACAGGCGGGAGGAGATAGCTAAGAAGAAGGAGGAAGATGATCGTATGCAAAGGGGGTATGAGGAATACCTATTGCGCAACAAGAGGAGGAATGACAAGGCGAAGGCCGAACGGGACCGCGAGGCACGGGCAAAATTCCCGAGGAGGCTGCCAACTTGAGCAAATAGCGAGGGAGAGGGCCAATAGGATGCACCTAGAAGAGGTGGCTAGGGAGGCTGAACGCATCAAGGAGGAAAGAGCTCAAACGGAAGATGCAAAGACGGAGGAGCGCCACCACTTCTTCGATTCGGACGTTCAGTTGGCTCATGACATAAGGGAGAAGGAAGAATTGGCTGAAGAATCTAAGAAAAAGAAGGCGAGGGGGAGGGAGCCTTTGCCACGCAGTGATGTCCCTTTGGCTATGTCCTTGTTGTCGAACCTTTTATGTTGTCGAACCATGATATTGTGTGAACCTTGATCTTCTCGAACCTTCATGTCGTTGAACCTTATTGTAATTGGAACCTTGATGTCGTCGAACCTTATTTGTCGTTTGAACCATTATGCTGTGTCGTACATATGTGCAATGTTGTACTCAAACCTGTTTGAATATGGTAGGATTTTTCATGGTTTTAACACAAGTCAATGTGTGGCGCCCTACGCACTGGCGCCACACTGCACTGTGTGGCGCCCGCGGCATCGGCGCCACACATGTCAACATATATCAACTTTTGGGTCGAAAACATCCAGGGGCTCCAGACGATTAGTCCTTAGCCGTTTTGGCGAGCCTCTTTGTGTGGCGCCCGTGGCATCGGCGCCGCACATGCTATTGTGGCGCCCGTGGCATCAGCGCCACACATAGAGCCTCGCCAAAACGGCTAAGTCCCAGGCGATTTGTCTTACAGTATGTTTTGGGCAATTGCAAATGGATGTGTCGGGATGTGTGGCGCCGATGGGAGGGGCGCCACACAGTGCAGTGTGGCGCCAGTGGGAAGGGCGCCACACATTGACTTGTGTAAACCATGAAAAATCCTACCATATTCCAGCAAAACTGCCATCATGTCAACAGCTATTTCATACACACATCATATCAACAGCAATTTCGTACACACATCATAGACATAACATCATCATAGCTAACATCGTAGCACATAGTTTCATACAATTTAAGATAGAATTCAAACAACACGTAGCAATGAAGATAGAGTTCACAACACTCTAAGTTCTAACTATCGGTGTCCGAGCCGGATTCGCCGGTGTGGTAGTGCACACGGCAGGCTGTGTCGTCGAACACCTTGATGATCATCTCGCCGTCCCCCTCGTAGAGGAAGGTGAGCTGGCAGCCGGGCTCGAGCGCGAGGTCACGGGCGAACTTGTCCCACCCCGTGTGTAGGTACATCTTGCCCTACCCGTCGAACAGGACCTCCACGGGCCAGCGGCAGAAGTTGCAGCTAGCCTCCCGTAGGCTGCAAGCTGCGCCGGCTCGACGCCATCGACGAACTCGGCGAACTTGTCCGGTAGCCGCTTGATGCCGAGTGGGTCGTCGTCGATGCGGAGGAGGAACTCGAAGCAGCGTTCCTCATGCGAAGACGAGGAGGGTGCAGGTGATGGTGAGCGTGGAGCCGTTGCTGCTCCACCGCAGCGGCCCCTTCCCGGCCCAGGGCCGCGGCCTCGACCGCCTCGCCGGCCACCGGGACAGGCCATCCTACATGTTTACATGTTTGAACCATATTATGACCCATTCCACTAACAAATATGAGTTACTCCATCAAAAATACTAGGCATATGTAACACATTTGAATGCATTTCCTAGGTAAATATTACACATTTCAACACATACATACATAGGGTTCATACACATACATGTGAAATTTCATATCTAGGTTTCAACAAATCTATGGTTCAAACACATGCATACATGAGGCTACCATCTCCAACACAAACACTACAATATAGAGTGCACAAAAAAAATTCCATGTCTAGGGTTCATGTCCAAATCTAGCAAGATCTATGAAATTAGTGGATGAATGGAGAAGATTCGAAGGGGATTACCTTGAGAAATGGATGGGGAACGATCTCCACGGACATATCTGGTGATTTGGTGGGGGGGGGGGGGGGGAGGGAGAGAGAGAGCCGACCGCCTCTGTGAGGAGAGAAGACGAACAGAGGGAGAAAGAAAGAAGAAGGGTCGGGCTGGCTGGGCGCGCGCGTCCAAACTTAAGTGGACGTGTGGCGCCCTTGCCAGCGGCGCCACACTTTCAAAGTGTGGCGCCGTCCTGCCACGTCGGATCGGCTCACCAGCTCAGCGTCGACGGGCCACGTCGGATGGGTTTGTGGCGCCGGCAGCAGGGGCGCCACATGTGCATGTGTGGCACCCATGAAAGGGGCGCCACACAAAAGGGTTAGATGAGTGAAATAGTTTCGCCGGAAGATCAGTCTGTGCTTTTCTTTCATTTTGGGTTATTTTTGTGCAAATCGCCGTTTCCGATTAATAGTTATGAACGTCACCAATCGAACGACTGTATTTTGCTGCTACCTTTTTCCATGTATCCACATGTTCAACTGTGCGTGAACCTTCTGGTTTGAGGTTTCCACATTATTGTAGAAATGCCATGACGTTCCTCTATAAGTCTGCTCATTAAGCATTTCTATTTTTTTCTATTGGAAGAGAGATTCCGCTGATTAACTTATAAAATCACTATCATCAATTATCTAGGCTAAAAATCGAGCGTGAACAGACAAAATTGTGTGTTGCCTCTTTTTCAAACGATTGAAGAGGTCAACTAAAGGGAATGAATATGCAACTACAAATTTAAATATATTTCAATTAATAAAGTAGGCTCTCTAAATTATGCATCTAAATGAGGGCAACATATATGTCAAGATCAAGACACAACTAGATGCACAATATAAACACGATAATAAGCTAGTAACAAATAAATGGGATGAGAAATAGTCACACAATGGAGTCAAAGGATGTAGTTCACATATTTGGAGTTTCTAGCCTCCATTGCAGCGGTGTGGTAAAACAATGCCCACCAATAACCACAATGTCTCAACATATTCTTCTCGAGCCTTTGCACAATGTGAATGCCTTGCGCCTATCCTAAGAAACCATTGATTGTAAGTACGGATAAATCTGCCAATCTATGGTCTCATCTAACATGCCCTTGGGAAATCCATGATTTAGGGAGATGGGGTGCTTTACCACCATGAGTGATGTGGAAATAGTAGATCTACCCATTTGCCTAAGAGGGTAGGAACCATGGTCACTAATGTTGAAGAGGGGTGAGACCTTGGTCGCTGTTGTCGGAGAGGGAGGAGACCGCCGGCACTATATTGTCGAAGAGGGAGAGAACAACGGAAGGGGAGATTGGGATTTTTCCCTGGTGTGAGTGAGTGTGTGATCACAAGGTGAGTTTTCCACTATGGGCAAAATGTGACCCAATATTTCCCGCCAAAACTCTACGCCCGAACGGGCTGAGTAGCTGAGAACGGTTAACCTCGTGGGCTTGACCTGTGGTGCGTGGCCCAGACACCTCGTCTGAATAATCAAATTGTATCTGGTGGACCTGATGGGCTCCCATGTCGGTAAGCAAACACGGCTTTTATTTTCTGGGAGGTGCTATACACCGACCGGGTCGGTGCGGATGGGGTGCCGCACACCCCCCGACCCGGCGGTTCTGTAGTGGGCCGTGGCACATCAGGTAAGTTCTTTTTTGTTTTTCTTATTCTCCTTTTCAATTTTGTTTACATATTTTCATTATGTAAAAAACAGAAATATTTTTTGAATCCATTTATTTTAAAATCCAAAAGGTTTAATTTTTATGACTTTTTTAAAAATTATTTTTTCAAAAATTAAAAATTTAATTTTTTTAGAATTTAAATATTTTTCAACTTTAATTTTTTTTGAGATTGAACATTTGTAAAAATTTTGATTTTTTTAAATGTAAATATTTTTGAACATAAACATATTTTAAATTTGAACATTTTTTTATATGAACATTTTTCAAATATGAACAATTTTTTAACTTTGAACGTTTTTTAGATTTGAACATTTTTTAAGTTAGAACATTTTTTAGTTTGAACATTTTTTAGTTTGAACAATTTTAAAGTTTGAACAGTTTTAAAAATTGAACATTTTTTAAATTTGTACGTTTTACGAATTTGAGAAAAAGGAAAATGAAAAAAGGACACAAAAACAGGAAAAAGAAACAGAAAAGATAAGAGAAAGAATAAACAGAAAACGGAAAAAGAAGGAAAAGGCCGAAATGGGCCGGGGCCTATATATACCCGACCATGGGTGTGCGGCATGCCGTACACACCGACCTGGTCGGTGTATAGGCTTGCCTTATTTTCTACTCTAAACCGTTGCAAAAAAGGCCCAAGCCCACATGCCAATTCTTAAAAAAAAAAGGCCACATCCCAACAATGGAAAAAGGTCGAGCTCCAGAGATGTCTACCGGCGATCTGCTGATTTGTACTACTCCTTATTTTTTTCTGCTGCATCACCAATCTGGATCCTGTGATCCTGTCATGAGATTGTCGCATGTGCACGGCCACTGAATACACTCCACTATTGAAACCATTTTCCACGAATTTTGTTGCCTCTGTCTACTAGTTATATCCACATTCTGCAACTACTAGAGTGCTAGTTGTCCGGCGGCCATTGCTTCGCTCGATTTCTCCTACGCAGTTCTCCAGGTACGCTTCTGTAACCTTCCACACCCGCCCGCAGTTCGTTCTTCGCGCAATTCACCGCTAGCTTTCTCCCTCGTCCAACTTTTCTGATGTATTTCGAGCTTTTAGCGAGGGGAAAGGGGGGCAAATTTGGCGCACAGTGATTTGGTCAGATTTCGTTCAAGATCCGCCTATTTGGGATGGAACCAGTTGGGAAGCTTCGATTTTGAGTACTAATTGATTTGCTGCCGAAAGCGCTCGGCTTTGGAAGACTGATTCTGACCGTCTGCGGTAGGGCACGCGATCTGGGTAGATCCTGACAGATGCCATCTTTGAGCTCCTCTGTAAAGCACTCTGTCATGGCACCTTGATTAGACCTAAATAAATACACACCGTCAGAAAAATGAGACCTAAGACAGTCTAGAACGCAGCTAGTCGTATTACTCTCTTTCAGTCAGTACTGAAAAACCTAGACCTATAGCACGCAGCCAAGTAACCATGTCTCGCTTTAAATTTACCTTTCAGAGGTTGATGATTCAGTCCCTTGTATTGTTACTACTCCCTATCAGTTAAATCAGTGGTACCATTTGCTGCAATCTCTGCTGACTGCAACTGATTTTCCAGTGCAGAGCATTACTCTCAGTTAATACATTGTTCAGTGCTTCCTGAGGTGCCCAATGGAAATTATCATCCTCATCTCACTTGTTGTGCTTCTTCTACTGGGAGCACTCTTTGTTATTCCAAGATCCATCAGCAAAGGTAAAAAAGGGTGCATGGCTTGTAAGCTTAGAAGTGAAACTGATTTAAATTTATTGGCGCTGAGTAATTGTTGCAATTTAGGTAAAGGAAAGGAAGCACATTCAGGAGGAACTGGGACGGTAAAGATCATCCTTTATATTAGAGCAGTCTGGCTTTCTGTAGTACATCCATGTCTACTTTAAGGAGCAACTTTTTCTTGAACACTTCCATGATGCCTTAGATCGTTTGGTTCATTTGTTAATCTAAGAACAAGATTATTCTAGGTTAATCCAAAAAGCAGCCCATTTCATTTGCTAATGAAACCACATTATTTGCAAAAAAGTTCAGAGGTCTTGGGAGCAGTAAGTAAAGGCTTGTCATAGAAATACAGGTACAAGTACAACTGATGAACTCTGGTACAAAAACAATGCTGTAGCATGGTGTTTCAGAGTCTGGAGGTGCTTTGTAGTTGCATTAACATGCTATTATGTCTTGAACAGATGCCTTTGTTCTTTAGAGGCTTCTTTATGTTTCTTAATCAATGGACATGATTGTTCTAGGTTAATCCAAAATGCACTGCATTCTTATTATCTGTTACTTGCTATTTCAAATTCAGACATCTAGGAGCTATTCAAAGAAAGATGTATCAACTCACAACACAAGGAAGGATTGTTGGATCATAATCAAGGACAAGGTTGGAACAAAGCAATCTACATGTTCACCGACTGCAATCATCTTGCATTATCGTCTAGTTTGAAATTGGAGAATTTATATACTCATCATTCCACAGGTTTATGATGTAACTTCATATGTGGAGGAGCATCCAGGTGGTGATGCCATTCTAAACAATGCTGGTGCTGATTCTACAGAGGGATTTTTCGGGTTTGTAACATCTCATAAACTGTTTTTACATCTGTTCTGCCAGCATTGGTCTTAAATCATGACTCATGATTATGTTATCTGACAGCATTAATTTACTGCACCTTTTGAGGTTAAACTTATTGAAGATCTTTTAGTAGTTTAGTGATATTTTGTCTGTTAGTAATTTCGTCAGTGACAGGTTTAGACTTATGGATCATTACATGTTTATACCCCATTTGAAATTTAATGGTTATTGCACTTCAGATCACTTTAGAAGTCCAACTTAGTAGATGTCTATCAAGGATATTTCTAATTTCTAAATTGCAACAACATGAAAAGGCAATTAGGTTCTGGTTGTTCCTATCCATGATTTCATGTTGCTCTCATAGTTCAAAATTATTGTGAAATGATTTTGTTATGTTTGGGTAGTTGTCACGTAGTGTTGTTCACTTGTTCAAACTGAAAGTTCTTCCCTCAGAAATCATTCTTGGTCCATATCCATGATCAGAGAATATGTGGATGTTATCCGAACAGGACATGAGATATTTAGCATCATTGTCAACTAAAACAGGAAGATCCAGATGATGGATGCTTCATCGGGGAAAATTAAGTTAAAGCATTAAACAATAACACTGATGTGGATTTTTCTTAGCCTGATGGGGATGTTTCTTATTCATTACTTTTGTCAGGAAAGCTATGTCTATTTTTCTGTTAGTATTTCTAGTCCACTATCTTCTTTGAAGAACGCGCAGAGCTTGCACGTCACTATATTAAGAGAGAAGATATGTTATAGAACTGTATAAGCACGAAAGACGCACTTTCACAATCTTTGTACCGCTGAGTTTTTTGGCCTTACATTAATATATTACCTCGACGCGCTTTTAGGCCGCAACATGGCACAAGAGTCTTCGATATCATTGAGGATTTCTGCATCGGCGAATTGAAAGACTGATGATAAAGAGGGGAGGTTGTAAAAGCTCCAAATGTGAACCCATGCTTCTTCCACAGTTTCCTGAATACGACGACAAGGAATGAAAACTTGTTCTAATTGTGACGAGGACTGCTCCCAGGCCCAGCTGTGTGGTTCTGATTTCATCTTTGACCTTGTTGCTTATTGTAGGACCAGTTGTTTGGACTATTTATGTGTCTGAAATGATTTCCTAGCTTTATCTTTTCAAGAAGATATGTTTTCTTAGTTTTATGGAACTTTCTCAGACCAGACAAGGAACTGGGCCAACTTTCATGCTGATTCCTGTCATGACAATGAAAGTTTCACTCGTTTGAAAGATAACCTTTGCCCAGTCAAGTTCCCCCTTAGTCTTGTCTGAGTTGCCTTATAATTTCACACGGTTGGGCTTAAGGGGACACGTCTAAACTTCAGCTGGATCACAGTCCATGAATTAATCTTAGTGGAGACCACAAATAGCAGGTGATATTTCGATATTTGGTCAGGTTTATATGCGAGATTGTGCAAGACAAAAAGAGTACAATACATCTGATTCCCAAGAGACAGTCGATTGTAAAGGATCAAGGATCTTATTTTCCTTGACATAAAAATCAATAATACAATGCAACACCCTCATCTTACACCAGATAAGATAAGAAAAACAAAAGAAACAGTACGAACGAGGAGTCACTAATTTTATCTCCTAAATCTTACACCTGCACTGAGGAAGAACTCGATTGTTCTTCCCTCCTCTGTCACTGGACTAACACCAGAGTTCAGAGGGTGGTCACCTGAAGCTGCCTCTCTAATCTCTACTAGTTTTTTTTTTTCGTTTTACTTTTTCATTCTCTCTTCTTCTCAACAATCTGATGCGAAGAAGCAAGAAATGTCGAAATCCAGATCGGTTCCGTCCAGCGAGAAGGTGGTATCCTCCATGGCAGGCGGTGGCATGCTCGTGGCTGCCATGAACGCAGACACCATCGTGTCAAGCTCACACTGCACCCTCATGGAGAGGTGGTTCGAGCCCGAGGTCGCAGGCGACGGTTCGAGGGACGTGGGCGTCGACACGCCCTGCCAAAAGCAGTTTTCCGGCGTCGACGGCATCAGGCCGCTCACAGCCGGCGAGGAGAAGCTGAAGGGCGTGGTGGCGCTCCAGCACTGCTGATCCTCGTGCGTGAGCCCCTCGGTCTCCACCTTCAGGCTCTGCAGAAGGCTGCGCGCGACCTCCGGCTGCGACTTGGCCGTCGCCGCCGCCGTGACCTTGTGAAGGCAGGTGTGATCGCCGTTGTAGATCACGTCGTAGAGCGTCGGATCCTCGTCGGCGCGCTGCACCTGCTTCGTCGCCGCGCATCCCTGAGTTTTTTGGTGCGTGCAACGGTAGTATGCCCTGCAATGATGCATAGTTCAGGTCAGGCACGGCAAGAAATCAATCATATCTCCAGTTCTGAACTCTGAAAAAAATTCCACTTTCAGAATTTTTTTAGATTGTGTGATGCCAAAAAGAATTTAGCCCAGAAAGCTCAACTATCCAATAGGAACGATTCCTTTTGGAACATATACAATCAGTTGCAACACTCTCTAGCCTGTTCCTCTCTGACAAGTGGATGGTATAACAGCGGAAAGGCCGCAACTTCCACAGAAGGAAAAGAACAACTAGAGAGTCCAAATCCAAAAGAGAGAGATCTCCATGATCTCACAGAAAGCAAAGCAGACGATTTCGTTGCCACTTCCGAAAACATGTGCGGATTAGGCCCTGGAAAAAGATAAACTTTTTGCTGAAATGTGAGAAAACAAACCTCGGATGCTGGGCTCCAAGGATGTCCTTCTGGCCGTACTTCCTCCAGCTGAAGCCATCGTCCTCTGGGGCATCCGCTCCCCCTCCTGCCGAGCTCACCCGAATCTGGCGCTTCCCTTTGTCCATCTTCCTGCAAATCCAAGAACAAACAACCACTTAATAATCTATGGAAAAAGGTCCAAAATCAGACTGATTTGTTCATAAGGTTCATCAGAATTTCAAACAATTTATTCAGCAAGTATCCACTCACCTCTTCTTGTTGGTCTTGAAAGGCATGTCGGAGACGCCGCTAAGGGGGCTGGGCGTCGCGGAGAGCGGCGGCGAGTCGAGGCCGGCGCCGACGGCGGAGCGCTTACGGCCGTCGAAGTCGAAGTGCCCGGACCTGATCATGCTGATGGACTTCTCGGTGACGGTGAAGATCTGCGCGGCCAGGTCCTTGCACAGGTCCGGGGAGCCTCCCAGATGCACGTCGAGCTGCTTCACCAGCTCCTTGATGTGGCTCAGCTCGGTCACCACAAGGCGGCTCCCTCCTCCATTGCCATTCATCACGTTCTCCATCTCTCCTGCTGTGAAATTTTGCTGCTTCAGGGCAAGCTAGGAAAGGATTGTGATTGCGATCGGAAGGCAAGATGGTGCGTGGAGAGAAGAAATGGAGATGTGATCGGAGCTGAGGTGAGGTGAGATGGTGATGAGTGGAGAGAAAGGAGGAGCTCGTATATAATGGGGGCGGAACCGCGTCTCACTGGGTTAAGGTGAGCAGAAACAACAAAGATACTGACCGGTGAGCTTAACAGAGAGTGATATAATTGGCCAATACCATGCCGAATCGGGATGGAATAGTGGATGCACACACACACGGCTATACCAGCAAACTGCCCGGAAGCTTCAGCTTGGACAGTGATTTTTAGACTGAACAATGGCAGCAAAAATTAAATAAAAAAAATAATTTTTTGTTGCATTCTGATCCATGAGAACCTTTCGTAAAGAGGCACTTTGGATCAAAGAAAGGAAACCACACCCAAATTTCTATGCATTTCTTTGGACCAAATATGACGCAGTTAATTTGGATAAAAGGGCCAAATTCTTGTCTAGATTTTCGAAACAAGACAACACACCTTGTGAAAAGCCTCGACTTTGTCCTAGTTGTGTCAAATCAGGTGTTTAGTGTCGTTTTAGGTTCTGGATGTTAGAGCAAGGACTGAAAATCCTCTTTTAGTTCAGCGTGTTGGACTCTTAATCTTTGCCGCGCTTGTTGTGGTTTGAACGCCTCTCATACTTTCGGAGAACTTCCTGCGGTAAAAAAGATAAAAAGCTAGGCGCATCTCACCGAAGTATTGCCCCTTTCATAATTCTCTATTTGCAAATCATATTTACATGATTGTACATGGTCACACGTACGCATATGCCCTTTGCCACTCCTAGCTAAAGTAAATCGTGATAGATACTAGCTCAATGCATGTGACGTCCTGTTGTCTCGTTCAGATTGGGGAATAATGTACATGCAATGCATGTTCGAACCGTCGCTCTCCTATGTGTTTTTGGTGGTGCGTTTTGGGCGTAACGTGTACCCTTTTAGGTTGTGATTTTCATCTTGAGACGGAGCGCATGCTTTTTTAGCTCAGTTCCACACTAAAAGTAACGGCGCCACTTGGGTATAAAAACCAATGCAAAAAAAAATTCCATCCTTGGTTTTTTTTTGTCTCTTTTAGACCTGCTATTGTTTTCTCTGAATTCTATACAGATGTTCAGATTTTGAATCAAGAGTCTTACTACAGCTATTACGTACTTACTTGTTTCGGTACCAAATATTCTTGAAGACCCTCCAGTGGACTGATCACTGTTAGGTACCAAATCTTGTGTCACTGCCTTGCCATATACTACATATATACTATCAGCAGTGCTAGTGATAATCAGACAATGATGCTTATGAATTCATAGTAGCAGGCTTAAATGTGATGCTCCAATCACTCCAATAAGGTGTTGAACAGAGGCCAGTACCATTAGCACATTCGCACGTCTACCAATTCTGCAAGAATCTTAGGCGAAACAGAAAGGAACAGAGAGAGGAAGATGATGGGGATATTTTAAGCTCAAAATTGCCCATGATGCTGACCGATTCAATCTTGTCCCTTTGCATCCTTCAACAGGAACCGCGCGCATTATCAGAAGCTGCTCCTAGAATCATCTATCGGCCCTATGGATGATAGTTTTATACAGTTCGAAACTAGTTTAAAGTACGTCCTACCGGAACAACAGGTTAATACTATAATCTCGATGGTGTCGTTTAGCCACGTAGATATAACATACACAGTCTGCCTGTATTTTTTTCTTCTAAGGTTCTAGGTTTATATAATCTTATATCGGTGCTGATACCGTAATCTTCAACTATATGAAGCGCTAGTGGGCGATCACGTGCGTTCAAGCATTTCTTCCGCCGTTATTCCAGTCCCTTCAGTTGAGATATTTCAAATCTTGAACTAATTAATCTGCACTATTCTTTCTTCAGTAAAATATACTCTGGTTCTCTGCCAAGTACCATCTGATGATTGTACACATCTGTTTACCCATTGCCGCTTCACGCAACAAGTGTGGCACCGGTTCCGATCATGGACAAAAGAGAACTTCCCCACTCCGAGGATATTTTCAGAGGAACTGAAGACTGGTGGCTGACAGCGAGGAAACGAGCCCTCAAAACTCTGCGCTGAGACTTCAAAACCGTACAATGGACACTTTATTACTTTTGTGAAGCGATTACACCCAGCCTCTGCATAGTTAGGATGTACACAGCCATTTACGAGCCTCAAGTATCATGGAAGTAATAAAAAACAAAAGGCAAATTACATATCAATCTTGAGCAATTGTAAAAACGCCTAAGGGGTAGTGGTGGACCAATCCGTAGATTATGCTCACACCCATGTTGAAAAAAAGTATCCCTCACCGTAGCCTCCAAACATGTACAGACCTCCGTAAAGAGATCTCAGTTCTCCACCGTTTGCATCGCAGACCACAAACGGAGAGTACCGGTACATTTGTAGATAACCTGCAAGAGAGAACAATTTATATCATTAAAAACTTTGTCATTTATACATAGCCATAGCGACCATACAACGTCAAGCGCTCCCACACTAATAAACGTTCTAAACTTATGATCGATACCATGAAGCCAATTCCAAAGATATTGGCAACACTAGTCGGGGGATACATATCAGATGGTACTTGGATGCATGACCATATAAATCTGGCAAAGCGGCACTGGAAGAATAAGTGTTTAATCGTCTCATTGTGATGACAGAATACACACTGACTACTTTCAGTCCAATTGCGTTTAACAAGATTGTCTGTTATATTCTTGAATAGGGCATAGGCTACTGAGGTAGTAGGATAATTCCTACAGAATAGAGATTAGCACTGTCACTAACATCTAATAACATCAGTTCTTCAAAGCTTGTACCTAATTCCGTTCATGATTCTGTCAAAGCTATCTTCAGATCTTCAACTGACCGGAGAAAGACAGAAAGTTCAGTTTTGTTGTGACATGACATACTACAATCATTTGTCAGATGCCGCGCGCACTTAACTTGTGCTCATAGGAAAAAGAAAGGCTTATCGTCTTTGGTAAGAAAGAAAGCGCCCGCTTCTAGAGGGATTAAAAATTGGTGGTGGTTTGCAATTTGTTGTTTATGGGCGAAGCAACGTGGAAGCTAGCTGACCAGATGGGAGGAACCTTCAAGCCCTTCTACGCGTTAGCGTCACGGTGACATCAGAGCTCGGTGGGCCCGTGACGTCAAGCCCATAGCCTTATCCTTTTTGGTAGTTTGTAGTACTCCTACTCCCTCTATCAGATAACCTTCGAGGGATGGAGAGAGTATCACTATCTGAATTTTGGGCCTAAGGGCATCTCCAGCGGCGCGACGCAAACGATCGCAGAGCGACCGTTTTCGTTCGCCGTGATCGGAAATGTGTCTGGAGCCTGTTCTAGCGGGGCGACGCAAAGTGACCGGGCCGTCCGCGGAGAGGCAAACCTGGCCAAAATATGCGCCTCGGATGCGCCTCTGCCGAAGTCCGGAAACGTCCGCTCGCGTCTGCCGGACGTTTCGGCGGGCCCGCCTGGCAGCGACCCTGCGTCGATGCGTCTTCTCAAACGCGCCAGCGACTGCAAAGTTGCGTCGCTTCGGCACTCTGCGTCACGTTAATGGCGACGATGCCTCGGCTGCCGAGCGGCCGCCCACCTCCGCCAACCACGTTAATGGCGACGCCACGCGTCCCGCGGCCACCGCATGCCGCCGGCCTATATAAAGGGGGCGCGCATTCTTCTTCCTCCTCATCCACTCATCCAAAGAAACCCTAGCCGCCACAAAGCTCGACCGTAGCGCCGCCTAGGTGTTCCTGCGACGCATCCAAGCCCGCGAGGAAGTCCATGGCCGGTCCTGGTGGCCGGCGAGGCGGTCGAGGACGCGGCCTTGGGCGCCCCCGTAGCCGGGGCAGGGGCCGCCGTGGTGGAGCAGCTACGGCCCCACGCTCGCCGTCGCCTGCGCCCTCCTCATCCTCGCGGGAGGAGCGCCGCTCGAGTTCCTCCTCCGCATCGACGACGACCCACTCGCCATCAAGCGGCTACCGGACAAGTTCGCCGAGTTCGTCGACGGCGTCGAGCCGGCGCACTTGCGGCTACGGGAGGCCGGCACTGCACTCGCTGGCTGGACCGTGGAGGTCCTGTTCGACGGGCGAGGGCAAGATGTACTCGCACACGGGTTGGGACAAGTTCGCCCGTGACCTCGACCTCGAGCCCGGCTGCCAGCTCACCTTCCTCTACGAGGGGGGCGACGAGATGATCGTCAAGGTGTTCGACGACACAGCTTGCCGCAGGCACTACCACACCGACGACTCCAGTTCCGACACCGATAGTTAGAACGTTGAATGTTCTTTCTTTGCAGCGAATCTGGCTACGGGCCAGATGAAGCCAGTAGTCGAGGTTTCTGGATGTTCGCCTCATCGGTAGAACCAACAAGGGCACCATCTCCTCCCGCTGGATTTTCCAGTTTGGGTGATTGGGTGCCCTTGAATGTTCTTTCTTGGCAGCGAACATACGGAAATCAACACAACTGGCTTCTTTTTTTAAAATTTTATATTTGTGTCAACCATGGTTCAAACTATGTGTTAGTTTGTGTAAACCATGTTCCAAACTATGTGTTAGTTTGTATAAAATCATGTTTCAAAATGTTATATTTGAAACTATGTTTAAATGGAGAAGAGGGAAAAAAGGAAGAAAAAAAATGCGTCGCCCCACTGGAGCAGACCCCAGACGCAAACGGACGCGCGGACAAAAACGGTCATTTTTTCGTCTGCAGCGCGACGCAAACGGACGCTCGCGGACATTAAAATACGTCGTGCCGTTGGAGATGCCCTAAGATGAATTTTATTTGATGTTGAAGTTCATGCTAGTTTTGGATGTTGCTTGCCATAACCGTGGAGAAAGCTAGTTAAATGACATCACGCCAGGTTTACATATGTTTCAGATAAGCGTTCGATGCTTCTACTGGTAGCATGAGAGCCTATGTTGCAACCATGCTGTAGGCCATAGAGTGAATATCTCACAGAACTTCGAAGAACCTACTGTAATAGTACTATAATCCTTGATACATGATAGATCAACCCCTGGCTAGCTAGCTTACATGCTACACTCTTTTGAGAGGAAAGAACACGCAAAGCTCTAGAAGATTATGAAGGCCTACCAGGGAGAAGAAACAGGGATAAGCTCGATAGGAACCACATGTGCCACACATAAACCTATGTTTGGACTATTTATGTGCCCGGAGTGTTGTCCTAGATTTATCTCTTCAACAAGATTTTTTTTTTTAGATTTATGGAATTTTCTCAGATCAGACAACGAAACTATGCCACCTTCCATACTGATTTCTAACATGACAATGAAAGTTCCACTATACCGGTTTGAAAGAAAGCCTTTGCTCAGTCAAGTTTACGTCTGATGAGTTGCCTACGAATTTCACATGGTTGGGCAGAAGGGGACACACCTAAACTTTCATTTGGATCACAGTCCATGAAATAATTTTGGTGGACACCACAAATAACAGGTTATTTCGATATTTGGTCAGTTTTATCTGCGAGATTGTGCAAGACAAGATTATAAGACTTCTGGTTCCCGAGAGATTGTGGGCTATAAACATGAATCACAGGATCTTATTTTTCTTGACAACAAATTCAATAATACAATGGAACACCCTGGTGGCAAAAAGAAAAGAAAAAGAAAAGTAACAGGACGAAGGAGGAGGCGCTAATTTTATCTCCTAAATCTTACACCTGCCAAGAGGAAGAACTCGAGTGTTCTTCCCTCCTCTGTCTCTGAACAAACGCCAGAGTTGAGAGGGTGGTCACCTGAAGCTGCGTCTCTAATCTCTACTACCTTTTTCGTTCTCTCTTCTTCTCAACAATCTGATGCCAAGAAGCAAGAAACATCGAAATCGAGATCGAATCCGTCCATAGAGAAGGTGGTATCCTCCATGGCGGGCGGTGGCATGCTCGTGGCTGTCGTGAGCGCGGACACCATCGTGTCAAGCTCACACTGCGCCCTCATGGAGAGGTAGTTCGAGCCCGAGGTCGCCGGCGACGGTTCGAGGGACGTGGGCGCTGACACGCCCTGCCAGAAGCAGTTGTCCGGCGTCGACGGCGTCAGGCCGCTCACCGTCGGCGAGGAGAAACTGAAGGGCGTGGTGGCGCCCCAGCCCTGCTGAGCCCTCGGCGTGAGCCCCTCGGTCTCCACCTTCAGGCTCGAGCTCAGGCTCTGCAGAAGACTGCATGCGTCCTCCGGCTGCGCCTTGGCCGTCGCCGCCGCCGTGGCCTTGTGAACGCAGGTGTGATCGCCGTTGTAGATCACGTCGTAGAGCGTCGGATCCTCGTCGACGCGCTGCACCTGCTTCGTCGCCGCGCATCCCTGGGTTTTTTGGTGCGTGCAACGGTAGTATGCCCTGCAATGTTGTACGATCGAGATCAGGCACGGCAAAGAAACAACGGCATCAGGGTCAAAAAAAAAACGGCATGTCCAGTTATGAACTCTGAAGTTTTCCCATTTTCAGAAAATTTTATGATTCTGATGTCACAAAATAATTTAGCACAAAGTAGCATCAACTATCCAATCGAAACAGGTCCTTTTAGAACATGTCCAATCAGAAGCAACAGATATCAACAGATAGCAAAAGAGATATCTCCATCGCAAAGCAAAGCAGATTAGGCTCTGGAAAAGGGTAAACTTTTGCAGAAATGTGCGAAAACAAACCTTGGATGCAGGGCTCCAAGGATGTCCTTCTGGCCGTACTTCCTCCAGCTGAAGCCGTCGTCCTCTGGGCCATCCGCTCCTCCGCCCGCCGAGCTCACTCGAACCTGACGCGTCCCTTTGTCCATCTTCCTGCAAATCGAAGAACAAACAACCACTTAATAATCTATGGAAAAAGGTTCAAAATTAGACTGATTCGTGATCATGAGGTGAGGTTAAGCAGTATGTTCAGAAAGTACCCGCCTCACCTCTTCTTGTTCGTCTTGAAGGGCATGTCAGAGACGCCGCTGAGGGGGCTGGGCGTGGCCGAGAGCGGCGTCGATTGGAGGCCGGTGGCGGAGCGCTTCCGGCCGTCGAAGTCGAAGTGCCCGGACCTGATCATGCTGATGGACTTCTCGGTGACTGTGAAGATCTGCGCGGCCAGGTCCTTGCACAGGTCGGGAGAGCCTCCCAGGTGCACCTCGAGCTGCTTCACCAGCTCCTTGATGTGGCTCAGCTCGGTCACCACCAAGCGGCTGCCTCCTCCATTGCCATTCGCCATCTCTCCTGCTCTAGAATTTTGGTGCTTCGGGATTCCTCTTTCGTTTTTCAGGGCAAGCTAGGAAAGGATTGTTATGAGAGAGGAATGAAGATGTGATCGGAGCTGAGGTGAGGTGAGATGGTGATGAGTGGAGAGAAAGGAGGAGCTCGTATATAATGGGGGCGGAACCGCGTTTCACTGGGTCAAGGTGAGCAGAAACAACAAAGATACTGACCGGTGAGCTTAGCAGAGAGTGATCTGATTGGCCTGCCTACCATGCCGAATCGGGTTGGGACAGTGGATGCCCAGACGCACGGTTACTAGCAAACTGCCCTGCAGGAAATAGGAAAATGATTTTTTGTTGCATTTAGATCCATGAGAACCTTTGGTAGAGAGGCACTTGGGATCAAAGAAAGGAAACCACACCCAAATTTCTATGCATTTCTTTGGTCCCAAATATCAAAGAGGCACTTTGGATTAAAGTGCTAAATTCTTGTCCAGATTTTCCAAACAAGAGAACACACCTTGTGAAAAGCCTGGACTTTACGTTGCAAATCATAGTTACATGACTGTACATTGTCACACGTACGCATATGCCCTTTGCCACTCCTAACAAAAGTAAATCGTGATAGGTACCTGCTCAAGGCATGTGACGTCGTGTTGTCTCGTTCAGATTGGGGAATAATATTCATGCAATGCATGTTCGAACCGTCGCTCTCCTGCGTGTTGTTTTTTGAACAACTCCTGCGTGTTTTTGGTGGTGCGTTTTGGGCGTTCCTTGCTGCTCTGAGTACCCGTTTGGGTTGTGATTCTGATCTTGAGACAACACGTATGCTTTTTTTAGCTCAGTTCCACATTGAAAGTAATAGCATCACTTGGGTATTTTTCCGATAAAGGGAATATATTAATATGAAAAGATATCAATTACATCTAACATGTGCAACAACGCAGCACCCTAATACCACTACGGATACACACAGCCAAAAAATAGAAAACCAATGCACATTTTTTTCATTCTTTGTATTTTTTTGTCTCTTTTACACATGCTATTGTCTTCTCTGATTACTATAATGATGTTCTGAATTCGAACCCAGCAGATGATAGCGAATCATAACTAACTTTTGATAAGGATTATCAAGAGTCTTACTAAAGCTATAATGTACTGTACTTGTATCACTGGTTTGCCATATAGTACATGTATACCGTCAGTGAGCACTGCTAGTGATAATCAGACAATGATGCTTATGAACTCAGAGTAGCAGGTTTAAATGTGATGATCCAATCACTCTAATAAGGGTTTTTTTTTATAAAGGATGCTTTATTACTTTTGGGAAAGCAATTACATCCAGCCTCTGCATAACCAGGATGCACACAGCCGTTCAAAGTAGTCTGGAACCAAAAAATAAAAACTAGGCGAAGTACATATCGGAACGATGAATCATAAAACGCCTATGGTGCAGGTGGTGCTGCAATCCGTAGACTATGCTGCCACCCATGTAGGATGGTGCTCTAATAAGGGTTGAACAGAGGCCAGTACCACTAACCCATTCGCAGGCCCTGCCAACGCTGAATCTCAGGCGAAACAGAAAGGAATAGATTGAGGAAAAACTGAGATATTTTAAGCTCAGTTGCCCCTGATGCTGACCGATTCAATCTTGCCCCTTTGCATCCTTCAACAGGAACCGCGCATTAGCAGAAGCTGCTCCTATAATCATCTATCGGCCCAATGGATGGTATTTTTATGCATTTCGAAACTAGTATAAAGTAGTACTACCGGAACAACAGGTTAATAGTACAATCTTGATGTTGTCGTTTAGCCACGTAGAGATAACATACAGTAGTGAGTAGTGCTTCTCTGTCCGTCTCCGTATTGATTTTTCTTCTAAGGTTCTGGGTTTA
Source organism: Lolium rigidum (assembly GCF_022539505.1). Classification (NCBI taxonomy): domain Eukaryota; kingdom Viridiplantae; phylum Streptophyta; class Magnoliopsida; order Poales; family Poaceae; genus Lolium; species Lolium rigidum. The sequence continues at coordinate 170,085,305 of NC_061512.1, read as the reverse complement.
TATAATACATTATACCACTGCTGATACCGTAATCTTCAACTATATGGAGGGCTAGTAGGCGATCATGTGCGTTCAAGCAGTTCTTTCGCCGTTATTCCAGTCCCATCCGTTGAGCTATTTCGAGTCTTAAGCTAATTAATCTGCATTGTTCTTTCCTCAATAAACAAAATCTACTTAATATAATAATATAGCGTGTTTGTTTTCTCTTCCTTTTCTTTTTGGTTTCTTTTGGGTGTGATGCGTTGTTTGCTCCAGCAGTGAACTCAGTGTTGTTTCGGTCGGTTGCTATATTAATATAACGGAATGAAAGCATATTTCAAGAAGAATATAGTTGAATAAGGCGTAAACCTTCAGCCGAACTAATTCACGACCCAAGAACTGTTCCCCCTCGTCGCTCTCGTGGGCGACGGGAGGGAACCCTAGCCGCCACCTACCCAGGCCCCCTTCCCCTGCTCCTCGAGGGGCGCGGCGGCACGGCTGCCTCGGTAGCGGTGTGGCGGCTTCGTGGTGTGGCGGCGTCCCCATGCTGGAGGCGCCGGCTGCTCTCGGGCAGCCACCAAGTCCGGTGCTGGAGGCGCGGTGGCGGGTTCGCCTGGTGATCTGCGGAGGCGGCAGCGAGGCGACGCAGCGCTGGACGCCGGCGGTTGGGCGACGGAGGCGCGGCGAGCTGGCGGCGGTGCGGGCCCGATCTGATCTGATCTGGGCCTAGAGGTCCTGGTCGTTTTCTGTTTCGCCTTCTATGGTCTACCGCGAAGGCGGTCTTGACGATTCGTTCGGGCGACCATGGGCAGCGTCACCGGGTTCCTGGCCAGGGGACGTAACCTGCTGCCGAGTCTTCTTCTCTGCAGCCGCCATGGGCTTGGTGGCGAGGACTTAGCGAGGCGACATCTTAGTGAGGCGACGATCTGATTTCTGAACCTCCTTCGCCGTCCTCGGGCGGCGGATGGCAGCGAGGGGGCATGTTTGTCCGCAACGAAGAATAAAAGTGACGGTTCTGGGATTCTTCTTGCACCAAGTTTGAAGATCCGTCGGATGCTTATTCCCACCAGTCTATGTGGATTGTCGTGTTCCGGAAGGCCTTGCCGGCGAAATTCATTGTGCGAATAATGCCTGAAGATTGCTGGATTGGGTGGTTTTGGTTCGTGCACACCTATGTTTTTATCTGGCCGTTTGGTTTCAGAGGGAGCGCTTCGAAGTTCTGCTGGCTGTTAATATCATGGAGTTCATTTCTTTCCATGGTGCTAGCGGAGAAGGTCGTCAAGCCGAGATCGGTGGAATAGCTATGATGGTCGGATCTTCGTGGTGAGGTGGAATTGGCTTGGTGCTTCGTTACTTGAAACAACGATTGGTATGTGAGGCCGACTGCACAGGAGAAGTTTAGAGTCTTATCTTTCAGGATGAAAATTCAAGGTCTAGCCTTAATTGGTTGTGCTTCGCAATGTTCTTGTTGAAAGCATTGCATTATTTTGAGAGTGATTACTTTCTTCAGGGTGAAAACCTAAGATCTATGATCTGGCAACGACAGTGTTTGTGCACTGTTTACTTTTTAGAGCCGTCGCTTATGGAGAAGCTGATCTTCTTGTGTTGTCTTGGTGGTGCTAATGTTGCTGTTTTAAGTTATGGATCTCTGTAGCAGGATATTTTTGTAATTTCTTTTTTTAACTGTGTGCATCTTTTATGTCATTAGAATACGATGTTGTTATTAACTTACGCACTTTATCAAAAAAAATAGGCTACTGCGGTTGAAGTGCTCTGTCCGTGTAGCAGGTTGATTCCTGCAGAATAGAAATTAGCACTGTCACTAACGTCTAAGGACAAAGGTTTATGATTTTGTCAAATCTGTCTACAGATGTTCAACAGACCCGAGAAAGTTCAGTTTTGTTCTGACATGACATTGTACAATCATTTGTCTGATGCACGCGCGCTTAACTTGTGCTCATAGGGAAAAGAAACCTTATCGTCTCTGGTAAGAAAGAAAGCGCCCGTTTCTAGAGGGATTAAAAATTGGTGGTGATTTGTGTAGAGAAAGGTATTGGAGATTGCACAGCACCAATAGGGCCGGCTGCTCGTATATATATAGGCGGACACATGTACAATTACAGGTACAACCCTGAGAAAACACGGGGACCTATATCTATACAATATGTTACTCAACATCCCCCCGCAGTCGAAGGGTCGGCACCGACACACAGACTGGAGCGAAACTCAGGAAAAGTCGTGGATGGCAGTCCCTTCATCATGATATCGACAAATTGCTGAGACGTCGGTACGTGAAGAACTCGAACGCGACCGAGGGCAACTTGCTCACGAACAAAGTGGATATCCAGCTCGATGTGCTTGGTGCGCCGATGATGAACGGGGTTGGCGGAGAGGTAGACAGCCGACACGTTGTCGCAGAAAACCACCGTAGCCTTGTCAACTGGACAAGATAGCTCGGACAGAAGCTGACGGAGCCATGGCGGAAGCGGTGGGGAGGGCCGGCGGCGCCCTAGATGAGAAGGGCGGCGGCTAGGGTTGGAAGTGGGGAGGGCCGGCGGCGCCCTAGAGAGGAGGGGGCGGCGGCTAGGGTGGATGGCGGAAGCGGTGGTGGTGGGGAGGGCCGGCGGCGCCTAGAGGAGGAGGGCGGCGGCTAGGGTTGGGGAGGGCGGCGGCGCCCTAAGGAGGAGGAGGGCGGCGGCTAGGTCGGGACCCGAAGGGTCTACGATACCATGTAGAGAAGGTATTGGAGATTGCACGGCACCAATAGGGCCGGCTGCTCGTATATATATAGGCGGACACATGTACAATTACAGGTACAACCCTGAGAAAACACGGGGACTTATATCTATACAATATGTTACTCAACAATTTGAAAAAAAGAATTCTGGGCGAAGCAACGTGGAAGCAGCTGACCAGATGGAATGAATCTTCAATCCTTTCTACGCGTTAGCGTCAGGGTGATCTCAGCGCTCGGTGGGCCCGTGACGTCAAACCCATAGCGCTTCGTTTTTGGTTGCCCGATATTTGATGTTAAAGTTGATGATAGTTTGATTTTTTTTTGCGAAACAAATTATAGACGTGGACGCTCACGTATACGCACATACAAACACCGCTATGAAGCACGCACATCTTACCTCTATGAGTACAGCTGAGAGACTGCGTTAAAAAAAACTTCATCCGATGGATCTTGAGATTGACGAAGTCACAAAGTTGCCTCCCACTAAAGAATATTCTACCTTTAATGAGATACCAAAGTGTTAAATCTGAGATTTGAACTCTAATGGGCTGGGGTGTCACTATCCTCCTAACCATCCAACCACAATTTGGTTATCCGCTAGTTTGAAATTTTGCTTGCCATAACTGTGGAGAACTGGAGATAGCTACTTTTAGATGACATCACGCCTGGTTTACATATGTTTCAGAGGAGTCTCGATGCATGTACGTACTACTAGTAGCATGAGAGCCTAAACATAAATTACGTTGCAACGATGCTTTAAGTTATACTACCTCCGTCCCAAGGAATAAGGCGCACGCGTATTCCAAGACGAACTTTGACCATAAAAATTGAGCAACACAATCTTGATTATATCATATGTAATTAGCATCGTTGGATTCGTATTGAAAAGCACTTTCTAATGATTCTAATTTCGTACAAACAATCTTTATATATTTGAAGTAATTCTTGGTCAAACAAAAAACACGTAAAACGAGGGCGCCTTATTCCTTGAATCGGAGGTAGTAAGAGTGAGTATCATAGAGAACTTCGAAGAACCTACTGTCATATACCATAATCCTTGATACTTGAGAGATCAACCCCTGGTTGGCTTTTTTATTAAATAATAAATTAGAATAACAAATATATCAATTGCCAAGCTTCTGCAACAACGAATATCCTAAAAATATTACATATGCATACAACCCTACAACAAAAAGAAGAAGAAGAAAAAAAGATCGCGCTATAGTGATAAATTCTTTGTACATGCGGCACAAATCACCGACAAGACAATACCCAAAATTCAAATTCTCCAAAAAAAATGACTAGAAGCAGAAAGCAGTACTCAAGCCTCATTGTGCCCCTATCATAGATGTTAGGTTTTCACCCCGCAGAAAGTTCACGCTCTCAAAACAATGCCTTCGACAAGGCTATTATTAGACATAACCAATTAAGTTCTCACTTTAGGTTTTCACCCTGAATGATAAGACTATGTACTCCTCATGTGATATCACCCCCATTTGCCGATACCACCAAGCAAAGTCATCATCACCTTGAAGACTCGCTCCAACATTACTAGAAACTAGACCTCAGCGGCCATGATATTCTGTACCATTGTCTTCACCATGAAAATTGAAAAACCAACATGTCCCATAATTTCAGTAGGGAACAAAGCTTCGTATCACGCCCTACCAAAGTTACATGGGCTGAAAAAGGGGTACACACAACTGAATCTCATCCGATCCAGTAATCTATATGCAACAAGAGCCCAACGAAGATCTCCGGCGCAGCCTTCCGGAACTCGTCAACGGACAGATAAATAAGATCCTACATCAAGCATAATACCATCTTGGCGCGAGAAGAACCCGAGGACTGCCTCCTTTATTAGGCAGATCGACCGGCCCCCATGTCGGCTCTCGGCGCCCAACGGTGGGCCGCATATCTCAGCAGGCATCGCCGCCACCACCCGCACCATCCTAAGATGAGGAGTTGGACCGAACCAACCGATGTGCCACCCTCACTGCCACAGCGACCACCGAAGTCTCCTGGAAGTTCGAGCTTGCTGCCCCGACATCCATCTCCGTCGAAAGAGTCACGCCGTCCAGGGCCGTCGTGAGGCTCCGGTCGGAGCCGCTATGCCAGAAGGAGGTGTCCCCCGCTTCGCATGAGGTGATGAGAGCTTGCCACCATCGTCGGTCGTGCGACCTTTGACCTACGGTCTTAAGCGGCAGGGGAGGTGCGTGGCTGCGGCCCCAGGGTTACCCCTGGCTAGCTTGCTTACATGCGACACTATTTTGAGAGGAAAGAGTAACACAAAGTTCTAACACACATGTTCATGAGAGGTAGAAGATGGCGAGGGCCTACAAGGGAATAAGCTCGATAGGAATCGCATGCTCACTAGTAGAAAAAGGGCCTACAGTCTCGGCTGATAAGGGTCTTTAGTCCCGGATGGCCCTCCCCTTTAGTCCCGGTTGTAACACACACTGGGATTAAAGGTCCCGCCACGTGGGCTGCTGGCGTGCGTCGAGGAAAATGACCTTTAGTCCCGGTTTGTAACACCAACCGGGACTAAAGGCTATTTCGTTAATTTTTTTAATCCATTTTTATTTTTCTAATTATTTTTCACTCCCTCTTTTTTTCTATTTTTCAGAATTTCTAGTGTTTCAGTTATTTGACAAGTCTCTAACTACACTTAATCTATAGTTAAATTACTTACCGTGGTCAAACTTACCCCTCAGTCACCCATCATCCTACTACTAGGGGATAAGCTCGATAGGAACCGCATGTGCACTAGTAGAAAAATGGCCAACAGTCTCGGTTGATAAGGGCCTTTAGTCCCGATTGTAAAACAAACTGGGACTAATGGTCCTGCTACGTGGGCTGCTGGCGTGCGTCGAGGCAAATAACCTTTAGTCCCGGTTTGTAATACCAACCGAGACTAAAGGCTATTTCGTTAAATTTTTTTATCCATTTTTATTTTTCTAATTATTTTTCGCTTCCTATTTTTTTCTATTTTTCAGAATTTCTAGTATTTCAGTTATTTGACAAGTTAGGTCTCTAACTACACTTAATCTCTAGTCAAATTACTTACCCGTGGTTAAACTTCCCGCTCGGTCACCCATCCTCCCACTACTTCAGCACTAGCACGCTTAACTTCCAATTTCCTTTCCCGTCCCGCTTCCAAGTGCTTAGCGCGCATGTTGTGATAATAGTATCATATCAATCCTATTAACATGTTGGTCGATGTCACACTTATTTATTGTTCGAATTCCAAATAGTTATTTTAATAACCAAAACTAATGATGTAATAACATGTTGTGATAATTCTATTATAATTTTTTAAAATATTAACTTTTTAAAATTTGTATTACAATTGCTTTTAAATTTTAAATTTTTTAATACTTTTTTTTGCTAACTTTATGGTTAAGTAATAGTAATCTTTATGCATGATGCAATTATTAATTTAAATTTTTAAAAAATATAAATTCCTAAATTTCTAGCAAAAACTAAAATCTTCCTGATTTCATTTTCATTTGGAATTTTGAGAATCTAAAAATTGGATAACCGGGTAAACCCGGATAAATTCGGATGTAACTTTTTCCCACAATCATTTTAATATATTATACGTTTTTATTCTGACGTCGTATGCAAAAGTTAATGCCATTTTACCTTTTTCTAAACTTTTTATGCAAAATAGTAAAAATTCAAATTTGTCAATTTTTTCTAATAGTAGGTTGCGTAATATACAGGAATCTCAAAAGATTTTATTTTTCTGAATTTTCTATCATTTTCTTTTATATTTTACAGAGCTAAAAAAGGTGATCCTGAGGGAGGGGGTGTGTGGTGATGCGTGGGGAGCCAAAAAAATCCAAAAACTCTTTAGTCCCGGTTGATAATACGAACCGGGACTAAATTGTAGACCTTTAGTTCCAGTTGGTAATGCGAATCGGGACTAAAGGCTTTTGCCCAGAGGCAACCCCTTTATTCCTGGTTGGTATTACGAACAGGAACTAAAGGGTACAAACGAACCGGAACTAAAAGGTTTCCACGATGAACCAGGACCAGTGTCCCCCATTAATCCCGGTTCATTTTTAAACCGGGACTAAATCTCCCAGGGGTGCTGAACAAAAGACATGTTTTCTACTAGTGGTGCCACACATAAATTAGTGTTTGGATTATTTACGTGCCCGGAATGTTTTCCTAGATTTATCTCGTCAAGGAGATACGTTTTCTTAGATTTATGGAACTTTCTCATATCAGACAACGAAACTATGCCAACTTCCATACTGATTCCTAACATGACAATGAAAGTTCCACTCTGTACCGGTTTGAAAGAAAGCCTTTGCTCAGTCAAGTTTACCCCTAGTCTTGTCTGATGAGTTGCCTTCGAATTTCACACGGTTGGGCATAAGGGGACACGCCTAAACTTTCATTTGGATCACAGTCCATGAACTCATGTTGGTGGACACCACAAATAGTAGATACTATTTTGATATTTGGTCAGGTTTATCTACAAGATTGTCCAAGACAAGACTATAAGACTTCTGGTTCCAGAGAGATAATGGGCTGTAAACATGGATCACAGGATCTTATTTTTCTTGACAACAAATTCAATAATACAATGCAACACCCTGGTGGCAAAAAGATAAGAGAAAAAAAATAAAAAAAAATAGGACGAAGGAGGAGGCACTAATTTTGTATTAGTTTGTGAAATATTTTTTCTTTATTGAAATAAAAATGCAAGAAAACAAGAAAGAGTATTTTAATATTTGGGGGCTCCGTTTGGGGGACGCGGCTGGGGAGCGACGTCCCCCAAACGCGACACGAACGAAACACGTCCCCCAAACGCTCAATCCGGCGCCGTTTGGGGATGGTTTGGGGGACGTGACTGGAGATGCTCTAATGTCATAGTAGTACTATAATCCTTGACACATGATAGATCAACCCCTGGCTAGCTAGCTTACATGCTACACTCTTTTGAGAGGAAAGAACACACAAAGCTCTAGAAGATCATGAAGGCCTACCAGGGAGAAGAAACCGGGATAAGCTCGATCGATAGGAACCACATCTGCCACACATAAACCTATGTTTGGACTAATTATGTGCCCGGAGTGTTGTCCTAGATTTATCTCTTCAACAAGTTTTTCTTTTTTAGATTTATGGAATTTTCTCAGATCAGACAACGAAACTATGCCAACTTCCATACTGATTCCTAACATGACAATGAAAGTTCCACTCTGTACCGGTTTGAAAGAAAGCCTTTGATCAGTCAAGTTTACCCCTGGTCTTGTTTGATGAGTTTCCTTCGAATTTCACACGGTTGGGCATAAGGGGACACGCCTAAACTTTCATTTGGATCACAGTCCATGAACTAATGTTGGTGGACACCACAAATAGCAGATACTATTTTGATATTTGGTCAGGTTTATCTACAAGATTGTCCAAGACAAGACTATAAGACTTCTGGTTCCAGAGAGATAATGGGCTGTAAACATGGATCACAGGATCTTATTTTTCTTGACAACAAATTCAATAATACAATGCAACACCCTGGTGGCAAAAAGATAAGAGAAAAAAAATAAAAAAAAACAGGACGAAGGAGGAGGCACTAATTTTATCTCCTAAATCTTACACCTGCACAGAGGAAGAACTCTAGTGTTCTTCCCTCCTCTGCCTCTGGACAAACGCCAGAGTTCAGAGGGTGGTCACCTGAAGCTGCGTCTCTAATCTCTACTAAAAAAAATTCGTTTTCCTTTTTCGTTCTCTCCTCTTCTCAACAATCAGTTGCGAAAAAGCAAGAAATGTCGAAATCGACATCGGAAATGTCGAAATCGGCATCGATTCCGTCCAGCGAGAAGGTTGTATCCTCCAGGGTGGGCATGGCGGGCGGCGGCATGCTCGTGGCTGTCGTGAGCGCGGACACCATCGTGTCAAGCTCACACTGCGCCCTCATGGAGAGATAGTTCGAGCCCGAGGTCGCCGGCGAGGGTTCGAGGGACGTGGGCGCTGACACGCCCTGCCAGAAGCTGTTTTCCGGCGTCGACGGCGTCAGGCCGCTCACCGCCGGCGAGGAGAAACTGAAGGGCGTGGTGGCGCCCCAGCCCTGCTGAGCCCTCGGCGTGAGCCCCTCGGTCTCCACCTTCAGGCTGGAGCTCAGGCTCTGCAGAAGGCTACTCTTGTCCTCCGGCTGCGCCTTGGCCGTCGCCGCCGCCGTGGCCTTGTGAACGCAGGTGTGATCGCCGTTGTAGATCACGTCGTAGAGCGTCGGATCCTCGTCGACGCGCTGCACCTGCTTCGTCGCCGTGCATCCCTGGGTTTTTTGGTGCGTGCAACGGTAGTATGCCCTGCAATGTTGTACGATCGAGATCAGGCACGGCATAGAAACAACGGAATGTCCAGTTATGAACTCTGAAGTTTTCCCATTTTCAGAAAATTTTATGATTCTGATGTCACAAAAGAGTTTAGCACAAAGTAGCATCAACTATCCAATAGGAACAGATCCTTTTGGAACATGTCCAATCAGAAGCAACAGATATCAAATCCAAAAAAGAGAGATCCCCATCATCTCACAGAGAGCAAAGTAAAGCGCGCAGATGATATCATTGCCACTTCCGAAAACATGTGCGGATTAGGCTCTGGTAAAAGATAAACTTTTGCAGAAATGTGCGAAAACAAACCTTGGATGGTGGGCTCCAAGGATGTCCTTCTGTCCGTACTTCCTCCAGCTGAAGCCGTCGTCCTCTGGGGCATCCGCTCCTTCGCCCGCCGAGCTCACTCGAACCTGACGCCTCCCTTTGTCCGTCTTCCTGCAAATCCAAGATCAAACAACCACTTAATAATCTATGGAAAAAGGTTCAAAATTAGACTGATTCGTGAATCATGAGGTCACCACAAGCTTAAACAGTATCCACTCACCTCTTCTTGTTCGTCTTGAAAGGCATGTCGGAGACGCCGCTGAGGGGGCTAGGCGTGGCCGAGAGCGGCGGCGAGTGGAGGCCGGCGCCGTTGGCGGAGCTCTTCCGGCCGTCGAAGTCGAAGTTCCCAGACCTGATCATGCTGATGGACTTCTCGGTGACGGTGAAGATCTGCGCGGCCAGGTCCTTGCACAGGTCGGGAGAGCCTCCCAGGTGCACCTCGAGCTGCTTCACCAGCTCCTTGATGTGGCTCAGCTCGGTCACCACCAGGCGGCTGCCTCCTCCATTGCCGTTCACCATCTTCTCCATCTCTTGTGCTCTGAAATTTTGCTTTGCTTGGAGATTCCTCTCTGATTTCTCAGGGCATGCGAGAAAGGTTGGAATGGAGATCGGAGGGCTGCGTGGAGAGGCAAAACTGGAGAATGGAGATGCTATCGGAGCTGAGGTGAGATGGTGATGAGTGGGGAGGCAGAGAAGGGAGAACGAGGTCGTATATAATGGGGAACGGAACCGCGTCTCACTGGGTTAGAGCAAGTACAATAGAGTCCAGTCAGCTGACTATAAGACATTAAATAATATATTTTAGATGAGTTGGAGGAGAGAGAAGAGGAGAGAGAAGGGAGGTGTACTACTATGCAATAGCCAGCTCTTGCACGTGCTCCTAGGCACCTTGTGAGAGTGAAAGGTGGGCCATATATTAGTAATGGAATTGCTTCACACACGATAAAAACCATACGATCTGTGTCCGATAGTTTCCCACAGCGCTACTTATTCTTTTTCTTGGTGGAACTAACCGTACCATCGGCCTAATAAACCCTCTGCCGAGTGCCCTGTCCCACGACTCAAGCTCCAGCCCACTTTTTTTTAACGAGACAAAAGGTCTACCTTTCCATTGATTAAGAAGCAAAATTGTCCAATTAATTAGTAAAAGTCGACGCAGTAGAGTTGCGCGGCATTAGTCGGTAGCATGTATACACCGCAACGGGTGAGTCCCCGAGCGTAGCGAGTCAACGGAAGGCGAGTCCGCCAGCATGGCAAGTCCGTGACACGTGACTCCACGAGCGTGACGGAGCGTGGCGAGTCAGCGAAAGGTGAGTCGGCTAGTCCACGATGGGCGGGGTCGATGCGGAGGACGGAGTCGCCCGACGGAGGGGGTCGTGCTATGGAGGAAGATGTCGACGTAGCAAACATGGTCGACTGTGAACCCAGCCTCTACCTAGTTGTCGCGCCCTGCATAGTCCGCCGTCACCACCTTCCGAGGCCGTCGTCCCCACCTTCTGAGGCTGCCGTCCCCATGTCAAAGCACAAAAAGAAGATCATAAGCCAAGTTGCACATAAACATCTGCCCCTAAACCACGACAATTGCGCCGAATCCGAGAGATCGCCCCCTCGACATGCAAGCAACAACAACCCATGGCTGCATCTGCCTGAGCGCATCTGCCTGAGCCGACAGACCTTGCCACCATCGTAGAACAGGGTCACCACCCATAGTATGTTGAGCCATAACCAGGGCCGACCGACCTCGCCACCATCGTGGAACCTTTTTAGCGCAAGGAAGGTTAGGGCATCTCCAACGGGGTGACGCATTTCGGACGCCCAAAAGTGGTCGCGAGCGTCCATTTGCGCCGGGCGGCGCTGCTCATGCTGGCTCCGGTGGAGGCTGAGCGGCAGCGGCGCTACGGTGGAGGTTGTGCGGCGGCTAGGGTTTTGTGGGAAGGAGATGAGATGCTCGCGCCCCTGTTTATATATATCGGAGGCAGGGCGACGACCGCGACACGCGTGACATCGCCATTACTTCGTGCGCAGAGGTAGGCGACGCTCGCGCGCCACGCGAGGCATCGCCACTTACGCGGCCGCAGACTGCTGAAGCGACGCCTCGGCGCCAGTACTGGCAGAGAAGACGCATCGACGCTAGGTCACTACCAGGTGGGCCAGATGAAACGTCCGCCAGCGAGCGGATACTTTGCGCGTCCGCGCAACGTCCGCAGAGACGCATCCGAGACGCATATTTGGGTCAGGTTTGCGTCGCCGCGGACGACCCGATCACTTTGCGTCGCCCCACTGAAGATGGTACCGGACGTATTTTCGACCCGGACGCAAACGATCGCTCAGCATCCGTTTGCGTTGCGCGGCTGAAGATGCCCTTATAGCACACGGATGCCATTTATTTAGCCGGAGGATGATAGCGAAGTATTTAGGTGGGCTTGAATTTTAGTACTAGGTACTCCGTATAAGAAAGAGCAGGCAGAGTCCAACCGCGTGAAGCAAAGCTCGCTGCTATCAAAAGATCGTACGGGTATCGGACAGAAGTTGTCGTGTGTATAGCAGAGCTCTATTAGTAAAGTACTACATTCTTATAGCCAACTATTATACATGTTAGCTATATGATGACTACAAATGATATGACATCTTGTTATAGCCAACAGTTGGCTATACTATTGGAATTGCTCTTAAGGTGAGCAGGAACAACTACATACTGACCGGTGGTGAGCTTGGTAGTGAATGATTTGATTGGCCAATACCATGCCCAATCGGGTTGGACCAAATGGAGTACTAGCAAAGGGCTGATTCAGCTTGGATCCTTGGACAGCGATTTTTAAGTCTGGGCCAACTTCAGCATGCCAGGAAAATAAATTGTTATATTGGGAAACGTATTTGCATAGATTTTTTTGTTAAATTTTTGTCCATGAGATCTTTCCTCGAGAGGCACTTCGGATCAAAAAGAAGGTGACGACCAAATTTTCTACTCTTTGGACACTCCTAAATGGCAAGGGCCGAATTCTTGTCTAGATTATTTTTTTGATAAAGCAGGATTTATTACTTAAAAGGTTTAACTATTACAGGCGGCCTCTGGATAACTAGGATGTACACAGCCGCAAATCAGCCCAACCGCTAGAAAGATGTAAAAGGAGAATTGCATATCATTATTGAGGGAATTACAAAACGCCTATGGTGGTGGTCCTATCTGGAGACTATGCGGCTAGCCTTCCACCCATGTTGAGAAAAAGTATCCCTCGATGTAGCCTCTAACCGTGTATAGACCCCTGTAAACAAGTCGAAATTCTCCTCCCACTGAAGAGTTGATCCCGAACAAAATGTACTGATGCATCGGTAGATAACCTGCATAAGAGAAGCACTTTTACCATTGAAGATATAATCATTTCCACATAGCTAAACCGACCAACTAAACCTATGATCAATGTCATGCAACAAATTTCCAAAAATGTTGGCTACCCTACGTGGAGGATACAATGCTAGTTGGATGAATATACAGATCTAGCAAGACATCGGAAATTTTTTGTTTGATTGTCTCATTGTGATAATAGAAAAATATTTGTATACTATAGTGCCAATTCCTTTTAGCCAAGTTATCTTTGATGAGAATCACACCTCGACGAAGACCTAATTGTTTTGGTCATTAGAGGTATCTTCATCTCTAGATCTTTTTATTATTATCAACCAACATCGTTGGTTGGATCAAAGCTTTGTACATGGAATCAATAGAAAAATTACCACTCTCATGCATATTCCATCGAAATTCATTATTCCATTGCGTTAATTGGATATTATCCAAGCGCTGAACTAGAGCATTCCAAGATGCTAGCCTAGGACTGATTAGATCTGTCATAAACGTTATATTCGGCGGAGAAGACTCCATAGCCATATTGATAGTATCTCTTTTACGACGAATAATATTTTACAAAGAAAAATATTGTGCTCGGGTCGTATGATGAAAAAACACACCGCACTTAGCGAGTTGGCACTTTTTTTCGCTATCACATTATCGAAAAAATCTAAATCAGGAATAATCCAGTTTATTTAAGACTTCTTCTAAAAGCTGGAAGAACGATATCATATACAGTATCATATTTGAATTGGTAAGCACTAATATTCCACCCAGTAATAAAAATTCTTGTCCAGATTTTCGAAACAAAATATGAGGCCTTGTAAAAAAGCCTTGACATTAACCACACATATGCATATGCCCCTTGACACACCTGAATCAAGGCATGTGACGTGGTGTTGTCTTGTTCATACTGGGAACAATGTATAGATGCGATGCATGGTTCGAACCATCGCTTTCCCGCGTATGCGCTTTGGGCGCACCATGCACCCTTTTAGGTTGTGATATCATCTTGAGACTGCACGCGTGCCCTTTTAGGTTTGTTCCACACTGTCACTTTGTGGTATGCAAATCCATCCACATTTTTCCTTCTTTGTTTCTTGTCTCTTTTCCACCCGCTACCGTTTTCTTTGCTTGGGTATTGACATGTTCAGAATTCGTTCACAGAGTGTAGCAAAGAGAATCGTACCGAACTTCTTGAAAAGGAATATCAAGAGAATCTACTCCAGTAGATTGATTTATGTTGGTGCCAAATATTGTACTGTCGCTGGTCTGCCATGTACTATTAGTGCGTAGTGCCAAGTTAGTCAGACAATGACGCTTATATACAATGAAGTACTATGAATTCATGGCAGCAAGCTTAGACGTGATAATCCAATCACTCTGATGGGTTTAACAGAATTGGTTCTGACGAATTAACACACGTGCTCGATGCCCTGCCACCACAGCACTGCAAGTATCTTAGGCCAAACAGACAGGAGTGGAGAAATTAAGCAAGGTGGGGATTTTTAAAGCTCGGTTAGTTGCCCGTGATGCTGACCAATTCAATCTTGCCCCTTTGCATGCTTGAACAGGAACCGCGAGCATTAGCAGAAGATGCTCCTACAATCATCGATCGCCCCAATAGGTGGCATTTTATACAACTCGAAACTGGGTATAAAATAGTACTCCGTACTACTACTGGACATGTAAACAAATTAATATTGTAATCCTGAAGTTGTGGTTACAGTAGTGCTTATCTGTCTGTATTGTGTTTATTTTCTAGGTTGTAGGTTTGTACTATAATCTTATGTTGCTGTTGATACCGGCAGTAATCTTCAACTATAAAGAGTGCTAGTGGTTGATCATGTGCGCCCATGCATTCCTTCCGCCGTTATTCCGGTCCTGGCCATCAGTTGGGCTCTTTGCAAATTTGCTCTGGTCTTATAGTTCTAAATGGAGAGAGTACTTGTATAGAACATGCTGTAAAATGAAACTTAACGCTACCCCCATCAACATCCATTATTCAAAGGTCATCACCTCATCGCCGGTGACAGCCAACGGTGAGGTATGGAGAGGGGAGGGGGGAGACGGTGGAGGCGATGGAGGCATCAATACATTCTCCTAGCGATGGAGGCGATGTGGAGACAAGACGTATTTATCCACGGTGACTCAAATGGTCAGAAAAAAACGTCCATATGTTTACGTGCTTCCGTCGAAAATGATCTTATAATTTCAAATAGAGGAACTACTTGCATAGAGCATACTATAAAATGGAAATTAACGCTGCCGCCAACAACATCCGTTCTTGTAAGCGTGTACTACCTCATCCCGTCCAATGATTTCGTCAAAGCTGCCCACATATGTTCAACTGACCGGAGAAAGTTCAGTTTTGTTGCGACGTGACATAAAAACATTTTGTCAGATGCGTGCGCTTAATTTGCGCTTTTCTTAGGAAAAAAGAATAGCTTATCGTCTTTGGCGGTAAAGCGCCCGTTTCTAGAGGGATTAAAAATTGTTGGAAAGGTCAGAGTTAGCGTCCAATTGGGTTGGCGAAGCAACGTGGAAGCTGACCAGATGGAAGGAATCTTCAAGCCTCTCTACGTGTTAGCGTCACGGTGACCTCAGCGCTCGGTGGGCCCGTGACGTCAAGCCCATATAGGTACTACCGTTTTGTGGCTGCCCGATACGGCGCTGCAACTCCCTTTGTACTCCAAGCTGAAATTCATCTGGTGTTGAAGTTGATGCTGGCTTTGGATTTTGCTTGCCGTAAACCGTGGTGAGATTGGGTGGCTAGATGAACTCACGCCTGGAGTACACAAGTCTCAAATGAGTGCTCTCGTTGTATTAGGCACGTACAATGGTATGATATCAGCCTTCTCTTAGAGATATCACGTTAGATTTTTTGCTTAGTTGGAGAAGAAAGAATGAAGAGAAAGAAGTTGTCTTCCCTTAGACAAGGGATCATCTCTTAGAAAATAAGGGAAGACTATTTTCTCCATTGTATCACATATGTCTTCCCTTAGCAACAAATTTCCTACCAAAATTTAATTATTCACTGTAAGAGATAATGCATTGTATGGCTTATATCAAATACCTTCTCTAGCTGATGTGGCGGGGTAAGGGAAGGCATGCCTTCTCTACCATTGTACATGCCCTTACTGCTAGCATGAGAGCTAAGGCCATCGAGGACCGCGATCTAAACGGATCAATCAGTTTTTTGTTTTGTTTGTCGGAACAGTAGGACAACGAGTAGCTAGCTGAGAGCGACATATTTGTAGCCTAAATTTGGACAACAAATCCGTTGTCGTGGATTGCTCGTGTGTCCTCGTTTGGCCACCCTAGCCCATATGGAAGCAGGGCAGCGGCTGCTTCACCCCCTACACGCGTTGGTATCATTGCTGCACCATCAATGGCTTGCTTCGTCTTCAATGGTCGTGCTTGGACTGCACCGACCCCTCCTGCACCGGCAGCCGATCGGCCATGGAAAATTCCGGTGAGCGTGGACCTAACCATGGACGACGACGAGCAATAGCTAGGCCTAGAAATTCGACTAATTTACCTTTTATTTCTATGTTATTTATTTTCTTTCTATTAGTATGTAAATTAGGTTTCAAACTAAAAAAATAAATAAATAATTGGTCGGTCCATTAGGGTTGTCTCACCCTCCAAATGAACTCGTGCTATGTCTGATTCCGTGTGGGTGGTGCGACCCAAACAGAACAAAACAAACATTTTTATGCCGTGCATAATTTATGTTGCAACCGATGCCATAGGTGGTGGTAGAAAATATGCTATAGAACTTCAAAGTACCTACTGTCATATACGAAAATGGTGAATGGAACCTGGGTGCGCGCGCACCCATTAACGAAAAGTTCAAAAAAATGCTATTTAAATGTTTCCAAAAATGTGAAGTAAATTTTTGCATGTATATATTATGTTGATACTTACTCATGTGTGTTTTCACGGAAAAATGCCATTGTGTGTGACCTACACAAAAATGATAAAATGCAAATTCCTATTCCTGTGAATAGTACAAATTTCTGTTCACTATTCTTATTTGGACATTTTGTCATTTTTATACAGGCCACACATAATGGTATTTTTTCGTGAAAACTCACACAAGTAAGTATCAACATAATATGTACATGCAAAATTTTACTTCACATTTTTTTGGAAACTTTTAAATAGCATTTTTTTGAACTTTTCGTAAATGGGTGCGCGCGTACCCAGGTTCCATTCCTCCGGGTCGATGTCATATAGTGATAATCTATGATAGATCAACCCCAGGCTAGCTAGATTTTGAAAGGGCGCGAGAGGTAGAAGATCCTGAGGGCTACGTGCTAGGGTGGAGAAACAGGATAAGCGCTCAAACAGGAAGCGCATGTGCCAAACGTAAACAGACTATAATTCGATCCATTTTTTCTTCAGTTGTACGACAATGACAGCAGGTACGTCGCTGATGAGTAGTTGGAGCAACTGCCAAAACAATAAGTGCTTCTCATTAACTTCCTAGTTCCTGTTACTACAGCGAGTAGTTTATTTCTCTAGCCCCATCAGGGAAAGGTTCACTTGTTGGCTTGTTGCTGCATCAGCGCGGGGTCCTTTCAGGAGTTGTTTATCCTATGTGCAAAAACGTATAGTCCCGACGCCTTAAGGGCTTTTGGTTCCGGTTGGTCAACCGCGATTAATTAGGTTGGATTAAAAGTGAAGCCTTTAGTCGTGGTCCAGTTAACAGCCGGGATAAATGGTCCTCCACGTGGCTGCGATACAGGGTTTGGACTGGAGAACCTCTAGTCCTGGCCCGTAATCCCAACCGCGACTAGATATTATTTCTAATAATTATGTTTTTCATTTTTCTAATTTCATTTTCTTTTTTCTTTTTTCATTGACTTGTTACTAGTGTCTGACCAGGTCTTGGGTCCTGGCCTAGGACACGGCAGGGACCAAAGGTGCCTGACCAAAGGCCTTGGGTCTACTTTTCCGGTGTTGTCCGGTTCCGACTAATTCCGTCTCACTACGCAAACGCATGAAGTGCTGATGGCCCAGTTTAACCGTTGTTCAAGAGTAATTCCGTCTCACTAAGGAAACGTATAAAGTGTCGATGGCTGTCGGCACATCCCGTTGGCACTGATCATTTGGTCGTCGACACAAGGCAAGTCATCGGCACAATCATCAGGTGGGGTCGCCGGCCGTCTAACTTCCCTAGCAGTTTCTGTGTCAACGGTAATGCGGACGGCACAAGTGCTTCAATTATTTTCAAACTTAATTTTCAATTTAAAGACAACTTTTTTACTTGTTTGACATTTTAATCTATAAGCATGCTTAGTATTAGATCAAATTATTTATTAACAGTTAAACTTTTCACTTAGACACCCATCCTTAAATTGCTATCAGTCCAGGACGCTTAACTTCTTTGTTCCTTCCGGATGAGATTCCGGCATAGGAGTTATTCTTTGTTGACAATTGTGCCCTATGCCCCTATCAATCCTATTAACGTTTGGACCATGACATCATATTTCTTTATTAGTTGAATTCCAAACAACTATTTTGACTAAAAAACTATTTGACAATGAATAAGTAATAATAAATCTTAAAACAATGAAAAATTCATATTTCCTTTTTGATTTTGAGGAATGTAAAAAATTGGTAAACGGCCGCCTGTTGTTGAAATCGGGGGTAAAATTTTCCATAGATACATTTTCATGTAAAAATGTTTTACGAAACATGATGCCATTTTGCATAATATATCGAAATTCATGTTTGTGAATTTTTCTACCAACTAGAACACATAATACATGGTTATCCCAAATGATTTAATTTTTAAACTTTCTAACATTTTCTTATTTTTTGAAAACTAAAAAGATGATTCCGGGGGGTGCGTGGAGCAAAAATGAAAGTTTGTGCCGACTTGCCGTCGGCATACGACCTAGTCCTAATGCCGTTGGCTCTCTGTCACGGCGAAACCCCCTGTGTCGACGACCTTTCTGTGCCGACGGCCAAACCAGGTCTATGTCGATGACCTTTTTATGTACCGATGGTGGTCGTCGGCACAAGTTTTATTGTGCCGACGGCCTTCTTCATGGTCTGCCCTGTTCGGTGCATGTGCCGATGGCCCCGATAAAAAGCCGTCGGGATAGCGCATGGCCGTCGGCACCTTGTGGTTTCCTGTAGTGTCTCTCATGGTATGTACCTCACAACGGTCCTGCGTAAGGCATTATTCTGGAAACTTGTACATTCTTCCTCGTGCAACGACAACGCTCGTACTTACGTTATTTTTCTTTGTATGTGGTTATGGAGAATCTCTTTTGTAATTCTCTTCGGTGGTCTACAAAACTTTGGTGCTATCCCACACAAGTTTTTATGGAAAACAAAAATTCCTTTGAGAATCAAAACATTAATCTGGTTAGTGCTAAAAAAAGCATACTAACGAAAGATGTGTTGTCTCACAGGGGAGGAAAATGTGACTTGCAATGCCTTTTCTGTGGCAACCATGAAACTATTGATCACCTACTGTCCAATATCCGTTGGCACGGTACATGTAGAATGTGGTAGCTGTCAATTTAAAAATGTTGAGGAATGCTTGTTAGTCTGGTTAAAACAATTTAGTGGAGGTAAAAAAAAAGTATGATGTTGGTCGGTGTCGCGGCGGTCATGTGGAGTATTTGGAAAGCCAGAAACCTGGCTTGCTTCCAAAAATCTTGGCCCGTGCTTGTTATTGAATTGACTTTTGGAGTAATCTGCAGGTGAAGGAAAGCGTAAGGGTGGAGCTTCGACGGGGCGCAAAGTTGTTGAAACAGGTCGCGGCTGGGGTTTCCAGAGATAGACGAATATGGGCGCCATGGATTCAGAGGCTGGAGGGGTGAAAAAGAACAGAAGAGGAAGAAATAGGACAAAAGCTTTGGGCAGCTCTAGATTAGATCTAGATGGAGTTTTCTTTGTCTGTCTTTTCCTTTTCCCCTGCTTGGAGTACCGAGTACCTGTTTCCGTTGGTTCATTTTGACTTTGGTGGTCATTGTGTAAGGCGGAAAACCTTGTAAGTGATGATTTCTCTATTCGGTGGCGGTTAAACTGTTGCTGCTGCGAGCGATTGATCACGATCACATAGTCTTTTTTTCTTTTCTTTATGGCCATACTGGCGCGGAGGCTAGTGTATTTTTATACTGTACGTGGGGAGCATCGGACGAACTAACCGTAAACTAACCTAACCATGCATTAACGCGTAATCATGCCCTTGACGCGCACAAAGCAACCAGTTGCGAGTGTGGGAGTGCAGGTGCAGCTTACGGGCTCGTGTAGCACGTGCTGGAAAACGCACATCTCCTATTGGCTGCAGCTTGCGAGCGCAAGTGGTGAGTGAGGAGCAGGAGCCGCGCGCAAGTTGGTCGCCCATTGCCAAGCCTGTCTACGATCGGATAAACAAAACATACAAAGCCTCTCCATCGATCGGATCTTCACACGGTTTGCAGCGGAAGGAAAACCGGCCGGCCCCTGGTATTTGGGCATGGCACTTGCGGTTGCGATTGGAGGCAGCTATCCTCCATTGCTGATTAGATCAAATCGACGAGCTAGGTCGTTACCGTATCGTACGATGCATGTGGGCATGTGGCCCGGCCGAGTGGGAGTCCGATTGTCGCCGTCGCCGTGCATGGACGCACGCGGCCGGATACCGCGTCGGGGCGTACCGCGGTATCTCTACGCGGGGGGGGGGGGGGGGCAAAGGCGAAAAGGCGTCGCCGATCTCCGATGGCACGCCATGACATGGTCTCTTCTTCTTCCCTCCTCCCACTTGCCCCGTTTAGAACGGACAGCGGTGAACACGTCGGAGTTTGAGTGTCCATTTGGGTGGCACATTGTGCCCATCGCCGCCACATAAACAAGGACAAAAGGGCATTTGCCTCGCCATGTTAGGCCACGATTTTGTCCGCGGCGACCCATTCGTCATGTGGCCATCTCTAGTATTTCGAACACGGATTGTGTCTCCGGTTGTCCGTTTGGTTTGAGGCTGCCCCAGTGGCTTGACACATTTTATTCCAGTTTTTAGCAATAACAAAAAGGTAAATTATATAGGTATTAAAGGAAAAAAATACATAAAACTAAACTACTACTAATGGTGGCGGTCCTAGGGTTCCTCCTTGCGCGAGGATGAAGACTTGCCGAATGACTGTCACCATTGATTTGGCAGCAGTGGCGTGTTTCAGAATGCTCCGCCGGTGAATTCTACTGAACAATTTATGCCTGGAGATTGCTGAATCGGGTAGAATTCGGTCGTGCGTACCTGTGTTTTACTCTGGCCGTTTGGTTTTAGAGGGAGTGCTTCGAAGCTGTGATAGTTGTTATTTATCATGGGCCACGTTCTCGTTCCATGGTGCTGGCGGAAAATATCATAGAAGCCTAGAACTGAGGACTAGCAATGGTGGTTCGAATCTTTGTGGCGATGAGGAATTGGCTTGGTGTTTCATATTTGGAGCAGCGGCATGCAAGTGGGGGCAACAACACCGGAGAAAGCCAAAGTCTTACCTTTTATGGTGAAAATCCAAGTCTAGCCTTAATTAGTTGTGCATGGCAATGGTCTTGTTGAAAGCATTATTTTAAGAGTGAGAACTTTCTTCAGGATGAAAACCTAAGATCTATAATTGGGCGACGACGGTGCTTGTGCACTGTTCCCTTCTTAGAGGCGTCGCTTTTGGAGAAGCTGGACTTCTGGTGTTGTGTCTTGGTGGTGTTAGTACTGCTATTTCAAGAAATTGATTACTATAGCGCGACTTTTCTTTTTTCGTAATTCTTTTTTTTGTTGTATGCATCTGTAATGCCGCTAGGGCAATACGTTATTGCAGTGGGTGGGTGTAATTGGTATCTCCGTGATATTAATATATGCTCTTTATCGAAAAAAGGTGCACCGACACATGCTTACTTTTCTGCTCACTTCACCATTGAGCGGCCCGACTATTCCGGACGCCAAATGTATTAGTGTGAGTCTGCTTAGGTTGTGCCACGAACATCAAAGTCGGCTGAATTGGTCCGCCTCTCCGTTTCGGGGAGAGGGTAGTGATACGTCTCCAACGTATCCATAATTTCTTGTGTTCCATGCCACATTATTGATGTTATCTACATGTTTTATGCACACTTTATGTCATATTCGTGCATTTTCTGGAACTAACCTATTAACAAGATGCCGAAGTGCCAGCTCTCGTTTTCTCGCTGTTTTTGGTTTCGAAATCCTAGTAACGAAATATTCTCTGAATCGGACGAAATCAACGCCAAAGTTCCTATTTTCATCGGAAGCATCCGGAACACCCGGAAGGACCGGAGGGGGCCACAGGCCACCAAACCCTAGGCCGGCGCGGCCGAGGGGGGCCGCGCCGCCCTATGGTGTGGCCCCCCGTCAGCCCTCCCCGCGCCGCCTCTCCGCCTATAAGAAGCCCCCGGATCAGAAAACCCGATACCAATTGACGAAACTCCGTAAAGACTCCGTGGGCGCCGCCACCGTCGCGAAACTCCAATTCGGGGACAGACTCTGTTCCGCACCCCGCCGGAGCGGGGAAGTGCCCCCGGAAGGCTTCTCCATCGACACCGCTGCCATCTCCATCAACACCGCTGCCATCTCCACCGCCATCTTCATCACCGCCGTCGCTCCCATGAGGAGGGAGTAGTTCTCCATCGAGGCTCGGGGCTGTACCGGTAGCTATGTGGTTCATCTCTCTTCCATGTACTTCAATACAATGATCTCATTGAGATTCATATGAGTTTGTATCACAATTTATCTATGTGCTACTCTAGTGATGTGTTATTAAAGTAGTTTTATTCCTCCTGCATGTGTGCAAAGGTGACAAGTGCGTGCACCATGTTAGTACTTGGTTTATGCTATGATCATGATCTCTTGAAGATTGCGAAGTTAACTATTGCTATGATAATATTGATGTGATCTATTCCTCCTACATATGCATGAAGGTGACAAGTGTGCATGCTATGCTAGTACTTGGTTTAGTCTCGTTGATATATCTTACACTAAAGGTTACTAAAACATGAGCATTATTGTGGAGCTTGTTAACTCCGGCATTGAGGGTTCGTGTAATCCTACGCAATGTGTTCATCATCCAACAAAAGTGTAGAGTATGCATTTATTTATTCTGTTATGTGATCAATGTTGAGAGTGTCCACTAGTGAAAGTATAATCCCTAGGCCTTGTTCCTAAATACTGCTGAGTTACTATCGCTTGTTTACTCGTTTTATCGCGTTACTATCGCTGCAATACTACCACCATCAACTACACGCCAGCAAGCACTTTTCTGGCACCGTTGCTACTGCTCATATATATTCATACCACTTGTATTTCACTATCTCTTCGCCGAACTAGTGCACCTATTAGGTGTGTTGGGGACACAAGAGACTTCTTGCTTTGTGGTTGCAGGGTTGCATGAGAGGGATATCTTTGACCTCTTCCTCCCCGAGTTCGATAAACCTTGGGTATCCACTTAAGGGAAACTTGTCGCTGTTCTACAAACCTCCGCACTTGGAGGCCCAACACCGTCTACAGGAAAGGAGGGGGAACGTAGACATCAAGCACTTTTCCGGCGCCGTTGCTCGGGAGGAAAGGTAAACGGCACACACACACCGGCAACCCCGGCAACCAAGCACTTTTCCGGCGCCGTTGCCGGAGGAAAGGTAAAAGGCTCTCATACTACGGTCCCAGGTAAAGTATTTTTCTGGCGCCGTTGTGTGTGTGCTCAAAGCTATTTCCTTTAGATCCTGCAATTGCATCTTTTTATTTCTTGTTTACACTAGTTTGGCATAATGTATAAGAGTGAGCTTCTTGTTCTATTTCCTGATTTAAAACTTGGATTGTTTGATGCGAAAATTAAAAAACCTATGAAATCTTATTTGCATGCTCGGTAGTAATATTAGTATGAACGCTTTGAACACCATTGTTGATAATGATATAGAAAGTTCTAAGCTTGGGGAAGCTGGTTTTCATGATATTTTTAGTCCCCCAAGCATTGAGGAGAAAATTTTCTTTGATGATACTTTGCCTCCTATTTATGATGATTATAATGATAGTGGTCTTTTGGTGCCACCTACTATGGAGAGTGAATTTGATTATGATTACAATATGCCTCCTATATTTGATGATGAGAATAATAATGATAGCTACTTTGTTGAATTTGCTCCCACTACAACTAATAAAATTGATTATGCTTATGTGGAGAGTAATTATTTTATGCATGAGACTCATGATAAGAATGTTTCATTTGATAGTTATATTGTTGAGTTTGCTCATGATACCACTGGATATTATTATGAGAGAGGAAAATATGGTTGTAGAAATTTTCATGTTACTAAAACACCTCTCTATGTGCTGAAATTTTTGAAGCTATACTTGTTTTATCTTCCTATGCTTGTTACTTTGCTCTTCATGAACTTGTTTATTTACAAGATTCCTATGCATAGGAAGCATGTTAGACTTAAATGTGTTTTTAATTTGCCTCTTGATGCTCTCTTTTGCTTCAAATACTATTTCTTGCGAGTGCATCATTAAAACCGCTGAGCCCATCTTAATGGCTAAAAAGAAAGAACTTCTTGGGAGATAACCCATGTGTTATTTTGCTACAGTACTTTGTTTTATATTTGTGTCTTGGAAGTTGTTTACTACTGTAGCAACCTCTCCTTATCTTAGTTTTGAGTTTTGTTGTGCCAAGTTAAGCCGTTGATAGAAAAGTAAGTACTAGATTTGGATTACTGCGCAGTTCCAGATTTCTTTGCTGTCACGAATCTGAGCCCACTGCTCTGCAGGAAGCTCAGAAAATTATGCCAATTTACGTGCATGATCCTCAGATATGTACGCAACTTTCATTCAATTTGAGCATTTTCGTTTGAGCAGGTCTGGTGGCCTAATAAAATCCATCTTTACGGACTGTTCTGTTTTGACAGATTCTGCCTTTTATTTCGCATTGCCTCTTTTGCTATGTTGGATGAATTTCTTTGATCCATTAATGTCCAGTAGCTTTATGCAATGTCCAGAAGTGTTAAGAATGATTGTGTCACCTCTGAACATGTGAATTTTTATTGTCCACTAACCCTCTAACGAGTTGTTTCGAGTTTGGTGTGGAGGAAGTTTTCAAGGGTCAAGAGAGGAGGATGATGTACTATGATCAAGGAGAGTGAAAGCTCTAAGCTTGGGGATGCACCCGGTGGTTCACCCCTGCATATATCAAGAAGACTCAAGCGTCTAAGCTTGGGGATGCCCAAGGCATCCCCTTCTTCATCGACAACATTATCAGGTTCCTCCCCCGAAACTATATTTTTATTCCATCACATCTTATGTGCTTTTTCTTGGAGCGTCTGTGTGCTTTTGTTTTTGTTTTTGTTTGAATAAATTGGATTACATCATGCTTGTGTGGGAGAGAGACACGCTCCGCTGGTTCGAATGAACACATGTGTTCTTAGCTCATAATATTCATGGCGAAGTTTCCTCTTCGTTATATTGTTATATGGTTGGAATTGAAAAATGATACATGTAGTAATTGCTATAATGTCTTGGGTAATGTGATACTTGGCAATTGTTGTGCTCATGTTTAAGCTCTTGCATCATATACTTTGCACCTATTAGTGAAGAAATACATAGAGCATGCTAAAATTTGGTTTGCATAATTGGTCTCTCTAAGGTCTAGATAATTTCTAGTAAGGTGTTTGAACAACAAGGAAGACGATGTATAGTCTTATAATGCTTGTAATATGTCTTTTATGTGAGTTTTGCTGTACTAGTTCATCCTTGTGTTTGCTTCAAACAACCTTGCTAGCCTAAACCTTGTATCGAGAGGGAATACTTCTCATGCATCCAAATACTTGAGCCAACACTATGCCATTTGTGTCCACCATACCTACCTACTACGTGGTATTTCTCCGCCATTCCAAAGTAAATTGCTTGAGTGCTACCTTTAAACAATTCAAAATTTATTACCTCTTATTTGTGTCAATGTTTTATAGCTCATGAGGAAGTATGTGGTGTTTATCTTTCAATCTTGTTGGGCAACTTTCACCAATGGACTAGTGGCTTCATCCGCTTATCCAATAATTTTGCAAAAAGAGCCGGCAATGGGATTCCCGATCCCAAATTAACAAACTAAAAATAGACACTCCTCCATGGTATGTGATTGTTGGACGGCACCCGAAGGATTCGGTTAGCCATGGCTTGTGTAAGCAAAGGTTGGGAGGAGTGTCATCATAATAAAACTAAAATAAAAGGTACTCCTTCATGGTATGAGATTGTTGGCAGTGCACCCGAGGATTCGGTTAGCCATGGTTTGTGAAAGAAAGGTTGGAAGGAGTGCCATCCAAAAATAAAATAAAATGGGAGCCGCTCTTTGAAGGTTTGTCTGGCAAGGGGGTTAGAGTACCCGCTACCATTCGTTGACAACAACATACACCTCTCAAAACTTTATTTTTATGCTCTCTATATGTTTTCAAAATCAAAGCTCTAGCACAAATATAGCAATCGATGCTTTCCTCTTTGAAGGACCATTCTTTTACTTTTATGTTGAGACAGTTCACCTATTTCTCTCCACCTCAAGAAGCAAACACTTGTGTCAACTGTGCATTGATCCTTACATATTTGCATATTGCATTTGTTATATTGCTTTGCATTGACAATTATCCATGAGATATACATGTTACAAGTTGAAAGCAACCGCTGAAACTTAATCTTCTTTTGTGTTGCTTCAATGCCTTTACTTTGAATTATTGCTTTATGAGTTAACTCTTATGCAAGACTTATTGATGCTTGTCTTGAAGTGCTATTCATGAAAAGTCTTTGCTATATGATTCACTTGTTTACTCATGTCATATACATTGTTTTGATCGCTGCATTCACTACATATGCTGTACAAATAGTATGATCAAGTTTATGATGGCATGTCACTCCAGAAATTATCTTTGTTATCGTTTTACCTGCTCGGGACGAGCAGAACTAAGCTTGGGGATGCTGATACGTCTCCAACGTATCCATAATTTCTTGTGTTCCATGCCACATTATTGATGTTATCTACATGTTTTATGCACACTTTATGTCATATTCGTGCATTTTCTCGGAACTAACCTATTAACAAGATGCCGAAGTGCCAGTTCCTGTTTTCTGCTGTTTTTGGTTTCAGAAATCCTAGTAACGAAATATTCTCCGAATCGGACGAAATCAACGCCAAAGTTCCTATTTTCATCGGAAGCATCCAGAACACCCGGGAAGGACCAGAGGGGGGCCACAGGGCCACCAAACCCTAGGCCGGCGCGGCCAGAGGGGGGGCCGCGCCGCCCTATGGTGTGGCCCCCCTGTCAGCCCTCCCCGCGCCGCCTCTCCGCCTATAAGAAGCCCCCGGATCGAAAACCCGATACCAATTGACGAAACTCCGTAAAGACTCCGGGCGCCGCCACCGTCGCGAAACTCCAATCCGGGGGACAGAACTCCGTTCCGGCACCCTGCCGGAGCGGGGAAGTGCCCCCGGAAGGCTTCTCCATCGACACCGCTGCCATCTCCATCAACACCGCTGCCATCTCCACCGCCATCTTCATCACCGCTGCTGCTCCCATGAGGAGGGAGTAGTTCTCCATCGAGGCTCGGGCTGTACCGGTAGCTATGTGGTTCATCTCTCTTCCATGTACTTCAATACAATGATCTCATTGAGATTCATATGAGTTTGTATCACAATTTATCTATGTGCTACTCTAGTGATGTGTTATTAAAGTAGTTTTATTCCTCCTGCATGTGTGCAAAGGTGACAGATGCGTGCACCATGTTAGTACTTGGTTTATGCTATGATCATGATCTCTTGAAGATTGCGAAGTTAACTATTGCTATGATAATATTGATGTGATCTATTCCTCCTACATATGCATGAAGGTGACGAGTGTGCATGCTATGCTAGTACTTGGTTTAGTCTCGTTGATATATCTTACACTAAAGGTTACTAAAACATGAGCATTATTGTGGAGCTTGTTAACTCCGGCATTGAGGGTTCGTGTAATCCTACGCAATGTGTTCATCATCCAACAAAAGTGTAGAGTATGCATTTATTTATTCTGTTATGTGATCAATGTTGAGAGTGTCCACTAGTGAAAGTATAATCCCTAGGCCTTGTTCCTAAATACTGCTGAGTTACTACTGCTTGTTTACTGTTTTACTGCGTTACTACTGCTGCAATACTACCACCATCAACTACACGCCAGCAAGCACTTTTCTGGCACCGTTGCTACTGCTCATATATATTCATACCACTTGTATTTCACTATCTCTTCGCCGAACTAGTGCACCTATTAGGTGTGTTGGGGACACAAGAGACTTCTTGCTTTGTGGTTGCAGTGGTTGCATGAGAGGGATATCTTTGACCTCTTCCTCCCTGAGTTCGATAAACCTTGGGTATCCACTTAAGGGAAACTTGCTGCTGTTCTACAAACCTCTGCACTTGGAGGCCCAACACTGTCTACAGGAAAGGAGGGGGAACGTAGACATCAGGTAGCACACATTTTGTCTTTCTATCATCATCGACGTAGGATGGCGATTAACGTGTGTCGTCACTTTCTACGTCAATTACCGTTTCCCGCCCTTGTCTCTGCTATAACTGACTGGCGCCGCCGGGTCAAACAGCAAAACCGTAGCTAGCACCAATTTAGAGTGCAACAAGACATGGAGTGGCCTGAGCGCAACAAGTGTTTATTTGTCTCACGAATATCTTGCATAATAGTACATCACATATATTCACCCTCCTAGTACTGGCATAGGCGGACCCAGAAAATTTTCAAAGCCTGGGCAAACCAATTGTGAATAATTTTTTTTGCATGAACATCAGCAAATATAAAAATCACATAAGGAATTTTTGGCATATAAAGCTGGACACGGTACATAAAAAAATATATGTAAATATTTATTGGTACGCAATGATGAAACACTACTAAAACTCCAATTGTCGACCACAGAAGCTCATATGTCTAAGTGCACCTAAAAAAATTGTGCCAACATTTGAAGACAATAGAATAAAAAATGAATTTGGAAGGCAATTATCACGAGATAATAAACATACCAAACATGTCCTACCTAGGCCTAGGCCTTTTAGGTAAATGTCCTAACTAGGTTGTGGACCTTCTTGTTGTGGTAACTGGTAAGCTTTTTGTGTCAGACCAAAAAGCTTCTTGTTTCTGAAATTTAATAAATTTATGTTCAAGTACAGGATGTTCAAGAATAAGTAGTACTACTTCAAGTTCATTTCAACTATTTATACTCCAAATAAATCTTAACTTGGACATCCGGCTGTCCTAAAATAAAAATCTGGGAAGGGAGTCAAACCTTGCTGTCTTTTACTGCAGGAGGCAGAAGAGATCGAGCCAGGTCGCCGGAACCAGAATGGCGCGCGGCAGGGAGCTGAGTCGATTTTTTTTTTTTTTTTTTTTTTTGAAAACGGGAGCTGAGTCGATTTTTTTGAGGGAGCTGAGTCGATTGGGGATTTGGGGATCGATCGTTTTTCTTTGGTTCGGCCAATCAGCCTAATTGACTAATGGGTCATGATACGCTTGGGCCGGTGAGAGGCAATTTGGCCCAACAATGGTAAGAATCGCTGGCCAAGCCCGGGCAAAGCAGTCGATCGACTCTTGCTCGTAGCTGTGGCGATCGCCATCCACCGGAGGCTCGCGGAAGAGAAGCCCGGGCAGCCGCCCGGGCAACAGGTATGGTAGGTCCGCCCATGTACTGGTGAGACCGAAATTCTAGAAACCACCTTTCATTCCATTCAATCCTACAACTACAATCCTTATAATTTACTTTTAGTCTTTATCTTGCTTTGTTCTTAGTTACAACTACTTCAAACACTCTTGTTGATTAC
The DNA here is from genome assembly GCF_022539505.1 of Lolium rigidum. Taxonomy (NCBI): domain Eukaryota; kingdom Viridiplantae; phylum Streptophyta; class Magnoliopsida; order Poales; family Poaceae; genus Lolium; species Lolium rigidum. Next base: position 170,055,737 of record NC_061512.1, on the reverse strand, counting down.
CGTAGTTCCTTAGCAACCATTAGACTGCTCATAATAGAAGTAACATAGCTAGTAATATCACACATCTCAAGGCATTTTGGTGACATGGCATGCTAATAAATGAAGAAAAAGAATGAGGTGGTAACTAGCTATGTTACCATAACATCACACACCTCAAGGCAAGATGAGTCTACAACATAATAAATGATACAATACATGACACCACATATAAATTACTACCGACTATGCACGTAGTAACTTAGACTAGTAACATGTACTATAAGTTACTCCTCACTATGACCAGCCTTAGAATAGGCTATTTTCGGAATAAGGTGTGAACGTGACTGTATTGACAATGCAGTCACGGCGTTGTTTATTTTCATTCTACAAAACTCTGATGAGATTGATCTTTTAATAAATATTTTTTGTTGTAAAGTACTGCAAAAATCATGTTGTGGTGTAGAAAAGGCACATATCAGTCGTACGTCGAGGGCATGGGGAGGAGGGAGAGGCCACCGTGGCTGAGTAAAACGCCAAGGAGCTGGAATGGGTGACGCAGGAGACGGAGGATATGGCGCGAGCGGAGCGTGCCGATGAGCAGGGCCGGGCGGTGCATGAGGTAGTGCTCCGTGAGACGGTAACCTTAGCAAATATGATCGCCGATGCGTGCATCCTCCGAGCGCAGGACTACGCTGACGTGGCGAAGGCCCATGCTATGTTGGCTGAAGCATGGGTGCAACTCCGACATTCGCAGGAGGGCCTGTGTGCCATCGCGTCGGTGGCACGCCGATCGGGGGAAGGGGGGTTGGCGTGAGCGGCAAAGTAGCGGGCTCTGCTCGCGTCGTTCAGCATCATCCGGCTCGATGTGGACCGCCGCTGCGACACGGGCCCGCTACAACCGGAGGGAGGTGGGCTGGCGGCTAGGCTGGCGGCCCCGCGCCGGATCTGCCCCTTCCCGCCGGTTTGCACCGGAAAATGTGTCCTCGTTTTGTACGTGCTCAATTTTCTGGTTGGAGGCTGCTGATTAAATCAACGAGGAGGTTACCGTATCGTACGGTGCGGGCGCGTGTATGTGGATATCGGCCTACCGAGACCGGGCAAGACGCGCGCTCTGCCCCGTGTGGTTTCCCCGACTGGGAGTGTCGCCGTCGCGACGCGGTCCTGCCTTGCCTGCCGTGTGTTGCTCAGTCTTTCTTTCCTTGAAATTTTTCCCGTCCAGGTGCAGCCTGCAGCGACGGGATAATTATGATGGTCGGTTCATTTCAGTACGGGCAAGACGATTCTCTGTGCTAAGGCTAGTCATAGTGGGGAGTAATTTAGACTAGTAACATGTAATTTCTTGCAGGTTATTTGGCGAGCTGCGCACTGGATTCACTTATGGGCGTTCCTTCTTCCGGAGGAGCAGCGGGAGCACATGGCTTCTGGATGCAACCGGCTGTTGACGGTTGCTCAGATCGCTTTTTCCGGGCTACTGGATGGCGACACATTAGCAGATTATCAAATGGATAGTTTCTTTATGTGTCTCATTTTCTTATGAGTTGATCCATGTATCGACGTTGGCTGATCCATGACTGTAATCGTTTAAACTACCGCGTACTTTGAACTTGTTTTAATAAAGAAAGCTGTGTGCTTGATACGTCTCCGACGTATCGATAATTTCTTATGTTCTATGCCATATTATTGATGATACCTACATGTTTTATGCACACTTTATGTCATATTCGTGCATTTTCTGGAACTAACCTATTAACAAGATGCCGAAGTGCCGCTTGCCGTTTTCTCGCTGTTTTTGGTTTCAGAAATCCTAGTAACGAAATATTCTCGGAATTGGACGAAACAAAGACCCGGGGGCCTATTTCGCCACGAACCTTCCGGAAGACCGAAGAGCATACGAAGTGGGGCCACGAGGTGGCCAAACCACATGGCGGCGCGGCCAAGGGGGGCCCGCGCCGCCCCGTGGTGTGGGCCCCTCGTCAGCCCCCGACTCGCCCTTCCGCCTACTTAAAGCCTCCGTCGCGAAAACCCTGATGCGAAAAACAACGATACGGAAAACCTTCCAGAGACGCCGCCGCCAATCCCATCTCGGGGGATTCTGGAGATCTCCTCCGGCACCCTGCCGGAGAGGGGATTCATCTCCCGGAGGACTCTACACCGCCATGGTCGCCTCCGGAGTGATGAGTGAGTAGTTCACCCCTGGACTATGGGTCCATAGCAGTAGCTAGATGGTTGTCTTCTCCTCATTGTGCTTCATTGTTGGATCTTGTGAGCTACCTAACATGATCAAGATCATCTATCCGTAATACTCTATGTTGTGTTTGTCGGGATCCGATGGATAGAGAATACCATGTTATGTTAATTATCAAGTTATTACATATGTGTTGTTTATGATCTTGCATGCTCTCCGTTATTAGTAGAGGCTCGGCCAAGTTTTTGCTCTTAACTCCAAGAGGGAGTATTTATGCTCGATAGTGGGTTCATGCCCGCATTGACACCGGGACAAGTGACGTAAAGTTCTAAGGTTGTGCTGTGTCGTTGCCACTAGGGATAAAACATTGGCGCTATGTCCGAGGATGTAGTTGTTGATTACATTATGCACCATACTTAATGCAATTGTCCGTTGCTTTGCAACTTAATACCGGAAGGGGTTCGGACGATAACCCGAAGGTGGACTTTTTAGGCATAGATGCAGCTTGGATGGCGGTCTAAGTACTTTGTCGTAATGCCCATTAGACTATATCTTATCATGACATGTATGTGCATTGTTATGCCCTCTCTATTTGTCAATTGCCCGACTGTAATTTGTTCACCCAACATGCTTTTATCTTATGGGAGAGACACCTCTAGTGAACTGTGGACCCCGGTCCATTCTTTTAATACCGAAATACAAATCTGTCGCAATACTTGTTTTACTCGTTTTCTCTCGCAAACAATCATCTTCCACACAATACGGTTAATCCTTTGTTACAGCAAGCCGGTGAGATTGACAACCTCATCGTTTCGTTGGGGCAAAGTACTTTGGTTGTGTTGTGCAGTTCCACGTTGGCGCCGGAATCCTCGGTGTTGCGCCGCACTACATCCCGCCGCCATCAACATTCAACGTGCTTCTTGGCTCCTCCCGGTTCGATAAATCTTGGTTTCTTTCGAGGGAAAACTTGCTGCTGTGCGCATCATACCTTCCTCTTGGGGTTGCCCAACGAACGTGTGAAATACACGCCATCAAGCTCTTTTTCGCGCCGTCGGGGAGATCAAGACACGTTGCAAGGGAGTCTCCACTTCAAGATCACTTTGCTTTGTTTTTGTCTTGCTTTATTTTATTTACTACTTTGTTTGCTGCATTATATCAAAACACAAAAAAATTAGTTGCTAGTTTTACTTTATTTACTCGTCTTGTTTGCTATATCAAAAACACAAAAAAATTAGTTTACTTGCATTTACTTTATCTAGTTTGCTTTATTTACTACCGCTAAAATGGCCAACCCTGAAAATACTAAGTTGTGTGACTTCACTAGCACAAATAATAATGATTTCCTATGCACACCTATTGCTCCACCTCGCTACTACAAAGCAGAATTCTTTGAAATTAAACCTCGCTTTACTTAATCTTGTTATGCGAGAGCAATTTTCCGGTGTTAGTTCCGATGATGTCCGCTGCCCATCTCAATAATTTTGTTGAACTATGTGAAATGCAAAAATATAAAGATGTAGATGGTGACATTATAAAATTAAAATTGTTTCCTTTCTCATTAAGAGGAAGAGCTAAAGATTGGTTGCTATCTCTCGCCTAAGAATAGTATTGATTCCCGGACTAAATGCAAGGATGCTTTTATTGGTAGATATTATCCCCCCGCTAAAATTATATCTTTGAGGAGTAGCATAATGAATTTTAAACAATTGGATAATGAACATGTTGCTCAAGCTTGGGAAAGAATGAAATCTTTGGTTAAAAATTGCCCAACCCATGGATCGACTACTTGGATGATCATCCAAACCTTCTATGCAGGACTAAATTTTTCTTCGCGGAATTTATTGGATTCAGCTGCTGGAGGTACCTTTATGTCCATCACTCTTGGTGAAGCAACAAAGCTTCTTGATAATATGATGGTTAATTACTCTGAATGGCACACGGAAAGAGCTCCACAAGGTAAGAAGGTAAATTCCGTTGAAGAATCCTCTTCCTTGAATGATAAGGTTGATGCTATTATGTCTATGCTTGCGAATGATAGGACTAATGTTGATCCTAATAATGTTCCACTAGCTTCATTGGTTGCCCAAGAAGAACATGTTGATGTAAACTTCATTAAAAATAATAATTTCAACAACAATGCTTATCGTAACAATTCTAGTAATAACTATAGGCCATATCCTTATAATAATGGTAACGGTTATGCTAATTATTATGGGAATTCTTACAACAATAATAGGAATACACCCCCTGGACTTGAAGCTATGCTTAAAGAATTTATTAGTACACAAACTGCCTTTAACAAATCCGTTGAGGAAAAGCTCAATAAAATTGATATTCTTACTTCTAGAGTTGATAGTCTTGCCTCCGATGTTGATCTTTTGAAATCGAAAGTTATGCCTAATAGGGATATTGAAAATAAAATTGTTACTACAGCAAATGCCATCCAAGTTAGAATTAATGAGAATATAAGATTAATGGCTGAACTGCGTGCTAGGTGGGATAGAGAAGAAAATGAAAAACTAGCTAAAAAGTAAAATGTAGCTAAAGTTTGGACTATTACCACCACTAGCAATGCTAATGATTCATATGTTGCTGCACCTCCTACTATCAATGGTAAAATAATTGGTGTTGGCAATGCTTCTACTCCTAGTGCAAAGCGCGCACAATTACCCGAAACTCGCTAAAACCGCCGAAACCGCTTGTGATAAAACTGCTGAAATTTTTTCCAACCTTGGGGATGATAATCTCATTGCCTTAGATTGTAATGATTTAGATTTTGATGATTGCCACATCTCTGAAGTTATAAAGTTCTTACAAAAACTTGCTAAAAGTCCTAATGCTAGCACTGTAAACTCGGCTTTCACAAAACATATTACAAATGCTCTCATAAAAGCTAGAGAAGAGAAACTAAAAGTTGAAACTTCTATTCCTAGAAAGCTAGAGGATGGTTGGGAGCCCATCATTAAAGTGAGAGTCAAAGATTTTGATTGTAATGCTTTATGTGATCTTGGTGCAAGTATTTCTGTTATGCCTAAAAAGGTCTATGATATGCTTGACTTGCCACCATTGAAAAATTGTTATTTGGATGTTAATCTCATCGATAATGCTAAAAAGAAACCTTTGGGGAAAGTTGATAATGTTCATATTATGGTTAGCAATAACCTTGTCCCCGTTGATTTTGTTGTCTTGGATATTGAATGCAATGCATCTTGCCCCATTATATTGGGAAGACCTTTTCTTCGAACCGTTGGTGCTACTATTGATATGAAAGAAGGTAATATTAAATATCAATTTCCTCTCAAGAAAGGTATGGAACACTTCCCTAGAAAGAGGATGAAGTTACCTTATGATTCTATTATTAGAGAAAATTATGATGTTGATGCTTCATCTTTTGATGTTACTTGAGTTACACTTTCTGCGCCTAGCTGAAAGGCGTTAAAGAAAAGCGCTTATGGGAGACAACCCATGTTTTTACTCCAGTATTTTTGTTTTATATTTGAGTCTTGGAAGTTGTTTACTACTGTAGCAACCTCTCCTTATCTTAGTTTTATGTTTTGTTGTGCCAAGTAAAGTCTTTGATGGTAAAGTAAGTACTAGATTTGGATTACTGCGCAGTTCCAGCATTTCTTTGCTGTCACGAATCTGGGTCTACCTCCCTGTAGGTAGCTCAGAAAATTAATCCAATTTACGTGCATGATCCTCAGATATGTACGCAACTTTCATTCAATTTGAGCATTTTCATTTGAGCAAGTCTGGTGGCCTAATAAAATCCATCTTTACGGACTGTTCTGTTTTGACAGATTCTGCCTTTTTATTTCGCATTGCCTCTTTCGCTATGTTGGATGAATTTCTTTGATCCATTAATGTCCAGTAGCTTTATGCAATGTCCAGAAGTGTTAAGAATGATTGTGTCACCTATGAACATGTGAATTTTTATTATGCACTAACCCTCTAATGAGTTGTTTCGAGTTTGGTGTGGAGGAAGTTTTCAAGGATCAAGAGAGGAGTATGATGCAATATGATCAAGGAGAGTGAAAGCTCTAAGCTTGGGGATGCCCCGGTGGTTCACCCCTGCATATTTTAAGAAGACTCAAGCGTCTAAGCTTGGGGATGCCCAAGGCATCCCCTTCTTCATCGACAACATTATCAGGTTTCCTCCCGTGAAACTATATTTTTATTCCGTCACATCTTATGTACTTTGCTTGGAGCGTCAGTTTTTTTTTTGTTTGAATAAAATGGATCCTAGCATTCACTTTATGGGAGAGAGACACGCTCCGCTGTAGCATATGGACAAATATGTCCTTAGGCTCTACTCATAGTATTCATGGCGAAGTTTCTTCTTCGTTAAATTGTTATATGGTTGGAATTGGAAAATGCTACATGTAGTAACTCTAAAATGTCTTGGATAATTTGATACTTGGCAATTATTGTGCTCATGTTTAAGCTCTAGCATCATATACTTTGCACCCATTAATGAAGAAACACTTATAGCTTGCTAATTTGGTTTGCATATTTGGTTTCTCTAGAGTCTAGATAATATCTAGTATTGAGTTTTGAACAACAAGGAAGACGGTGTAGAGTCTTATAATGTATTACAATATGTCTTTTATGTGAGTTTTGCTGCACCGTTCATCCTTGTGTTTGTTTCAAATAACCTTGCTAGCCTAAACCTTGTATCGAGAGGGAATACTTCTCATGCATCCAAAATACTTGAGCCAACCACTATGCCATTTGTGTCCACCATACCTACCTACTACATGGTATTTATCCGCCATTCCAAAGTAAATTGCTTGAGTGCTACCTTTAAAATTCCATCATTCACCTTTGCAATATATAGCTCATGGGACAAATAGCTTAAAAACTATTGTGGTATTGAATATGTACTTATGCACTTTATCTCTTATTAAGTTGCTTGTTGTGCGATAACCATGCTTCCGGGGACGCCATCAACTATTCTTTGTTGAATATCATGTGAGTTGCTATGCATGTCCGTCTTGTCTCGAAGTAAGAGAGATCTACCACCTTAATGGTTGGAGCATGCATATTGTTAGAGAAGAGCATTGGGCCGCTAACTAAAGCCATGATTCATGGTGGAAGTTTCAGCTTTGGACACATATCCTCAATCTCATATGAGAATAATAATTGTTGCCACATGCTTATGCATTAAAGAGGAGTCCATTATCTCGTTGTCCATGTTGTCCCGGTATGGATGTCTAAGTTGAGAATAATCAAAAGCGAGAAATCCAAAATGCGAGCTTTCTCCTTAGACCTTGTACAGAGCGGCATGGAGGTACCCCATTGTGACACTTGGTTAAAACATGTGCATTGCAAAGATCCGGTAGTCCAAGCTAATTAGGACAAGGTGCGGGCACTATTAGTATACTATGCATGAGGCTTGCAACTTGTAAGATATAATTTACATAACTCATATGCTTTATTACTACCGTTGACAAAATTGTTTCATGTTTTCAAAATAAAAGCTCTAGCACAAATATAGCAATCGATGCTTTCCTCTTTGAAGGACCATTCTTTTACTTTTATGTTGAGTCAGCTCACCTATCTCTCTCCACCTCAAGAAGCAAACACTTGTGTGAACTATGCATTGATTCCTACATACTTGCATATTGTACTTGTTATATTACTCAATGTTGACAATTATCCATGAGATATACATGTTATAAGTTGAAAGCAACCGCTGAAACTTAATCTTCCTTTGTGTTGCTTCAATGCCTTTACTTTGATTTATTGCTTTATGAGTTAACTCTTATGCAAGACTTATTAATACTTGTCTTGAAGTACTATTCATGAAAAGTCTTTGCTTTATGATTCACTTGTTTACTCATGTCATTACCATTGTTTTGATCGCTGCATTCACTACATATGTTTACAAATAGTATGATCAAGGTTATGATGGCATATCACTTCAGAAATTATCTTTGTTATCGTTTTACCTCGCTCGGGACGAGCGTAACTAAGCTTGGGATGCTTGATACGTCTCCGACGTATCGATAATTTCTTATGTTCTATGCCATATTATTGATGATACCTACATGTTTTATGCACACTTTATGTCATATTCGTGCATTTTCTCGGAACTAACCTATTAACAAGATGCCGAAGTGCCGCTTGTCTGTTTTCTCGCTGTTTTTGGTTTCGTAAATCCTAGTAACGAAATATTCTCGGAATTGGACGAAACAAAGACCCAAGGGCCTATTTCGCCACGAACCTTCCGAAGACCGAAGAGCATACGAAGTGGGGCCACGAGGTGGCCAAACCACATGGCGGCGCGGCCAAGGGGGGCCCGCGCCGCCCCGTGGTGTGGGCCCCTCGTCGGCCCCCGACTCTGCCCTTCCGCCTACTTAAAGCCTCCGTCGCGAAACCCCCGATGCGAAAAACCACGATACGGAAAACCTTCCGGAGACGCCGCCGCCGCCAATCCCATCTCGGGGGATTCTGAGATCTCCTCCCGCACCCTGCCGGAGAGGGGATTCATCTCCCGGAGGACTCTACACCGCCATGGTCGCCTCCGGAGTGATGAGTGAGTAGTTCATCCCTGGACTATGGGTCCATAGCAGTAGCTAGATGGTTGTCTTCTCCTCATTGTGCTTCATTGTTGGATCTTGTGAGCTGCCTAACATGATCAAGATCATCTATCTGTAATACTCTATGTTGTGTTGGTCGGGATCCGATGGATAGAGAATACCATGTTATGTTAATTATCAAGTTATTACATATGTGTTGTTTATGATCTTGCATGCTCTCCGTTATTAGTAGAGGCTCGGCCAAGTTTTTGCTCTTAACTCCAAGAGGGAGTATTTATGCTCGATAGTGGGTTCATGCCCGCATTGACACCTGGGACAAGTGACGTAAAGTTCTAAGGTTGTGTCTGTGCTGTTGCCACTAGGGATAAAACATTGGCGCTATGTCCGAGGATGTAGTTGTTGATTACATTACGCACCATACTTAATGCAATTGTCTCGTTGCTTTGCAACTTAATACCGGAAGGGGTTCGGACGATAACCCGAAGGTGGACTTTTAGGCATAGATGCAGTTGGATGGCGGTCTATGTACTTTGTCGTAATGCCCAATTAAATCTCACTATACTTATCGTGACATGTATGTGCATTGTTATGCCCTCTCTATTTGTCAATTGCCCGACTGTAATTTGTTCACCCAACATGCTTTTATCTTATGGGAGAGACACCTCTAGTGAACCGTGGACCCCGGTCCATTCTTTAATACTGAAATACAAATCTGCTGCAATACTTGTTTTACTGTTTTCTCTCGCAAACAATCATCTTCCACACAATACGGTTAATCCTTTGTGACAAAGCAAGCCGGTGAGATTGACAACCTCACTCGTTTCGTTGGGGCAAAGTACTTTGGTTGTGTTGTGCAGGTTCCACGTTGGCGCCGGAATCTCCGGTGTTGCGCCGCACTACATCCCGCCGCCATCAACCTTCAACGTGCTTCTTGGCTCCTCCTGGTTCGATAAACCTTGGTTTCTTTCTGAGGGAAAACTTGCTGCTGTGCGCATCATACCTTCCTCTTGGGGTTGCCCAACGAACGTGTGAAATACACGCCATCAGGGCTATGCTCCCATTTCGGAAAAAAAGACTAGTAACATGACATATGTTACTAGTCTAAGTTACTACCTCCATAGTGGGTAGTAACTAATAAGTGGTGTCATGTATTGTGTCATTTACTATGGTGTAGACTTAACTTGTTTTGGGGTGTGTGATGTTATGGTAACATAGTTAGTTACCACCTCACTCTCTTTCTTCATTCATTGCCATGCCATGTCATCAAAATGCTTTGAGCTGTGTGATGTTACTAGCTAAGTTACTCCCACTATGAGCAGTCTAAACAAGTCCGACCCTTCGTGTAAAGAGTCAACCAAGCTCGAAAAAACTCCGCCTACGTTCAAAATTTGGTTTTGAAAAAAAAGGTATATTGCTTGTATATAGATCGCATAGGGGAGATGACATTCTAGTCCATAGTGAAATCAGAGACGGAGAATTTTATCAAAGTCGGGTTAGAGGACTACCAATGAAGGTTTGAGTCTATATGATGTTGAGAGACTTGCTCCATGTTCTAGGTTTCACACCAACAGTATGCAAGTGGGGACGGAAGCACAGGTGAGGTTTAGGGTCTTATCTTTCAGTATAAAAATCTACGATCTGGCCTTAATTAGTTGTGCCGGTAATGATCTTGTTGAAGGCATTGTTTTGAGAGTGGTGACTATCTTTAGGGTGAACACCTAAGATCTTTCATCGGGCGACGACGGTGCTTGTGCACAGTTTCCTTCTTAGAAGCGTCGCTTTTGGAGAGCTTGGAGTTTAGGCGCTGCTAGGGCTGAAATACTGTAGCGAGACTTTTAGTTTCTTAGTTTTTTTTCTTTCCTTTTTTTAGCTTTATGTATCCGTACTGCCATTTGGGTATTGCGTTGTTGCATAGAGTGGGTGTAATTGGTATCTCTCGATATTAATATATTCCCTTTATTGAAAAATATATATTAAGGAACTGCCGAGCCTAGAGGTAAAAAAACACCCATGAAATGTATCCAAAGAAAACATCCCTTCCCGTTTGCACCGTGTCCACAAAACCACATGAGTTTGTTGGCGAGATCTGCAAACACATCATGTCCATTGATAAGGTGGGACCGCTAACGATGCAAGATATTGAACACAAAATTTAATCCAATGCGCAATTAGCCGGGCTACTGCGCGAAGAGGAACTCAAGTGGTACCAACGGTTGAAGGCTCAATTTATTTTGAAAGGAGATTCAAATACGAGATACCTTCATAGTGTCTAAATTGGTAGACACAACAAGAAACTCATTCATACTCTGGTACAGGATGTGGGTATGATTGAAGGATACCAGCAGATCAAAACGTATATCATAGACTATTATAAAGGTTTGCTAGGGATTCTGGGAAAAGCAATCTGTCAATGGATGAAACCTGGAGCGATGACATTCCTCAAGTTTTCGATTAGGAAAATTCTAATCTAACTATCCCTACTCTGAGGAGGAAGTTAAGAAGGTGATTTTTAAGATGGAACACAATGAAGCGTTAGGTCCGGATGGTTTTCTAGTAGAGATCTACCATAATTTCTAGGGGATTATGAAAACGGACTTAATAGATCTTTTTGGTACTCTCCATGTGGTACAACTTGAACTTTTTGGCCTTAATTTCGGTAAAGTCATTCTTTTGTCAAAGATAATTAAATACAAAAGATTCAGCAACATAGAACTATTTGAGTCCTTAATGTTTGCTACAGACGTGGCCACTATTAGGTTTAATTATGTGGTTGATCATGTGGTTCATTCTACTCATCCGGCATTTATGCAAGGATGATATAACCTTAACGGGGCTCTAACCTTGCATGAACATTCCATGAGTTACATCGTAGAAAGATGAATGTCATCATACTAAAGATCGAATTTGGAGAAGTCTATGAAAGGCAAACACTCAAAATGAAAGGCTTTTTGGATGAGTGGCGCGCTATAGTTCATAACTTTATTTTCGCAGGAAGTGTAGCCATGAACGCTAATAATGATGTTGGTAGATACTTTTAGAACAAAAATAATTTAAGGCAAGGTGATCCGCTATCTCCCATGCTATTTAAAATTGTGACAGATATGCTTGCTATAATTATTGAGCGCATAAAAGCTGATGGGCAAATCGAAGGTGTAGTTCCTCACTTAGTTGATGGTGGACTATCTATTCTTTAGTATGACGATGAAACGATTCTATTTATGGAACGTGATATGGAAACGGGCGGAATCTAAAATTAATTTTGTTAGCCTTCAGGAAATTATCCGGTCTGAAGATTAATTTTTTATAAAAGTGAATTATTCTGCTTCTGAGGCATGCTAGCATATATGCCGAGCTTTTTTAATTTACGCTGGGTCAATTCCCAATTAGCTATCTAGGCATTCTGATTCATCTTAAAAGGCTTACAAACTGAATGCAAAGACGTCGAAGAGACACTATAGAGACACGGGAGTAGTTCAAAAGGAAAATTACTATCTCTAGGTTAAAGATTCGTTTCTCATCAATTTAGTACTAATAAATATGGTAATGTATATGATTTTTTCTTCTAGCTAACCAAAGATTTCTTTCATAGATTAGATTACTTTCGATCAAGATTTTTTTGGCAGGAAGATAGTGAGAAGATGAAATATCGGTTTACAAAATTGAGTGTTTTTTGCCGCCCAATATAAAGGAAGACTGTGTGTTCATGATCTTGAGGTTAAGAACATGACTCTTCTAGGTAAATGTCTAGCTAAGCTATTGAGCGAAAATGGGGCTTGGCAAACCATCCGAGGAGAAAATATGTTGGATCAAGTGCAATTTCTCAAGTTTATTGGAAACCTTGAAATTCACATTTCTTGGCTGGCCTTATGGCGACGAAGCACTTCTTTCTATATGGGTCTTTCTCCATCGAGGATGGATCTCAGATTAGGTTCTAGGAGGATAAATGGTTAGGAAATACCCGATAGTTTCATTCATCATTACAAACTGTCCACATCCCCGCATGAATACATATATGGAAACACCCATGTAGACATCGAGAATACCCCCGTTTCCTCTTATCCTCTCCCTACTCCCCCACTGTTTTGGGACGTAGTCGTCAAACCTCTCCGCCGTAAAACCCTCTTTCCTCCTCCGCCACCTAAGAGCGTCAAGGAATCCCCCTCCCTCCTCAAAGTCGATTATCGTCATCGTCCTACCTCTGTCGCTGTACCACGGGGCGGGGATTTGCCCGATCCTCGAACATGGTTTCTTCTCACCGGTTGGCGGACCCTAGATTGGCTGCTCGCCCCGACTGTTCTAGCTAGACCTCGCTTTGCCGCATGCATGATCCTATACGAATTCCCTCCTACCCGTGTGATGCGGATTCGCTTGCTTCGTGGTGGAGTACTAACTAGGGAGTGTTTTGGGAACAATTGTGGGTGTGCAAAACTAAAACCATTTAAAACAAGTGGAAACCGGCTAGTTCTTTTCCAACTCAATACTCATTTCCAAACTAGTCCATATGCTGCCTACTTTCCTTTTTCATGAAATCATTGTTTTTGAATTTAGACACTACTCTTCTCACGTTCTTGAATTCTACAAGCAGAACTGACGAGAAAACCATCTCAATATCTAATCGGGACGGATCTGGAGTCCATAAGAACTGAAAAAAGAAAACATGAAGAAAGGGTAAACTAATATCTTCGTCCTAACGCTTACACAGTACACCTGCGCTGATCCAGGAAGAGCGTGTATGCTCTTCTCTCCTGTGCGCAAACACCCTTTGGTGGGTGCCTCTCTAATCTCTACAGTTGCGGTTTTTTCTCTCTTGTTTTCTTTTGGCGTTCTCTCCTGGTCACTATCTCAGGCAAGGAAGATTGTCGAAGATAGGAACGTCAAAGATCGAGTCGTCAAACAACTCAAGTTCGTCCAGGGAGAAACCGGCCTCCTCCACTTCCATGGCGGGCTGCGGCATGCTCATCGCGGCGACGAGCGCAGACACCAGCTCAGACTGCGCGCTCCACTCCTCCTCGAACGGGTTCATGGGGTTGTCGCTCGAGCCCGAGGTCGCCGGTGTGACGGACACACCTTGCCCGAAACAGTTCTCCGGCGTCAACATGCTGCTCACCGCCGGCGAGAAACTGAAGGGCGTGGTCCTGCTCCAGTCTTGCCGAGGCCCGGGCGTGAGCCCCTCGGTGTCCACCGTCAGGCTCGAGCTCAGGCTCTGTAGAAGGCTGCTCGCGTCCGGGTTCGGCGTCGCCGGCTGTACGTTGGCTGCCGCCGCCGTCTTGTGGCCGCACGTGTGGGTGCCGTGGTAGGTCACGTCGAAGAGCGTCGCGTCCTCGTCGGCGCGCTGCACCTGCTTCGTTGCCGCGCATCCCTGGGTTTTCTGGTGCGTGCAGCGGTAGTATGCCCTGCAATGTTGCACAGCTCAGGTCAGGGACGGCGATCAAAAACCATGACATGAACAGTCTTGTACTGTGAAAAGAAAATCCCTTGTTCATACTAGAAGTTCACGATTTGTGAAGTCATAACAAAAATTAGCACAAAGTAGCATCACGCTATCATGTTTTGAAAAACAATATCCAATCAGAGGACAGAGATGTGTGTACTCTGTACCCTGTTCTTAGCTGACAAGTGTATGCCATACATTTGGGAACATCGGAAAGGCTGCAACTCCCACCGAAGGAAAAGAACAACCACAGTGTCCAAATCCAGAAAGATAAGATTCGTTGCTACTTCCGAAAACATGTGCGGATTTGGCTCTGAAAAAGATAAACTTATGCTCTGAAATGTGCCGAAACTAACCTTCGGTTCTGGGATCCAAGGATCTCCTTCTGCCCGTACTTCCTCCAGCTGTAGCCATCGTCCTCCGGGGCATCCGCTCCTCCTCTCGCCGAGCTCACCCTAACCCGATGATCCCCTTTCTCCATCATCTTTCTGCAAATCCAAGAACAAGAGAGCTACTTAATAATCTAGACGAAAAAAATTACAGAACTCCAGTGATTCATGAACCGTGACAAGCTCGGAAGTTCTCACAAAGTACTCACCTCTTCTTGTTCGCCTTGAAATGCATGTTGGAGACGCCGCTGAGAGGGCTGGGTGTCGAGGGGAAAGCCGGGGAGTCGATGCCGGCGCCAGTGGCAGGGCGCTTCCGGCCGTCGAAGCGGCCGGCCAAAATCATGCCGATGGACCTCTCGGTGACGGTGGAGATCTGCGCAGCCAGGTTCTTGCAGAGGTCGGGACAGCTTCCCAGGTGCACGTCGAGCTGCTTCACCAGCTCTTTGATGTGGCTCAGCTCGGTCATCACCAGGCGGCTCCCTCCTCCATTGCCATCCACCACGCCCTCCATCTCTCTCTGTTTTTTCTTGCGGCTACAGAATTTCCTCTTTTTTTTCCCAGGTGCAGCGAAGAGGAAGAATGGAGATGTGATTGGAGTTGAGGTGAGATGGTGAGTGAAGCGAAGGGAAGAGGCGATGAGCTTATATAACGGGGGAAGGAACCGCGTCTGGTTTGGGTGAGCCAAAATAGCTCTATTCTTTTTTAGCAAGAGAAAGAACAGTATTCTGACCGGTGAGCTTAGTAGAGGCTGTGATTTTATTGGCCGATCCGAGCATGGGCTTTAACGAGTTTTTTTTTTTTTTGGAGTCCGGCTTATAACTAGTTAATCCATGGATTGTTAGCAGAGGGTTCAGCATGCAGAAACATTCAGCTTGGACATTAATTTAGTCGTAGTTTGGACCCCATTCAGCGTTGCAGTTAAAACGTTAAAGAATGCATGAGATTTTCGTTTTGCCTTATTTCAGCTACTCAATTTCGTAGAATTTTTATCCATGGCAACCTTTGCTATGTGCCCACTTTTGATAACCAAAAAAGGTTGAATGCAAAAGAAAAGTTTCTCTGTCATCGACAATAGGTCTTGTTTCAATTTTAATCATGTTTGTATCCATAATAATTGCACAAAACCATGGCATTTTTTATGAATCGGAGGAAGTAACAATTTTCACGTTATTGGAATCTTTGTGTTCCAGAATCCCTCAGATATCTGTACAAATGAAGACCACACTGTCATACCACTCTCACGACATGGAAATGCTTGCAGATGGTTCGAAACATCGTTTTCTTGCTGTGATTAGTGATGCATTTGGGACGGCACTCGCTGCACTACTCTTTTAGGCTGCGATTTCAGCAGGACAGTTAAGCTTATTTTCTTCACTCTTTTCCACACCGAAAGTAATGGCAGCTGGTAGGAAACTGGAATCAAGTTTTCCCTGCATCTTGTTGTCTCTTTCACACCTACTGTTTTCTCTCAGTAATGGTATATGTTGAGATGTTCAGAGTTTGCCCCCAACAAACGGCATACAAATCCTTCTACCCTTTTTAAAGAGCGTCTTACTAAACTTGCTTCATGTTTTCGAAACCTAGGCAATGCCATTGTTTGATATTCCGAATAAGATCAAGTTGGACGGTTTATAAGTAAAATTGTCTGAAAACCATACAACACAACCGCAGCACGCTGGCCCCGAGGTCGCGCCCCCACACGAGCCGACAACCAAGTCATCCGAGCTACAAAAGCCAACACTCTAAGACCTCAAATGGAGCACGGCGGAGACGATATACTAGAGGTGTTGCCCCGACATCCACGCCAAGCCCGAGGCCACGCACTGCCTATCTGATGACGAAAAATGAGCAACACCGACCAGAAGAATAGACCAAACACTTACACAGGAGGTGAAAAGAAAGATCGTCAACGATGCCTCCCTTTAGGGAATGCCGATGTAAGTTACTAGTCTAAATTACTTCAAACACATACACATACAATACTTGTTACTAGTTTAAGTTACTCCACGGTATGGTCAGCCTAAGTCTGACCAATCAATGGATTAACTAACTACTCTTGTATGTTCTGTCTTGGGTAAGAAAAATACTATGCCGATAGGGTTATGGGGAGCGTCCTCGGAGTACAACTAGTAAAAGGTGCAGTATACTATCCCAAATCTTGGAGGCGCGTGTGTCTCACTCGGTTCACAATTTTCCCAATCAACTTCAACTGGGTAGCTGAAAGTTTTTTTTTGAGAGCAACCACATATTTCATTAATCGAAAATCAAGTTACATGAAGCAACACATGTGGAAACTAACAGACAAACCGTGATAAAATGATTATCCTGAATTTGCAGATAAAATCCTAAAAGATCGAGATATACAAAACGATCCCTAGGGTTTCCTGCAACCACCGTAGCCAGCAGCCGCCGTCCAATTCCAACGCCGCCGAGACGAACGCAAGAAGAGACGCCGAGCATCCACCATTGCAAGATCCAAAAGAGCACCATCGCCAACGAGGCTTTGTGAGTCGATGAACAGGCCTGCTGTAGCGCAGCGAGGCACATGTCGTCGTGGCACGTCGACCGGGGGACGTCCCCGTGCTGTCTTGGACCAAGATACGCCGCCTCCCATCGACGACGTCGGAGAAGAACGGCATATCCACCACCTCCGGACCAACATATTCGCTCCAGAAGAACCACCTCGCCCCGGCCCCAGCGTCATCGTGGACAACGACAAACGCCAGTGACACGTCGAGAAACAGATCTCGCCAGATCTGAAGAACGGCGAGAAGACCAAGCTACCGACCTACGTTATGTAATCTTAACACGTCGTATCATGGGACGAGGGCTGGTGGAAATTGGAAAAGGGTGTCGTCGTCTTGCGTGCGTGGCGGCCGAAAAGCAGCGCCCGCATCAAAAATCAGTCAGAGCTTCGCGTTCGCGTCCCACATTGGCCCAGCGAAGCAACGCGGAAGCTGACCAGACCACGTGCACGGATCCTGACGCGTTTAGGTACGTCAGCGTAGGGCCATTTCGTGACGTCGGAGAGAGAGAGCCAATGGCTGATCGATGATCGGTATTTTAGATCTCTGGCTATACATGGCCAGCTTCACCACTCGTGTCGATTTTCAAATTTGATCATTTTTCGAAAGTTCAGCACGATTTAATCTCTTTTTGAAAAATATTCAAAATCTGATATTTTTTAGTAGCGCCTTTTCCTGGGGCGCTACCCTCTTCTTCGTAGCGCTGGTGGCACCAGAGTTGAACGTGTGCCAACGTGACGAGGTTGGGCCCAAAATTCGCGAGGTCACCTCCATTGACAAGAGCGCTACCCTTTTAAAGTTCAACTCCCCTTGCAAGGGTGCTACCCTTTTAAAGTTTAACTCGTCTCGCAGGGGCGCTTCCCTTTGGAATATGTTAAGTCGCGTGCGCCGTCCCCATCCCCTCCACCTACCACTTACCCCTCACACCCCAACCAGGAAGAAACCAGGGTACGTCCCCATCTCTCTCCCGTCTCAAATCCTTCCCTAAAATCCCCTATATCTAAAGATTTCTTTGGTGGATTTTGGTCCCCCCTTGATGCAAAGAGGTGTTCTCCACCATCCACTTCATTTTGTCCGATTGATGTCATGTTTTGGTTCTATTTTGGTAAATCTTGGTAACCCTAAAAAAATTGATGTCATGTTCTATGTTCTATTGTTGTTGTGTATAGTCCATTGTTGACTTCTATGATGTCTATGTAAGATTTTTAGTTTATGGTTATCCCTAGATCTATTTAGTGACATAGATGTAGTTAGGGTTAGCCCTAGATTTATTTGGCCACCATTCTATCTTGTTATTTTATTGTTGAAATGCATATGTTATCATGTAATATATGTATAGTTGATGCATTTGGGTTGTTGTAATTTGGTTATAGATGGCAAGAATTGTGAGTGTCCACTATGTGGACAAGGACGAGTTCATGAAAGGTAATGTCGAGTTAGACCCCAATGAGGTTGTGATGGTGTTTGAAAGAAGTCCCAACTATGCCGAGGCTGTGGAGAAAATGAGGATTGAGTTGAAATGGATGAGCCCAACCGGTGACATAGAATTGGAGGGAAGGTATAATGTTTTCTTTGGTATGCACAATCATTGGAAGACAATGAAGCTCAACTCAGATGAAAGGTGGAGTGCATACAAGGAGGTGGTGGCAGAATCGCAAGACAATGATCTCGAGTTATTTGCCACAAAGAAAGTATCGTCGCGGCCACATTTGGGCTTGAGACGTCATGCCTCCCCAGTTCATGGTAGGAGCCCGTTTGTTGAACCCGATGTTGACATCTCAACAAGTAGTCCTCCTCCGATGACCCAAGATGTCATGACCCAACAAGAAATCAGCCAACCACCGAGCCCGATTCGCAATGGCAATTATGAAGCAATGGAAGAAGATAATGATGACTACGAGGGCGACGGGTCCGAGGGTGATCCCAATGACAATGAGGTTGGCGATTTGGATGTTTATTGTGCGCAAGAGGACATGGACCATGACATACCTTATAACCGACGCTACACATCGGAATCGGAGGATGAAGGTCCCGAGGAGGAGCTTGATGAAGAGGTGTTCACGGTTAAAGAAGTCGAAATTTTCAAGAAGGTAGTTGGTCAGGATCATCGGATACCATTGTTCCGTGATCTTACTCTTGCAAACAAAACTATGGTAGACGGTGGTGAGACCTTTGTGCTCGGACCAAGGCCAAGTTCGAAGCGGGATATGAATCACAAAAGTTATGGGATCGAAAAAGGAGTGAAGTGTGAAACCTTGTTGGAATTTCAAATACGGATGAAGGAGTATGCGGTTAAGTGTTTCCGGCCATTCAAGGGAAGATAGCGCCCTTGCGAGGGGAGTTGAACTTTAAAAGGGTAGCGCCCTTGTCAAGGGAGTTGACCTCGCGAATTGTGGGTCCTGCGTCGCCACGCTGGCATGCTTTCAACGCCAAAGATCCTGGGGCTACCGCGAAGAGTGTAGCGCCCCAGGGAAGGCGCTACTAAAAAGGGTCAGATTTTGAATATTTTTCAAAAAGAGGTCAAATCATGCTGAACTTTCGAAAAAAGGTCAAATTTTTCGTAATCGACACCACTCGTAACCTTGGGTCAAACGTGTAATATACTCCCTCCGTTCCATAGACATACTTGATATCTTGGGTTATACGATTATTTGGATATTTTTGCTTTTCCCTCTCCATGGCTTCCTTCTACAAGATTTCTATCGATCTAGGCCCGCATGCCCCTCTACCTCTTTTCTCCAGCTACATTCAGTGTTAAGATCGGGTGTAGAGACGGAGCTAGCAAGGGCCGAGCTAGGGCCACGCCTCCCCAACGGTGTGTAGGTGCCCATGTTTTGAGGCTCGAGTTCATCGTCGGTGGAGAATAAGGATGCGATTGTGTTTCTAGTTTTTATCTTACGGTTCTATGTGTAAAGTTGGAGGGCTATTTTGTAATTGCCTTTTTATTTAGGGCCCTTGATGTAATTTTTCTGCCACCTTTTGTTAGCCTATTAATCTTGTCATCGTGTTGTAAGAGCTAGGTGTAGCATGCTAGTATTCACGGGTGTCCACCAAGGAAGTGCTCTTGGCAAAGTCATTTCTTCTTCCTTGGCGTGTATGTGTGTGTTCTTGCGTGTGTTCATGAGAAGAAGAGAAACCAAGAGAGATGTAGAAGAAGATGGGGCTGAGAGATCCAGCCCCAACAGTTTCTGGGCCCAGGGCATTTCCCCTATTAAAAAAATACTATATGGGAGGTTAGACTATTTTTGCGAGTGTACACTAGTACTTTTAGAACTTAGGGCATCTCCAACGGCGCGACCCAAATGGATGCACTGGGCCGTCCGTTTTGGGCCGTTTGGGTCGCCGCCCGGACACGCGGACAGCGCCCCGCGTCCGCGTGTCCGTTTGGGTCGCGCGCTGCGCCCAACGCGCGGACGCATCGCATAACCGGTGGGCAAATTATAACGAAAAAAGAGGCAAATTTAAACGAAATTTCATTGAACATATGCCCTATTTTGGACAAATTTGTACATAGCCCTATTTTGGGCAAATAAAACTAACAAAAGAAGCCCCTATATGGGCTTTTAAATTTAAAATAAAAACCCTCTATTAGGGTTTGGTCGGCGGCGCGGTGGCCGCCGGTGCGCCGCCTAGCCCCCGTGGGCGTCGTCGGCGACGTCGTCGTCGTGGACCGACGTCCCCGGCGGCGACGTGTCGTTGTGGCTCGACCGCGCCGGGGACTCCGGCCACGGAGACCACGGGGCCTCCTCCCCACGGCGAGTGGGGGTCCGGAGCCACCCGAGGCTGCGGCGGCGCACGGAGCAGCGCCTCCTCCCCGAGGCGCTGCTGCCTCTCCCTGCCGGCGCGGCGCCTGACCTCCTGGCGCCGCCGCTGCTCCGCGCGGCGCCTGTCCTCCTGCCGCCGCTGCTCCTGGCGGCGCTCCTCGTCGGCGCGGCGCCTGGCCTCCTCCTGCCGCGCCGCCTCCTCCTCCTCCCGTCTGAAGGAGATATGCCCTAGAGGCAATAATAAAAGTAGTTATTATTTATATCTCTATGTTTATGATAAATGTTTATATGTCATGCTATAATTGTATTAACCGAAACATTAGTACATGTGTGATATGTAGACAACAAGAAGTCCCTAGTATGCCTCTTAAACTAGCTTGTTGATTAATGGATGATTAGTTTCATAATCATGAACATTGGATGTTATTAATAACAAGGTTATATCATTATATGAATGATGTAATGGGCACACCCAATTAAGCGTAGCATAAGATCTCGTCATTAAGTTATTTGCTATAAGCTTTCAATACATAGTTACCTAGTCCTTATGACCATGAGATCATGTAAATCACTTATACCGGAAAGGTACTTTGATTACACCAAACACCACTGCGTAAATGGGTGGTTATAAAGGTGGGATTAAGTATCTGGAAAGTATGAGTTGAGGCATATGGATCAACGATGGGATTTGTCCATCCCGATGACGGATAGATATACTCTTGGGCCCTCTCGGTGGAATGTTGTCTAATGTCTTGCAAGCATATGAATGAGTTCATAAGAGACCACATACCACGGTACGAGTAAAGAGTACTTGTCGAGGAGACGAGGTTGAACAAGGTATAGAGTGATACCGAAGATCAAACCTCGGACAAGTAAAATATCGCGAGACAAAGGGAATTGGTAATGTTTGTGAATGGTTCATTCGATCACTAAAGTCATCGTTGAATATGTGGGAGCCATTATGGATCTCCAGATCCCGCTATTGGTTATTGGTCGGAGTAAGTACTCAACCATGTCCGCATAGTTCTCGAGCCGTAGGGTGACACACTTAAAGTTGGATGTTGAAATGGTAGTTCTTGAATATGGAATGAAGTTGGAATATTTGTTCGGAGTCCCGGATGTGATCCCGGACATCACGAGGAGTTCGGAATGGTCCGGAGAATAAGATTCATATATAGGATGTCATTTTATGTGAATAAAATGTCGCGGAAGGTTCTATGGAAGGTTCTAGAAGGTTCTAGAAAAGTCCGGAAGAAACCACCAAGGAAGGTGGAGTCCACAAGGGACTCCACCTCCATGACCGGCCAGCCCTAGTGGGGTGGAGTCCCAAGTGGACTCCACCATAGGGGCCGGCCACCCTCCATGGGAGGTGGGAATCCCACCTTTGGGTGGGAGTCCTAGTTGGGCTAGGTTTGCCCCCTTCTATGGAAGGTTTTGGTTTCGGGTCTTATTCGAAGACTTGGACACCAACACTTGGGATCCACCTATATAATGAGGGGCCAAGGGAGGGGGCCGGCCACCCCTAAGACCATAGCTTGGCCGCCCCCTTGAGTGGCCGGCCACCCCTCCCAAACCCTAGCTTTGCTCCTCCACTTCATATTGCCCGGTTTGCTTAGCGAAGCTCCGCCGGACTTCTACACCGCCACCGACACCACGCCGTCGTGCTGTCGGATTCAAGAAGGAGCTACTACTTCCGCTGCCCGCTGGAACGGGGAGGTGGACGTCGTCTTCATCAACAACCGAACGTGTGACCGAGTACGGAGGTGCTGCCCGTTCGTGGCGCCGGAACCGATCGTGATCAAGATCTTCTACGCGCTTTTGCAAGCGGCAAGTGAACGTCTACCGCAGCAACAAGAGCCTCATCTTGTAGGCTTTGGAATCTCTTCAAGGGTGAGACTCGATACCCCCTCGTTGCTACCAGTCTTCTAGATTGCATCTTGGCTTGGATTGCGTGTTCGCGGTAGGAAAATTTTTGTTTTCTATGCAACGTTATCCTACGAGTGGTATCGAGCCGTGTCTATGCATAGATGGTTGCACGAGTAGAACACAATGGTTTGTGGGCGTTGATGCTCTTGTTATCTTTAGTTGAGTACTTTGCATCTTTATGGCATAGTGGGATGAAGCGGCTCGGACTAACTTTACATGACCGCGTTCATGAGACTTGTTCCTCGTTCGACATGCAACTTGTATTGCATAAGAGGCTTTGCGGGTGTCTGTCTCTCCTACTATAGTAAAGATTCAATTTACTCTTCTATTGACAACATTAGTATCAACGTTGTGGTTCATGTTCGTAGGTAGATTAGATCTATATCGAAAACCCTAAACCACGTAAAATATGCAAACCAAATTAGAGAGCGTCTAACTTGTTTTTGCGGGGTTTGGTGATGTGATATGGCCATAATGTGATGATGAATATGTATGAGATGATCATTATTGTATTGTGGCAGCCAGCGGAGCCTTATGGTTGTCTTTAAATTTCATGTTGAGTAGTATTTCAAAGTAGTTGTAATAGTTGCTACATGGAGGACAATCATGAAGACGGCGCCATTGACCTTGGTGCTTCGCCGACGATGATGGAGATCATGCCCGAAGATGATGGAGATCATGTCCGTGCTTTGGAGATGAAGATCAAAGGCGCAAAGACAAAAGGGCCATATCATATCACATATGAACTGCATGTGATGTTAATCCTTTTATGCATCTTATTTTGCTTAGATCGCGACGGTAGCATTATAAGATGATCCCTCACAAAAATCTCAAGATAATAAAGTGTTCATCCTTAGTAGCACCGTTGCCAAGACTTGTCGTTTCGAAGCATCTCGTGATGATCGGGTGTGATAGAATCAACAAGTGCATACAACGGGTGCAAGCCGATTTTGCACATGCGGATACTAAGGTGGCCTTGACGAGCCTAGCATGTACGGACATGGTCTCGGAACACGTGATACCGAAAGGTAGAGCATGAATCATATGATTGATATGATGAACACTTTGAGTGTTCGCCATTGAAATTACACCTTGTCTCGTGATGATCGGACTATGGTGTGGTGGATTTGGTTCGTGTGATCACTAAGACAATGCGAGGGATATTGTTTTGAGTGGGAGTTCACCTAGATTTTTTAATTATATTGAATTAAAATTTGAACTCAATTTGTCATAAACTTAGTCTAAACTATTGCAAATATATGTTTGTAGAGATGGCGTCCCCAATCAATTTTAACCGAGTTCCTAGAGAAAGAAAAGCTTAAAAGCAACGGTAGCAACTTCACCGACTGGTTCCGTCATGTGAGGATCTTCCTCTCCGGCGGAAATCTGCAATATGTGCTTGATGCACCGCTAGGTGACCCTCTCGTGAAACTGAAACCGATGAAGTAAAAGCTGTTTACGAGACTCGGAAAACTCGGTACTCTCAAGTTCGAGTGTGCCATCCTGTGCGGTCACGGAATCCGATCTTCAAAAACGTTTTGAGCACCACGATCCTCATGAGTTGATGAAAGAGTTAAAGACTATTTTCGAGACTCATGCGGCCGTGGAATGCTATGAAGCATCGAAACATTTCTTCGACTGTATGATGGAAGAAGGCAGCTCCATTAGTGAGCACATGCTCGCCATGACCGGGCATGCGAAGAAACTCGGTGACTTGGGAATAGTGATTCCTAACGACTGGGGATTAATCGTGTCCTTCAATCAACTGCCACCAAGTTACAAGAACTTTGTGATGAACTACAATATGCAGAACATGAACAAGGAGTTACCTGAACTTTTTGGCATGCTAAAAGCTGCTGAGATTGAGATCAAGAAAGAGCACCAAGTGTTGATGGTCAACAAGACCACTAGTTTCAAGAAACAGGGCAAGTCTAAGGGAAAATTCAAGAAGGGTGGCAAGAAAGCTGCCACGCCTCCTATGAAACCTAAGAACGGCCCTAAGCCCGATGCTTGAGTGCTATTACTGCAAGGAGAAGGGACACTGGAAGCGTAATTGCTCCAAGTATCTGGCTGATCTGAAGAGCGGCCTTGTCAAGAAGAAGAAAGAAGGTATATCTGATATACATGTTATAGATGTTTATCTCACTGGTTCTCGTTCTAGTACCGGGGTATTTGATACTGGTTCGGTTGCTCATATTTGTAACTCGAAACAGGAACTAAAGAATAAACGAAGACTACTGAAAGATGAAGTGACAATGCGCGTTGGAAATGGATCCAAAGTCGATGTGATCACTGTCGGCACACTTCCTCTACATCTACCTTCGGGATTAGTTTTAAGCCTAAATAATTGTTATTTTGTAACCGCGTTGAGCATGAACATTATATCTGGATCTTGTTTAATGCAAGACGGTTATTCATTCAAGTCTGAGAATAATGGTTGTTCTATTTTTATGAATAATATCTTTTATGGTCAAGCACCACAAAAGAATGGCTTATTTCTGTTAGATCTCGATAGTAGTGATACGCATATACATAACATCGATGCTAAGCGAATTAAATTGAATGATAATTCTACTTATATGTGGCACTGTCGTCTTGGTCATATTGGAGTGAAGCGCATGAAGAAACTCCATACTGATGGATTACTTGAATCACTTGACTTTGAGTCACTTGATAGATGCGAAGCATGTCTAATGGGAAAAATGACTAAGACTCCATTTTCGGTATGATGGAGCGAGCTACCGACTTATTGGAAATCATACATACCGATGTGTGCGGACCAATGAGTGTAGCATCGCGTGGTGGTTATCGTTATGTTCTAACCTTCACGAGATGATCCGAGTAGATATGGGTATATCTATTTCATGAAACATAAATCCGAAACTTTCGAGAAGTTTAAGGAATTTCAAAGTGAAGTAGAAAATCAACGTAACAAGAAGATAAAATTTCTACGATCTGATCGTGGAGGTGAATATCTGAGTTATGAGTTTGGCATGCATTTAAAGAAATGCGGAATACTTTCACAATTGACACCGCCGGGAACACCACAACGAAACGGTGTATCCGAACGTCGTAATCGAACTCTCTTAGATATGGTTCGTTCTATGATGTCTCTTACTGATTTGCCATTATCATTTTGGAGTTATGCATTAGAGACAGCCGCATTCACTTTAAATAGAGCACCATCAAAATCCGTAGAAACGACACCGTATGAATTATGGTTTAATAAGAAACCTAAGCTGTCGTTCCTGAAAGTTTGGGGTTACGAAGCCTATGTAAAGAAGTTACAACCGGACAAGCTAGAACCCAAAGCGGAGAAATGCGTCTTCATAGGATACCCTAAGGAAACTATAGGGTATACTTTCTATCACAAATCCGAAGGCAAAATATTTGTTGCAAAGAACGGAACCTTTCTTGAGAAAGAATTTCTCACTAAAGAAGTGATCTGGAAGAAAAGTAGAACTCGATGAGATTAATGAATCTATACTCGTTGATCGAGTAGCGCAAGTATCGGAAGTTGTACCTGTACCGCCTACACCGGCAAGCAGAGGAAGCTAATGATAATGATCATGAAACTTCGAGCGAGGAAACTACTGAACCTCGCGAGTCGACAAGGGAACGTGCCACTCCCGATTGGTATGATCCTTGTCTAAATGTCATGATTGTGGATAACAATGATGAGGACCCTGCTGACGTATGAAGAAGCAATGATGAGCCCAGATTCCAACAAATGGCAAGAAGCCATGAAATCCGAAATGGGATCCATGTATGATAACAAAGTATGGACTTTGGTAGACTTACCCGATAGCAGAAAGGTCGTCGAGAATAAATGGATCTTCAAAAGAAAAACAGATCGTTGATGGTAATATTACTGTCTATAAAGCTCGACTTGTCGCAAAGGGTTTCAGACAAATTCAAGGAGTTGACTACGATGAGACTTTCTCACACGTAGCGAAGCTAAAATCTGTGAGGATTTTGTTAGCAATAGCTGCATTTTTCGATTATGAGATTTGGCGGATGGATGTCAAAGCGGCGTTCCTTAATGGAGACATTGAGGAAGAGTTGTATATGGTACAACCCAAAGGTTTTGTCGATCCTAAAAATGCCGACAAAGTATGCAAACTTCAGCGTTCAATCTATGGACTGAAGCAAGCATCAAGAAGTTGGAACCGACGCTTTGATAAGGTGATCAAAGACTTTGGGTTTATACGAGTGTCATGGAGAGGCCTGTATTTACAAGAAAGTGAGTGGGAGCTCGTAGCATTCCCGATATTATATGTAGATGACATATTATTAATTGGGAATGATATAGAACTATTAAGCGAGTGTAAAAGGTTATTTGAATAATAGTTTTTCAATGAAAGACCTTGGTGAAGCATCGTATATATTAGGCATCAAGATTTATAGAGATAGATCAAGACGCCTAATAGGGCTATCGCGAGTACATATCTGGACAAGATTCTAAAGAAATTTAGAATGGACGAAAGTAAGAAAGGGTTCTTACCTATGTTACCAGGCAAGGTCTTGAGTAAGACTCAAGGACCGGCTACAGCAGAAGAAAGAGAAAGGATGAGTAATATCCCCTATGCCTCGGCAGTAGGATCTATCATGTATGCCATGCTATGTACTAGACCGGATATAGCACATGCTTCGTTAGTTTGACTAGCGAGATATCAAAGTGATCCGAGAATGGAACACTGGACAGCGGTCAAGAATATCCTAAAGTACTTGAAAAGAACTAAGGATATGTTTCTTTGTTATGGAGGTGACCAAGAGCTCGTTGTAAATGGTTACACCGATGCAAGTTGGAACACACGATCCCGATGACTCTAAGTCACAATCCAGGTACGTGTTTATATTGAATGGTGCTTGCGAGTAGGTCGGGCAAGCTCGAAGCAGGTGCACGGTGGCGAAGTCTTCAACGGAATCGAGTACATAGCGGCTTCGAGGCTTCATCGAAGCGGTATGGATGAAGAGGTTCATTGTAGAGCTCGGTGTGGTTCCTAGTGCATTGGACCCATTAATCATTTACTCGTGATAACATGGGTGCCATCGCCAATGCACAAGAGCCAAGGTCACACAAGAGGTCGAAGCATATCAAGCTGCGTTACCACTCGATTCGCGAGTACATCGAAGATGGAGAAGTAAAGATTTGCAAAGTACACACCGATCTGAATGTAGCAGATCCGTTGACTAAAGCTCTCCCTAGGGCAAAGCATGACCAACACCAAAATGCCATGGGTGTTAGGTATATTACAATGTAATCTAGATTTTTGACTCTAGTGCAAGTGGGAGACTGAAGGAGATATGCCCTAGAGGCAATAATAAAAGTAGTTATTATTTATATCTCTATGTTTATGATAAATGTTTATATGTCATGCTATAATTGTATTAACCGAAACATTAGTACATGTGTGATATGTAGACAACAAGAAGTCCCTAGTATGCCTCTTAAACTAGCTTGTTGATTAATGGATGATTAGTTTCATAATCATGAACATTGGATGTTATTAATAACAAGGTTATATCATTATATGAATGATGTAATGGGCACACCCAATTAAGCGTAGCATAAGATCTACGTCATTAAGTTATTTGCTATAAGCTTTCAATACATAGTTACCTAGTCCTTATGACCATGAGATCATGTAAATCACTTATACCGGAAAGGTACTTTGATTACACCAAACACCACTCGCGTAAATGGGTGGTTATAAAGGTGGGATTAAGTATCCGGAAAGTATGAGTTGAGGCATATGGATCAACAGTGGGATTTGTCCATCCCGATGACGGATAGATATACTCTGGGCCCTCTCGGTGGAATGTGGTCTAATGTCTTGCAAGCATATGAATGAGTTCATAAGAGACCACATACCACAGTACGAGTAAAGAGTACTTGTCAGGAGACGAGGTTGAACAAGGTATAGAGTGATACCGAAGATCAAACCTCGGACAAGTAAAATATCGCGAGACAAAGGGAATTGGTAATGTTTGTGAATGGTTCATTCGATCACTAAAGTCATCGTTGAATATGTGGGAGCCATTATGGATCTCCGGATCCCGCTATTGGTTATTGGTCGGAGTAAGTACTCAACCATGTCCGCATAGTTCTCGAGCCGTAGGGTGACACACTTAAAGTTGGATGTTGAAATGGTAGTTCTTGAATATGGAATGAAGTTGGAATATTTGTTCGGAGTCCCGGATGTGATCCCGGACATCACGAGGAGTTCCGGAATGGTCCGGAGAATAAGATTCATATATAGGATGTCATTTTATGTGAATAAAATGTCGCGGAAGGTTCTATGGAAGGTTCTAGAAGGTTCTAGAAAAGTCCGGAAGAAACCACCAAGGAAGGTGGAGTCCACAAGGGACTCCACCTCCATGGCCGGCCAGCCCTAGTGGGGGTGGAGTCCCAAGTGGACTCCACCATAGGGGGCCGGCCACCCCCACATGGGAGGTGGGAATCCCACCTTTGGGTGGGAGTCCTAGTTGGGCTAGGTTTGCCCCCTTCTATGGAAGGTTTTGGTTTCGGGTCTTATTCGAAGACTTGGACACCAACACTTGGGATCCACCTATATAATGAGGGGCCAAGGGAGGGGCCGGCCACCCCTAAGACCATAGCTTGGCCGCCCCTTGAGTGGCCGGCCACCCCTCCCAAACCCTAGCTTTGCTCCTCCACTTCATATTGCCCGGTTTGCTTAGCGAAGCTCCGCCGGACTTCTACACCGCCACCGACACCACGCCGTCGTGTTCGTCGGATTCAAGAGGAGCTACTACTTCCGCTGCCCGCTGGAACGGGAGGTGGACGTCGTCTTCATCAACAACCGAACGTGTGACCGAGTACGGAGGTGCTGCCCGTTCGTGGCGCCGGAACCGATCGTGATCAAGATCTTCTACGCGCTTTTGCAAGCGGCAAGTGAACGTCTACCGCAGCAACAAGAGCCTCATCTTGTAGGCTTTGGAATCTCTTCAAGGGTGAGACTCGATACCCCCTCGTTGCTACCGTCTTCTAGATTGCATCTTGGCTTGGATTGCGTGTTCGCGGTAGGAAAATTTTTGTTTTCTATGCAACGTTATCCTACACCGTCGCGCCTGGCGGGCCTGGGCGTAGAGCTCCCAGCCCTCCGCCTCCTCGACCTCCCGCCGGGCCGCCTCCTCCATCTCGGAGGTGCGGCCATTTCGCCTCCTCCTCCGCCGCCGAGATCATCAGGGCGGCGCGGAGGTCCGGGTCCTCCTTCGAGGACTCCGGCTTCGGCTCGTGGAGGAGAGGCGGCGGTTGCGGCAATGCCGCACCGCCGCGGGCGGCCTCTCCGATGTGGAGGCCGCGCTGGTTTCCTCCCGATGGCCGTAACGCCGGCGGACGACGGCGGCTGCTGCTCGCCTCGTCATCGTTCGCTCCGGGAGCGAACCGTCGCTTCGGGGCCATGGCGGCGGTTTTGCCCGGGGAGTGGAGTGGGGACTGGAGTGGAGGGCCAGATCCCCTCCAGTCCCCATTTAATAGTCTCCCTGGTCACCGACAGGTGGGCCCAAGGGAGACGAGGCGACCATCGCGCGGACGCGAGCGGACGGCGCGTGCCATCCGCGGCCATGCAAACCTAGCCCAGATTTGGGCCGGGTTTGCGTCGTTCCGGACGCCGCGGCCGCCCGCTTTTGCGGTGTGTCCCCGCGCTGGACCGCGTTTTTGTCCGGCTCGACCCAAACGGACGCGCGGGCGCGATTTGGGTCGCGAGGTTGGAGATGCCCTTACAACAGGCATCGAGTTATCTCACCGAAAAGATTAGGCTGTTACGAGGGACCCGCTTAGCCTTATAAGTCGCCCTTGGTCACCACCCACAACCGATCTTAGACTAAACGCAAGAAAGATTATTGTGTTATTTATGAAATATCACCAAAATCTTATGCTGTGAGCTTTTGTTAATTTTTGTTTGTCTGGGAATTTCTTACTCCCTCCGTCCTAACGAAAGTTATCCGAGATTTATTTAAATTTGGATGTATCTAGACACTAAATGGCATCTAGATACTTCCAAATTTTAACCAATCTCAGACAATTTTCATGAGAAAAAGGGAGTATTTCCGAGTCGGCCTTGACATATGTGAATTTCGTAAACTCTTTGGATAAGTACTACTACCTCTGTCTAATGTAAGTATCTTAGTTTTATCTAAATATAAGTATATTTAGATGTATTTTAGTTCTAGATACGGATTAAGAGCATCTCCAGTTGCGTCCCCAAACGACATTTGGGGGATGGCGGACAAGAAATGGGGTAAATCGCGTTCCAGTCGCGTCCCCCAAAGCTAAATAGCGCCCCATTTATGTTCAGCGTCCCTGGTAGAGACTCTATGACTCTGTACATAGAGTCTCTACCGGGGACGTCGGACAGAAAAACAGCGTCCGGACGCATGCATGCAGCCCCTACTCCCCACATGTTATTCTCTTTTCCCACACTTTCTCTCATCTACTTTTCCCATATGGAGTGCTCCCCTCCGTTAAAATGCATGCATCCGGATGCTGTTTGAGGGACGCGGCTGAAAAGAGCCTGTTTTTTGTACATATTTTTGGTCTCTTTTTGTCCGGCGCGATTCTAAACGTGCCCCAAATCATTTATGCCGAACTTTTTTGAACACTTATTTTTAACGGACGGAGCAGTTCTGTTGAACGAGCTAAGAAATGCTAACTGTTAGAGGGAAAAAAAAGATTGGATATCGGTGATGAACCCTGTTATCTAGGAAAGCACTTGAATGCAAACGTGAAACGCGACAGAGACAACAGAGACTCGCGAGCTTCAATCCGAGTGTCTCCAGTGCGAGACTTGCGAGGATAGGGGAGAGTGGAACAGTAAGAACGAGTGCGGGGGCGACCATGTGCCTGACCGCGCGTCGCCCATGGCGAACCAGTGACGCCCGCGACGCCGCGCGGGGAGCAGGGAGCTCTCCGCCCACTCGCCGCCGTGCCGCCCATCGTAGCTCTGCGCGCCGGATCCGGGGGGATCGGGGTGCAGAAGCTCGCGCGCTCCTCTCCGGGCGGCCGGCCGCCTCCTGCGGGGACGAGGGCGTCTCCGGTTCAGATTGTGATGGTGACTCAACCAGGTCGGCGGGGCCCGGGGTGGCCTCGCTTGGTGACTTCTTCGGCCATGAGCTGCTGTTCCTGGCCGGATCTCCGCCGGAGGATTCCCCGATGACGGAGAAGACGACTCCCCTTCAGCCCCAGTCGCCCTCTTTGGCTTCCTCTACGGAGCCACCGTGCCTGCTCTCTCCAGTTGACTTCCCTGCGCTCCCGTCGGGTGGAAGCGTGCGGAGCCCCGCCTCTGGATCTGCGCCGACGGCCCCGGTCCTGATGATCGGAACGGTTCCGATATGGGTCGCGGCGGCCGGAGCGCCGCCGCCGCCGGGCGGGGAGGATCGGCCACGGCTAGGGTTCCTGGCTCCCTCCGGGGTCTCGCTTACGGGCCTGGGCCCGTTTGTTTCGGTTGGGCCGCACAATGTTGGGCCAACAGGCCTTGGGCCCCCAACGGTCTCCACGGGGGAACGGTTGGATTCGTGCCACGTATCCCATGGGCAAAATGTATCGGCGTAGATTGACGCTCCAGACTTAGGGCACCTCCTTTCCGATTCTGCCCCTGCGCCGCCGGTACATAAGTGGCTCTGGATGAAGAGTGGAACCCTAGATCCAACATTAGGGTTCCCAGCCTCTGAACAAGACATCTCCCGCAACCATCGTCGCGCCAAGCTCCTCCGCGCACACACCGACCCAGTCTCAGGCGTTCTCTCCCGCGAGCTGATGGACCGCAACTGGCGCGGCGGGAACTCCGGCAAGCGGCCCTACGAGGCGCTCTCGGGCGGAGCTGCGCGCCACCGGGACCAAGATCTCCGTCGCCGCCCGGACCGTGAGCAGGAATTCCACCGCCGCCGCAGCCGCGAGTGGGATGACAACCCCGGCCGCCCTGGGGAAGAAACCAGGTACGACCGTGACCAGCAGCTACCCCCGCCTCCTCCTCTGAATCAGCGGGGACGCGATTCTGGCAAAGGGGCGGGCCCTCGTCGTAATCGGCCTCCAAGAAATCCGCAAGGGGCGGACCCGCTTGGCCCCCAAACCGGCCCGTCGGAATCGGTCGCGGGTGAATCGTCGGGGGGCGATGTCACTCGGATCATCTGCTACAAGTGTGGGCAATCTGGGCACATGCAGGTGGACTGCACTGCCAATCCCTACTGTGTCAATTGCAAGAAAGAAGGCCACCTATATGCTATGTGCTCCATTTTCTCCAAGCTACAAGAACCGTTCTGGGCTGGTTTTGGTGGTGACGGCAAAGGCTTCTACTGTCTGGAAGTTGCGGAAGAAGAGCTCCAGAAGCCCAAGGCGAACTCTGCGCTGGTGTGCATCGAGGCAGGGGAGCTCACGGCAGAACAAGTTGATGCAGAGTTTAAGGACCTTGTTGAAGAAGACTGGGACTGGCAGGTTCTCAAAGTTTCAGAGACAGATTTCTCCCTTGTTTTTCCTTCCAAAGAAAGCTTGAGGATGGCGATCCGTGGGGGCGGCATCAAACTACCAACGAGCCAATGCCATGCGCTGGTCATGTCCAACACGGCGGATCCCGCTGCTGCGGAGCAGCTTGTGGAAGTCAAGGTCAAACTCCTCGGCGTTCCACCTCCATTCCGCTACAGCGACCGCCTCCTGGTGGGAGCCAGGGAACTGGGCAGGCCCCTTACGGTCGATGAAGCTTCTCTGGCCATTGTGGATGGCCCTGTTCGTATGTCTGTTGGCTGTCGGGCCCCAGTCCAACTCCCAGAATACATCACGCTCTTCGTAAACATGCAAGGATTTCGCGTTCGGGTGGTCAGGGAAGATGCTCCAGGCTGCGTTCGGCCCTCTGTCGCCACCACCCCATCACAAGCCTTCTGCTGATGAAGACGAGGACGACACCGCGGACTCTGACGGTGACCGTTGGGACGGCCGCCGTGGTCGCCACGCCAGCAAGGAGCCACAGAACACGGCGTCATAGCAGAATCTGGCGGCTAAGAATCAAGGAAAAGGAATCGGGGCCGGCCGCAAATCTGTGCCTCTAACCTCTCCGTGCACAGCTAAGGACCTCCCGCTGACCACGCTTCCAAAGACGGTCTTCTCCCAGTATGGCTCGAATCTCACCAAGGATGGAGATATCTTCCCCATGGTGGCACAGATTGTTGCCTCGGCCTCACTGCCAACATCCAACCTAGAGGAAGAATCGACTATGGACAGCGAGCCTCTGATCTCGGTTTCCGTCTCTGAGCTCTGCACACCAGGGGGTGGGGCAACCTCTGGCCAAAATTATGTGACCCCGTTCAAGGCACTTCCGCTCTCTGCGGAGGAGAAGAAGGAAGTGGGCTGGCAGAGTCCGATCAGTGCCGCTAAGGAGGACGAGACGCGAAGGGAGAAGGAGAGGAGAAGCAAGAGCAACAATGATCGCCCATCCAGAGTCCTTACTCCAGCCTTGACTGAGGTGGCTACGCACCTGGAGTTCTCGGACGAGAATGGTTCGGCCTCGAAGCTGGTGGGGGACCAACTCTAGGGGGGTCAGGTCATCCCAGAGTTGGCCGCGCCGGTGGCACGCGCACCTCGGAGTCGGGCGTCGCCGGTGGATGCCTCCCGCAAGAGCATCCGTGGCCAAGGACTTACTGAAGGACCCGTGCTGGAGCGTGCTATGCGAGCGGCGGCGAACAAGGACCCAGGTAACAAACCAATCTCTTCCTTCGCTGTTTTACAAGACACTTCTTCCGATCTTTTGCTTTCCGTTGCCAAGGACAGTTGTGTCGTTTTTCCTTCCGCCGCCGGTTCTCCCTTAGAGGTGCTTTCTATCCTTCGTGCAAAAGAGCTGGCCCGAGCCGAACTAGCGCGAGCACGCAGCTTAGCGAGAGGCAAAGCTTGCCAAAGAAAAAGCGGCAGCGGAGGCTGCAAAGCTGCCCAACAACTTGTCCGCACAAGAGGGGCCGTCTCCTGTACCGGTAGGGTCTGGTACAGGTGCTGCCCATAAGCCACCAACAAAGAAAGGCAAACGAGGGGTCAAAAAGGTGGTTGTCCAGACAACGCGACCACGAACCGTACCCGCCAAGCACGGGCTAATGGACTGGTGTCTTAATGCGTTGCCTGTTCTGGAACATCCGGGGGTTCGGCTGTCGGGGGCGCCGGACCCTTTTGAAGGAATACCTCCGCTCTCACCACATTGATGTTGTTTGTTTACAAGAGACCGTCAAACAGGATTTCACGGACCTGGAGTTACGCACCCTAGAAGTGGGGGAAAAATTCTTCTGGTGCTGGCTCCCAGCTTCTGGCCGATCGGGCGTCATGCTTATGGGCTTTAGGGACAGCTGCTTCGACATTGGAAGAATTGACATGGGGCAATTCTTTCTTAGTGCCACTGTCCGGTGGCGTGTGGGTAACATCAAGCTCGAGATTATGGGAATCTACGGGCCTGCTGACCACGCCTACTCCAGGGAGTTCCTATCTGAGATCACCAACAAGATCAATAGTTTGAACGAACCCCTCATTATGGGTGGGGATTTCAACCTCATCCGCAACCAACAAGACAAGAACAACGACAGGATTAACTGGGCTAGACTCAACATGTTCAATGAAGCCATCAGCGACTGGGCGGTTAGGGAGATTCCTCGCACCGGGCGAGATTCACCTGGACTAACAAGCAACCGAATCCGGTGAGAAGTGTCCCGGACAGAGTTTTTATCTCGCCTTCGCTTGAACCCGCATTCCCTCTTTGCTCGGTTGTCGCGAAACTAGCTCCGGGCTCGATCATACCCCCTCATCATGGACACGGAGAAGACAACCCCATCAAAAGCAACCGTTTCTTTTTGAAACCGGCCGGTTTGAAATGGAAGGCTTCCACCAACTCCTATCCCAGTGTCCGGGAGCGCTCGGGAGATCAAATAGGAGGCGGAGACATCGTAGACTGGTGGCAAGGCATGAGTGGGGGATTGCGCCAATATCTCCGGGGTTGGAGCAAAAACATCGGGAAGGAACAGCGCCTCCTTAAGCTGCAGCTGCTGGGCGGATCAAACAACTAGATGAGGAGGCCGACTCGACCGGTCTTGAGGAAGAAGGATGGGCCTTCAGATATTACTTAGAGGATCAACTTGTCAACATATACAAATTGGAGGAAGAATACTGGAGGCAACGTGGGAGAGTCCGCTGGGCTTTGCAAGGGGATGCAAACACTGCGTACTTTCATGCCGTAGCCAACGGACGCCGAAGGAAGTGCTTAATCTCCACTCTCACGACCGACTCCGGACCTATCTCGGATAAGCGCCTGATTCAGGAGCACGTGTACTCGTTCTATAGAGAGCTCCTGGGATCCGAACAACCTCGCCTCTGCAGTATCGCCCCGGATGCTTGGGATGCTCCATCACGGGTTAACGCTACGGAGAACCTGCACTTAGCTCTAACCTTCTCCGAGGAGGAGTTGGAAGCTGTCATCAAAGACATGAAAACGGATACGGCTCCAG
This sequence comes from Lolium rigidum, assembly GCF_022539505.1. Taxonomy (NCBI): domain Eukaryota; kingdom Viridiplantae; phylum Streptophyta; class Magnoliopsida; order Poales; family Poaceae; genus Lolium; species Lolium rigidum. The sequence goes on along the minus strand of NC_061512.1, from coordinate 170,019,508 downwards.
GTCCTGACGGCTTCCCTGTTGCTTTCTTCCAACGCTGCTGGCCGTTGGTGAAGCACGGGGTCCTTCATATCCTCAACGACTTCATCCTGGGACGGATCGATGTCGCTCGCCTTAACTTTGGAGTCATCTCGTTAATTCCCAAAGTCCCTGGTGCAGATAAAATCACACAATTCAGACCAATCGCTCTCATCAACATGATTTTTAAAATCGTGTCCAAGGCATTTGCCACAAAGCTTGACCCAATTGCTCATCGAGTCATCAGCCAGAACCGCGATCGCCTTTATCAAGGGCAGATTTATTCTTGATGGAGCCCTGGCCTTACAGGAAATCATCCATGAAATGAAAAGCAAAAAGCTAGGGGGCATTTTGCTTAAGCTGGACTTTGAAAAGGCTTATGATAGAGTCAATTGGGATTTCCTAACTGAGGTTCTGCGGGCTAAGGGTTTTGATAGCGGGACGGTACACCGCATTTTGCAGCTTGTTACTGGTGGCCAGACTGCCATTTCCATCAACGGCGAGGCTGGACCCTTCTTTCGCAATAAGAGGGGTTTGCGGCAAGGGGATCCACTCTCGCCTTTGCTCTTTAACTTTATGGCGGAGGCTTTGTCCGTTATGCTGTCCAAAGCAGCTGAGGCTGGACACATCGCTGGGGTAGTGCCACATCTTATACCCGGGGGGGTGTCTCACTTGCAATACGCTGACGATACTCTTATTCTCTGCCAGTTCGACGAGAGACAAGTTATAAACTTGAAATTTATCCTCATGTGCTTCGAAGAAATGTCCGGACTCAAAATCAATTACCACAAAAGTGAGGTCATTGTCTTGGGCCAACCAATTGAGGATCAGCATAGGGTGGCTGATATGTTAAATTGCAAGCTTGGGGCCTTCCCTTTTGTGTACCTTGGCCTACCCATCTCAGATCGCAAGCTCACCATGGACCAATGGTTGTTCCTGGTTCAAAGACTTGGGGCTCGTATCGAAACTTGGTTGGGGAGATTCTTGTCCTCGGGAGGACGACTGATCCTCTCCAACTCTTGTCTTAGCAGACCTCCCTATGTTTGCTATGGGGCTTTTCCTGCTTCAGGATGGAGTGCATGACAAATTTGACTCTCATCGCTCCCGGTTCTTTTGGGAAGGGGCGGGGCCGAAACGGAAATACCACCTGGTTAATTGGCCGGCGATTTGTAGACCTAAGGAAACAGGAGGTTTAGGCCTTCTTAATACCAGAAAGATGAACATAGCCCTTTTACTCAAATGGGTTTGGAAACTGTTCCAAGGAGACAACGCCTTATGGGCTCAGATTCTTAGAGCCAAGTACGCGACGGCGACAGATATCTTCTCCGGTTCGGGAGCAGGGGGCTCTCCGTTCTGGAAAAGCTTACATAAAATCAAGCACTTCTTTAAATTAGGCGCCAAACACTTGGTAAGAGATGGGTCTCGAACCATGTTCTGGCTGGATCTTTGGTTTGGGCAGCGACCACTTAAGGACCTTTTCCCCACTCTCTTTAATACATGTGACAATCAGCAAATCTCTGTTGCTTTCGCTTGCGCAACCCCTTCGGGACTCCGCTTCCGCAGAGCCTTTGGACCTCAGGCCAGAGTAGAATGGGCCAGCCTGCTCCCCATCCTCCAGGAAACCAGTCTCGCTCCAGGTGTGGACACTATCGCTTGGATCCTCGACCCTCGGGCTGTTATTCGGTGTCTTCCATGTATAAGAAACTTTCCGAGGGCGCGTCCGTCGCTCACGCAAGGGATGTGTGGGCTGCCAAACTCCCCTCAAGATTCGGATCTTTACCCGGCGAGCTGATCCTTGATCGCCTTCCTTCCAGCCAATTGGTGGCTTCCGGGTTTGGCCCGGCAATCGGGAGATGCGCCTCCGTGACGCCCCGGAGGACGCCAACCACATCTTCTTCACCTGTTCGCTGGCTAGATTTATGTGGAGCGTCGTCGGAAGCTTCTTGAATGCCGCCGGTCGCCTACCTCTTTTGCCCGAGTTTTTGCCATCGTTTCTAGCTTTTCGGGCCGTCCGCGCCGTCTTATTTGGACCTTATTTGCGGCACAAAGCTGGGCGCTTTGGCACGTTTCGCAACAAGCACGTTTTTGAATCAAGGGTGATCTCTAAACCCGCTAACCTCTTGTATAAAACTATTGTGATTTTGCAGCTTTGGACTCCTCTCGCAAAGGCGCAAGACAGAGCAAATCTGGTGGAGATGGCAAGGCAACTAAGACTTATGCACGCGGACATGGTGGCAAGTGATCAGCATGGACCAACGGTGTCACGAGCGCACGCGACCCCTCCCGCTCATGCTCCGTGACTTAGTCCGGGTCGCTCCGTTGCGTTCTCATATTATGCTGTTAACTTTATCTTCTATGGCTAAGCTGTATGCCGCAGCATTGTAATCCAACTATGTTTCGAACCTTGAGGGTTTTATTAATTTAAAATCGGGCACCAGATGTCTTTTATCTAAAAAAACAACAGAGACTCGCATGCAGGGGTGTCTGCCAAAGCACTATCCACGGAGACATGGAGAAATAGCCAAGTAGGATAGGCTCGCTCAACACACTCGACATGAGCGGTAGATAAAAATAAGTGTGTGAACGATTTCATGTTATTATGGCCAAAACCAAACTGTAGTAATATCAGGTTCATATTCTCGACGAAACAGTGCTGCACCTGACATGGGCGCACCTTTCTCACCGTGAGTAGTATATACTGTATTTGAGTAGGTCCAAACACTGTTTGGAAAACAGTGACGGTAGGGATTGATCAGGATCTTGTATAGATGCGCGCAGGCGCAGCTCCCGAGAATATTGAGCACGTGGCCCTACTACTTGCGTTCACAGCAGCCTACAACTGCAACTTGGCACAACGATGCCAGTTTTGAAGTAAAAAACGGCTTTCCCGATCGATCCCCTCCAGTTCGTGGTTGGTGGCGGCTGATTATAGCGGGGCAGCATGCATGGCGACAACAGACAGGGCCGCGTGTACGTGTAGGGTGGGCACTCCGCCAACCGCGTCTGCGTGGGACTGGGAGCGACGTTCGCGCCGGCACCGCGTGGGCCTACGCGGCCATTTGCTTTGGCACGAAATATGTTCGTCCTAGTTTATTTTGATTTTTTCTATTAGTATTTATTTGCATCAGTTTGATCATTTAAAATAATCTCTCGTTCCATAAAACTTGTCTAATATTTATTAAAATTTGGATGTACTAGATGCTCTTTGCTGTCAAAACACATACGGATTTACACATAACTTAGACAACCTTGTGGAACGAATGGAGTAAAATACTATAATTTGCTCTCTTTGTTCCAAATAAAGTACTTATTCCATCTCTGTTGAAATATTGGGCCCACTTTTAGTGGCCCAAATTAGATTTCAGTTTTTCCTATAAATCTCAAAGCCCACATAGTGGCAGCCTTGTGAGTTTGAGCCCAAGTTGGTGACGACTCACTAGTGAGCGGCAAGAAGTTGGGAAGTTTAGTCCCACATGGAAAGTTGGGAGGAAGTTAGACCACCTTATAAGGTGGGTTGTTCCACCACTAGTAAGTGAGTGAGAATAGGAGTGCTACACGCGCGCTCCTCCTCCTCCTCGCTCGCTCGTCTCGACTCGACTCGACGCGCCACGACGCGCCGCGCTCGTGGTGAGTGGATTGAGCCTCGAGCCGAGACTTTCCTTACTTTTTGCAGCTCGCAGAAAACGAACGGAGTCCTAGACGGACGCGTCGCGGTTAGTCGGTTCGGGTCGCTCCCGGATCGTGGGCTATCCGTAACTCGACTCGAAACGTTCGTGCGACGTGGGCGTGGCCCACGTTGCCTAGGGTTTCCCGAGCCTATATAATCTCTTGCCCGCTACCGCGAATAACATCTAATACACGAGTTAGGGTTTCCACCTCCTCTCGCTTGCGCTCGCCATCGTAGCCTACTCCATCCCGCGCGCCGACGTGCACGGCGAACGGGAGAGCAGAGTCTCCGAACCGCTCGTCCTTGCGATCCTGTACGGGAGAGGGCGAACTAGGTTTTTGGGAAGCGCTCGCGCGACTCGCTCAAGCTCTCCATCACGGGTCGCCTTCCGTCCAAGTCGGGCGGTGCTGCCACCGTCGTCTACAACGCCGTCTACTTCGACCCGTCGTCCCCGTCATCAACAACGTTGTCATCAACAACGTTACCGGCTGCGACATCATCTCGCTACATCTCCACCGCCACCTCCACTCGGATCGGTACGTGCGACATATCTCGATCCGTTTAGCGATGGATGTTGTACTATTTGCTATGCTACTCGTTCATGTTGATTAATGCATCTAGTATGTTCGAGTTTCGCATGTTAGTAGTTCATGTTGTCATGCTTAATATTATGGAATTAATCATGGAAACTGTGCCTAATTATCCAACAATCCAAAACCTAATTGTAGGCAATTTCCGAGTTAACAATGGCTGGTTTTTCCGATGCACCGAGGCCGGATAAGTTTACCGGTGTGCACTTTAAGAGGTGGCAGTATAAGGCCATGCTCGGCTTACTCATCCGAAAGTGTTCGAAGTGACCGATGGTTTACCCGAAGGAACTATATCTGACCAAGATCGAACAAGTTCAAGGAAAACAATACTCTCTTCGTCGGATGCGTTCTAAGTATTCTTGCTCGATCGTCCGTGTGATGTGTACATGCACTTAACAGATGGTAAAGAGCTCTCGGGATGCACCGAATGCTAAGTTCGGTGCAACCGATGCAGAGCGATGAATCGTACATCATGGAGAGCTTCCATGACATCGGGATGGTTAACAACCGTTCGTAGTCGAACAAGCTCATGAGATACGGTGCATTGCGAAAGAGCTCGAACTCCTTAAGTGTGCCTTACCTGACAAGTTTGTGGCTGGATGCATCATTGCTAAGTTGCCCCCTTCATGGAGGAACTTTGCCACAACCCTCAAACACAAGAGACAGGAGATATCAGTTGAAAATCCTACAGCAAGGATAATACTGAGAAAGGAGAGGGTCAGTCTAACGCCAACATGGTGCAGAAGAAACCCTACAGCAAGAACAAAGGGAATAACAAGCCCTCCTTCAATAAGCCTATGAAGACTACAACCTTCAAGAAGAAGAAGATGATAAACAAAGCGGATCCGAGCTGCTTTACCCGTGGAGAGGCTGGCCACTTTTCTAAGGATTGTCCAGAGAGGCAGACCGCAAGAAAAAGGGGAGGCAAGTCAACACGGTGACCGCTAGCAATGCTGATGGGTACGGTAATCTCTTTATCGTTCTTTCGGTATTTCAATCTCCATGTTGGTGGATTGATACAAGTGCTAATGTTCATGTGTGTGCCGACATATCCATGTTCACTTCTTACCGGGTCGCCCGGGATTCTTCCGTCTTGATGGGGAATGGGTCACATGCTTCTGTTCGTGGTGTTGGCACGGTAGATCTGAAGTTCACTTCGGGAAGATCGTGCACTCGAGGAACGTGCAAGCATGTCCCTACTATGAACAAGAATCTCGTTAGCGGCTCCCTTCTATGCAGAGATGGGTTTAAGGTTGTTTTAGAGTCGAATAAAGTAGTTGTTTCCAAGTTTGGACAATTTATTGGTAAAGGCTATGAGTGCGGAGGCTTGTTCCGTTTTTCGCTTTCTATTTCAGTAATAAGTCCGTGAACCATATTTGTGGCAATGTTAGTGATGATACCGTGTGTTTGGCATTCTCGTTTATGTCACATTATTTTTGGTTTAATGTCTCGGCTATCCAAGTTTAAGTTTAATTCCGAATTTCACCATTGCCAAAGGTTCTAAGTGCCATAGTTGTGTGCAATCAAAGCAACCTCGGAAGCCTCACAAGGCGGCCGAGGAGAGAAACTCTGGCACCTCTAGAACTCATACATTCCGATCTATGCGAGATGAATGGTGTGTTGACAAAAGGTGGAAAGAGATATTTCATGACATTGATTGATGATGCGACTAGATTTTGCTATGTTTATTTGTTGCGAACTAAAGATGAAGCTTTAGACTACTTTAAAATTTATAAGGCTGAAGTTGAAAATCAACTAGAGAGAAAGATCAAGCGTCTTAGGTCGGATCGTGGTGGCGAATATTTTCCTAAAATCTTTGATGAATTCTGTGAGGAACATGGCATTATTCGTGAGAGGACGCCTCCCTATTCACCCCAATCAAACGGGGTTGCCGAGAGGAAAAACGCACGCTCGACCGACTTGGTGAATTCCATGTTAGCCACTCGCTGGTTTATCAAAGGCATGGTGGGGGGAGGCTTTGCTGACTACATGTCATGTCCCGAATAGAGTTCCTAACAAGAATAAAGATAAAACCCCTTACGAGGAGTGGATCGGGAGAAAACCATCACTTTCGTATTTGCGCACATGGGGATGTTTGGCGAAAGTCAATATTCCAATTACTAAGAAGCGCAAACTTGGACCAAAGACAATGGATTGTATCTTTCTAGGTTATGCTCCGCGGAGTGTAGGATATAGATTTTTAGTAGTTCAATCCGAGGTACACGATATGCATGTTGATACTATTATGGAATCTCGTGATGCAACATTTTTTGAGAATATGTTTCCTATGAAAGATATGCATAGCATTGCTAGAATTTCTACTGAGATAATTCTCGAGTCCAAGTACATCTAATGAGTATTTTGAACAATCACATGAGAATGTTACTGAGAAGGATGACAATGAAGCTCCTAAACGGAGCAAGAGACGAAGGATTGAAAAATCCTTTGGTGATGATTTCATTGTGTACCTTGTGGATGATACTCCCACGTCCATTGCAGAGGCATATGCATCTCCAGATGCAGATGATTGGAAAGAAGCTGTCCATAATGAGATGGACTCGATTCTTTCTAATGGAACTTGGGAGTTGTCGAGCGACCCCATGGATGCAAGCCAAGAGGGCCGCAAATGGGTGTTCAAGAAGAAGCTAAGACCTGATGGTACTATTGAAAAGTACAAGGCACGGCTTGTAGCGAAAGGCTACACACGAGAGAAGGCGAAGATTACTTCGACACCTATTCACCTGTCGCTAGACTTACCACCATTCGAGTACTACTATCCATGGCTGCCTCCTATGGTCTTATCGTTCATCAAATGGACGTAAAGACAGCTTTCCTTAATGGAGAGTTGGAAGAGGAAATCTATATGGATCGGCTTTGATGGGTTTGTAGTAAAAGGTGAAGAAAGAAAGGTGTGCAAGTTGTTGAAATCTTTATATGGCCTAAAACAGGCACCTAAGCAATGGCATGAGAAGTTTGACGAACTTTAAATTCCGTGAGGCTTTGTTGTCAATGAGGCCGACAAGTGCGTTTACTATCGCCATGGTGGGGGCGAAGGTGTTATACTATGTTTGTATGTGGATGATATTCTGATCTTTGGTACAAACATGAAAGTAATACACGAGGTCAAGTCTTTCTTGTCAAAGAGCTTTGATATGAAAGATCCGGGAGAAGCCGATGTGATTTCGAACATCAAGCTGATTAAGAACGAGAGTGGGATTACTCTAACGCAATCCCATTATGTTGAGAAGATCTTGAGCCGGTTCGGCTATATTGATAGCAAGCCTTCTTCAACACCTTATGATCCCAGTGTGACACTACGCAAGAACCGGAGGATTACCATAGATCAATTGAGATATTCTCAGATCGTTGGCTCACTCATGTACTTAGCGAGCGCGACTAGACCCGACATCTCTTTTGCTGTTAGCAAGTTGAGTAGGTTCATGTCAAACCCGAGTACTGATCATTGGCATGCACTTGATAGGGTCATGCGCTACCTATGTGGTACAATGAGTTATGGGATTCACTATTCGGGACACCCAGTCGTGCTTGAAGGATATAGTGATTCGAATTGGATCTCGGATGTAGCTGATCCGTACGCCACAAGTGGGTATGTATTTACCTTTGGAGGTGGCGCAGTGTCATGGAGATCTTGTAAGCAAACCATATTGACGAGGTCAACTATGGAAGCAGAACTTACTTGCTTTAGACACAACCACTGTTGAATCAGAATGGTTGCGTGAGCTCTTGATGGACTTGCCTGTGGTTGAAAAACCTGTTCCGGCAATCCTTTTGAATTGTGACAATCAAACCGTAATTGTCAAAGTGAACAATTCTAAGGATAACGCGAAGTCATCAAGACACGTCAAGAGACGTTTGAAGTCTGTCGAGGAAATTGCGAAACTCCGGAGTAATAACCGTTACATATATTCAAACGAGACAAAAACCTGGCAGATCCCTTTACAAAGGGACTATCACGTAATGTGATAGAAAGTGCATCGAGGGAGATGGGTTTGAGACCCGTTGATGTTACGCCATAGTGGTAACCCAACCTTTGTGATCGGAGATCCCGTGAATTAGGACTCGGGAAGAACAAACTAGTGGTTTAATTGAGGAGAGTATTATGTAACCCTCTCTATGTGAAGATGCACAACTCTCGATTGTCTGTAAGGCAGGTTGGCAACAAGCCTTAATGTGTTTATGTTGGCTATTTTAGCAAAGATGTCTGTCCTACGAGCATTCTTGAAATAACACACCTATATGAGTCCGATTGTTAAACGTCGCAATCTATGAGATTTGGGTGATCTCTAGTAAACTCATGAAGAGACCACGAAGTATGACGCATATGCTTCACCCGCGGGGTAGGCTACCGGCAGCCATGTACTTGGTCATGACTTTGAGTGAAACCCCGTTCACGCAAAACTTGCAATTCAAGGCTTAGTCCATTGTTCAAGTGTGAATGGATGTAGCTTAAGGTTCTAGGCGGAAGTTCAACTTAACAGTCTCCGCTGAAACACTGGTATATAAACAAGCAGTGAGTATTGGTAAATCTCTAAATGGGGATTTGAGATCTGGTGGGGGATTGTTGAAATATTGGGCCCACTTTTAATGGCCCAAATTAGATTTCAGTTTTTCCTATAAATCTCAAAGCCCACATAGTGGCAGCCTTGTGAGTTTGAGCCCAAGTTGGTGGCAGCTCACTAGGGAGTGGCAAGAGTTGGGAAGTTTAGTCCCACATGGAAAGTTGGGAGGAAGTTAGACCACCTTATAAGGTGGGTTGTTCCACCACTAGTAAGTGAGTGAGAATAGGAGTGCTACACGCGCGCTCCTCCTCCTCCTCGCTCGCTCGTCTCGACTCGACACGACACGTCACGACGCGCGCCGCGCTCGTGGTGAGTGGATTGAGCCTCGAGCCGAGACTTTCCTTACTTTTTGCAGCTCAGGAAAACGAACAGAGTCCTAGACGGACGCGTCGCAGTTAGTCGGTTCGGGTCGCTCCCGGATCGTGGGCTATCTGTAACCGACTCGAAACGTTCGTGCGACGTGGGCGTGGCCCACGTTGCCTAGGGTTTCCCGAGCCTATATAATCTCTTGCCCGGCTACCGCAGAATAACATCTAATACACGAGTTAGGGTTTCCACCTCTCTCTGCTTGCGCCGCCATCGTAGCCTACTCCATCCCGCGCGCCGACGTGCATCGGCGAACGGGAGAGCAGGTCTCCGGAACCGCTCGTCCTTGCGATCCTGTACGGGAGAGGGCGAATTAGGTTTTGGGAAGCGCTCCGCGCGACTGCTCAAGCTCTCCATCACGGGTCGCCTTCCGTCCAAGTCGGGCGGTGCTGCCTACCGTCGTCTACAACGCCGTCTACTTCGACCCGTCGTCCCCGTCATCAACAACGTTGTCATCAACAACGTTACTGCTGCGACATCATCTGCTACATCTCCACCGCCACCTCCACCAGATCGGTACGTGCGACATATCTCGATCTGTTTAGCGATCGATGTTGTACTATTTGCTATGCTACTGTTCATGTTGATCACTACATCTAGTATGTTCGAGTTTCACATGTTAGTAGTTACTGTCGTCATGCTTAATATTCTGGAATTAATCATGAAAATTGTGCCTAATTATCCAACAATCTCAGTTTACTAGTCCTTCCCGTATTTCTAGGTCCTTAATTTGACCTATGTAATCTAAATTATATAATGAAAAAAATTATATCATTAGAAAATAGAACATCTAAACTTTCTAATGACATTTATAACATATAACTAATACTAAGTTGATCAAATTTACGATCTAGGGGTACGCGCATGCCTAATAAACTGTGAGAGATGGAGTACTATAAATTTACCAAACTTTGCATCTATCTATACATATTTTAGATATAGATACATATAAATCTAGATAAATTTGCAACATTTATTTCGAAAGAGAGGAGTAATTTACAGCCAAATAAATTGAAATAATTCACAAGCACATGAAAAACCTGAAAACTCAGGGATGCACGGAGAACATCAAATAGCGATGAAGCATGTTGATGTCATTGTTAAACCCTGCCATGACAAAAAAAAAGTGCATCGGATCCAAAGATCTTGTTATAGAACAACCTCAAATATGACTATCCACCCATCCACATGCCATTTATATTGCCCCTGCCAAGTAAAAAGGAGGTTCTTTCACTACTTGTACATGCAATCTTTGCTTCGAAGCACCCCAGACAACCTCCTGACTCATGAATCGACAAATTTCGGCTCTCTCGAGTAAAGTTTGCTAAACATCGGAGCTACCGCTTTGCAGAGATTCTACGTCGAGTTAAGGCATATGATCTCGCGCATGGGCACATACTCATCAACAAGATCACCGGCAACTCCATATGCGAGGATGCGAACAACTGTGAAACGTTTTCGGTAAGAAGTGGATCCAATCTTACCGGTGGTATTGTGGTCTCTCACAACAACGAGAATGGTCAAGAACAACTTCCTTGAGATCCAATAAGAAAGCCCAATATAAAGTATAGAAAGGGGGATCGGTCTGATAGAACTAGTCCTTGTAGACACAGACATTACCACCTCTCCAATGAGGCTTTCAAATTGTGTAGTACCATAGTAGTGCAATTTTTTTCTATCGTATGCTGCGATCTTGCAAATTAATTTTGGCCCTCAAATACCTGTTGCATACAAGTTGCAAGATATATGCCACCTCAAATTATCAGTGGGACGTGGCCCTGGATGCCGACACTATGTGCCACTGGGAATTGTTTATGAACTTTCTCTCCCTTGGCATGATATTGGTCAGCAAATAGAATACCGAATTGGACTAGTACTACATACGTATCAGTCATATCAGACTAAAGATGCAAATGATGTTGTTGTCGCGTACGGCGTACCAGAAGTCGAAATCTGACGGGCAACTAGTGTATAATATACTAATCATTTGAAATTTATCCACACATCACACATCCGTTATACCCCACTCCTATTTTAACAAGAATTCTACTCCCTCCATTTTTTTTTATGTAAGGGCACTATTAATTAAGTAAAAGTGCTTAAAGTTCGACTTCATAGGTTAGTGATCATTTCATTAATTAATAATGGACAAAGTGAAGGACAAGACTGTTAGAGGAATATGCGTGTTGTATTACCAGGGGGCCAAAGGCCACAATATATAGTACATGTACAGGTGCACATATGCAGAAAGCCCCCTAACATATGGGGAAACTACAATATACAGATATATACATCTAACACCCCCCTCAAACTCATGGTGGATCCACAACACTGAGTTTGGAGAGCAATAAATCATGCTGCGCTCGAGTCTGTGCCTTCGTAAAGAAATCCGCAAACTGCAAATCTGAAGGCACATAATGAACCGCAACAACATCATCCTGTACCTGAGCACGTGTGTAAAAAGCATCAACACCAATATGCTTGGTCAGCTCATGCTTGACCGGATCACGTGCAATACTGATAACACCTGTCACTGTCGGACAAAAGTGGAGTGGGTGTCGTAACAGAGACCCCAAAATCTGCAAGCAACCACCGTAACCAAGTCACCTCAGCAATCAACAAAGCCATAGCCCGCAACTCAGCCTCAACACTCGAACGGGAAACTGCGACCTGTTTCTTCGTCTTCCAAGCAACAAGCGAACCACCAAGAAACACACAGTAAGAAGAAAGTGAACGACGATCCGTAGGATCACTCGCCCACGTAGCATCCGAATAGCACTGGAGCTGGAGAGAGCTGGAACAGGGAAAGAAAAGGCGACGAGTGATCGTGCCACGAAGGTAACGAAGAACACGGAGGAGATGACTATAGTGAACAGTGGTAGGAGCTGAGACAAACTGACTCAGAATATGAACGAGGATAAGAAATATCGGGACGAGTGACGAGCAAGATAAACAAGACTCCCAACAAGATGGCGATAACGGGTGGGATCAGGAAGAGGATCACCATCAGTAGGACGAAGCTTAACATTAAGCTCCATAGGAGTATCAACCGTGCGCTCATCCCCAAGAGCAGCACGAGCAAGAAGATCCTGAATGTACTTTTCCTGAGAGATAGAAAAGCCATCAGAAGTGGATGAAACCTCAATGCCAAGAAAATAGCGAAGAGGACCAAGATCAGTCATAAGAAACTGATCCCGAAGACGATCCTTGACGAAGGCAATATACTCGAGATCATCACCAGTAATGATCATATCATCAACATAGAGAAGAAGAAGAGTACGTCCACGAGGAGAAGTGTGAACGAAAAGTGCTGGATCATGAAGACTAGGAGAGAAACCAGCAGCAGTCACCACAGAGGCGTGATGCGTGTAGTTGACACGTCCGTTGGGAACCCCAAGAGGAAGGTGTGATGCGCACAGCGGCAAGTTTCCCTCAGTAAGAAACCAAGGTTTAATCGAACCAGTAGGAGTCAAGAAGCACGTTGAAGGTTGATGGCGGCGGGATGTAGTGCGGCGCAACACCGGAGATTCCGGCGCCAACGTGGAACCTGCACAACACAACCAAAGTACTTTGCCCCAACGAAACGAGTGAGGTTGTCAATCTCACCGACTTGTCTGTAACAAAGGATTAACCGTATTGTGTGGAAGATGATTGTTTGCAGAGAAAACGAGTAAAAACAAGTATTGCAGCAGATTTGTATTTCAGTATTAAAAGAATGGACCGGGGTCCACGATTCACTAGAGGTCTCTCTCCCATAAGATAAAAGCATGTTGGGTGAACAAATTACGGTCGGGCAATTGACAAATAGAGAGGGCATAACAATGCACATACATGACATGATAAGTATAGTGAGATTTAATTGGGCATTACGACAAAGTACATAGACCGCCATCCAACTTGCATCTATGCCTAAAAAGTCCACCTTCGAGGTTATCATCCGAACCCCTCCAGTATTAAGTTGCTAACAACGGACAATTGCATTAAGTATGGTGCGTAATGTAATCAACAACTACATCCTCGGACATAGCGCCAATGTTTTATCCCTAGTGGCAACAGCACAACACAACCTTAGAACTTTACATCACTGTCCCAGGTGTCAATGCGGGCATGAACCCACTATCGAGCATAAATACTCCCTCTTGGAGTTAAAAGTAAAAACTTGGCCGAGCCTCTACTAGTAACGAAGAGCATGCAAGATCATAAACAACACATATGTAATAACTTGATAATTAACATGACATGGTATTCTCTATCCATCGGATCCCGACAAACACAACATAGAGTATTACGGATAGATGATCTTGATCATGTTAGGCAGCTCACAAGATCCAACAATGAAGCACAATGAGGAGAAGACAACCATCTAGCTACTGCTATGGACCCATAGTACGAGGGTGAACTACTCACTCATCACTCCGGAGGCGACCATGGCGGTGTAGAGTCCTCCGGGAGATGAATCCCCTCTCCGGCGGGGTGCCGGAGGAGATCTCCAGAATCCCCCGAGATGGGATCGGCGGCGGCGGCGTCTCGGTAAGGTTTTCCGTATCGTGGTTTTTCGCATCGGGGTTTCGCGACGGAGGCTTTAAGTAGGCGGAAGGGCGAGTCGGGGGCCGGACGAGGGGCCCACACCACGGGGCGGCGCGGGCCCCCCTTGGCCGCGCCGCCATGTGGTGTCGCCACCTCGTGGCCCCACTTCGTATGTTCTTCGGTCTTACGGAAGCTCCGTGGAAAAATAGGCCCACTGGGTCTTCGTTTCGTCCAATTCCGAGAATATTTCGTTACTAGGATTTCTGAAACCAAAAACAGCAGAAAACGAGAACCGGCACTTCGGCATCTTGTTAATAGGTTAGTTCCGAGAAAATGCACGAATATGACATAAAGTGTGCATAAAACATGTAGGTATCATCAATAACATGGCATAGAACATAAGAAATTATCGATACGTCGGAGACGTATCAAGCATCCCCAAGCTTAGTTCTACGCTCGTCCCGAGCAGGTAAAAACGATAACAAAGATAATTTCTGAAGTGATATGCCATCATAACCTTGATCATACTATTTGTAAACATATGTAGTGAATGCAGCGATCAAAACAATGGTAATGATATGAGTAAACAAGTGAATCATAAGGCAAAGACTTTTCATGAATAGTACTTCAAGACAAGTATTAATAAGTCTTGCATAAGAGTTAACTCATAAAGCAATAAATCAAAGTAAAGGTATTGAAGCAACACAAAGGAAGATTAAGTTTCAGCGGTTGCTTTCAACTTGTAACATGTATATCTCATGGATAATAGTCAACATAGAGTAATATAACAAGTACAATATGCAAGTATGTAGGAATCAATGCACGGTTCACACAAGTGTTTGCTTCTTGAGGTGGAGAGATATAGGTGAACTGACCCAACATAAAAGTAAAGAGAATGGTCCTTCAAAGAGGAAAGCATCGATTGCTATATTTGTGCTAGAGCTTTTATTTTGAAAACATGAAACAATTTTGTCAACGGTAGTAATAAAGCATATGAGTTATGTACATTATATCTTACAAGTTGCAAGTCTCATGCATAGTATACTAATAGTGCCCGCACCTTGTCCTAATTAACTTGGACTACCGGATCTTTGCAATGCACATGTTTTGACCAAGTGTCACAATGGGGTACCTCCATGCCGCCTGTACAAAGGTCTAAGGAGAAAGCTCGCATTTTGGATTTCTCGCTTTTGATTATTCTCAACTTAGACATCCATACCGGGACAACATGGACAACAGATAATGGACTCCTCTTTAATGCATAAGCATGTGGCAAAAATTATTATTCTCATATGAGATTGAGGATATATGTTCAAACTGAAACTTCCACCATGAATCATGGCTTTAGTTAGCGGCCCAAAGTTCTTCTCTAACAATATGCATGCTCCAACCATGAAGGTGGTAGATCTCTCTTGCTTCGAGACAAGACGGACATGCATAGCAACTCACATGATATCCAACAAAGAATAGTTGATGGCGTCCCCGAAACATGGTTATCGCACAACAAGCAACTTAATAAGAGATAAAGTGCATAAGTACATATTCAATACCACAATAGTTTTTAAGCTATTTGTCCCATGAGCTATATATTGCAAAGGTGAATGATGGAATTTTAAAGGTAGCACTCAAGCAATTTACTTTGGAATGGCGGATAAATACCATGTAGTAGGTAGGTATGGTGGACACAAATGGCATAGTGGTTGGCTCAAGTATTTTGGATGCATGAGAAGTATTCCCTCTCGATACAAGGTTTAGGCTAGCAAGGTTATTTGAAACAAACACAAGGATAAACGGTACAGACAAAACTCACATAAAAGACATATGGTAAACATTATAAGACTCCATACCGTCTTCCTTGTTGTTCAAAACTCAATACTAGATGTTATCTAGACTCTAGAGAAACCAAATATGCAAACCAAATTAGCAAGCTCTAAGTATTTCTTAATTAATGGGTGCAAAGTATATGATGCAAGAGCTTAAACATGAGCACAACAATTGCCAAGTATCACATTATCCAAGACATTATAGCAATTTACTACATGTATCATTTTCCAATTCCAACCATATAATAATTTAACGAAGAAGAAACTTCGCCATGAATACTATGAGTAGAGCCTAAGGACATATTTGTCCATATGCTACAGCGGAGCGTGTCTCTCTCCCATAAAGTGAATGCTAGGATCCATTTTATTCAAACAAAACAAAAACAAAAACAAACCGACGCTCCAAGCAAAGTACATAAGATGTGACGGAATAAAAATATAGTTTCGGGGGAGGAACTCGATAATGTTGTCGATGAAGAAGGGGATGCCTTGGGCATCCCCAAGCTTAGACGCTTGATTCTTCTTAGAATATGCAGGGGTGAACCACCGGGGCATCCTCAAGCTTAGAGCTTTCACTCTCCTTGATCATATTGCATCATACTCCTCTCTTGATCCTTGAAAACTTCCTCCACACCAAACTCGAAACAACTCATTAGAGGGTTAGTGCATAATAAAAATTCACATGTTCAGAGGTGACACAATCATTCTTAACACTTCTGGACATTGCATAAAGCTACTTGGACATTAGTGGATCAAAGAAATTCATCCAACATAGCAAAAGAGGCAATGCGAAATAAAAGACAGAATCTGTCAAAACAGAACAGTCCGTAAAGATGGATTTTATTAGGCCACCAGACTTGCTCAAACGAAAATGCTCAAATTGAATGAAAGTTGCGTACATATCTGAGGATCATGCTCGTAAATTGGCTTAATTTTCTGAGCTACCTACGGGGAGATAGACCCAGATTCGTGACGAAAAGAAATGCTGGAACTGCGCAGTAATCCAAATCTAGTACTTACTTTTCTATCAAAGACTTTACTTGGCACAACAAAACTTAAAACTAAGATAAGGAGAGGTTGCTACAGTAGTAAACAACTTCCAAGACACAAATGTAAAATAAAGTACTGTAGTAAAAACATGGGTTGTCTCCCATAAGCGCTTTTCTTTAACGCCTTTCAGATAGGCACAGAAAGTGTAACTCAAGTAACATCGAGAGATGAAGCATCAACATCATAATTTGTTCTAATGATAGAATCATAAGGTACCTTCATTCTCTTTCTAGGGAAGTGTTCCATACCTTTCTTGAGAGGAAATTGATATTTAATATTACCTTCCTTCATATCAATAGTAGCACCAACGGTTCGAAGAAAAGGTCTTCCCAATATAATGGGGCAAGATGCATTGCATTCAATATCCAAGACAACAAAATCAACGGGGACAAGGTTATTGTTAACCATAATATGAACATTGTCAACTCTCCCCAAAGGTTTCTTTTTAGCATTATCAGCGAGATTAACATCCAAATAACGAGTTTTTCAATGGTGGCAAGTCAAGCATATCATAGACATTTTTAGGCATAACAGAAATACTTGCACCAAGATCACATAAAGCATTACAATCAAAATCTTTGACTCTAATTTTAATGATGGGCTCCCAACCATCCTCTAGCTTTCTAGGAATAGAAGTTTCAAGTTTTAGTTTTTCTTCTCTAGCTTTTATGGGAGCATTTGTAATATGTTTTGTGAAAGCCAAGTTTACAGCGCTAGCATTGGGACTTTTAGCAAGTTTTTGCAAGAACTTTATAACTTCAGAGATGTGGCAATCATCAAAATCTAAATCATTACAATCTAAAGCAATGGGATTATCATCCCCAAGGTTGGAAAAAATTTCAGCAGTTTTATCACAAGCAGTTTCAGCGGTTTTAGCAATTTCAGGTAATTTTGCGCGCTTTGCACTAGGAGTAGAAGCATTGCCAACACCAATTATTTTACCATTGATAGTAGGAGGTGCAGCAACATGTGAATTATTAGCATTGCTAGTGGTGGTAATAGTCCAAACTTTAGCTACATTTCTCTCTTTAGCTAGTTTTTCATTTTCTTCTCTATCCCACCTAGCACGCAGTTCAGCCATTAATCTTATATTCTCATTAATTCTAACTTGGATGGCATTTGCTGTAGTAACAATTTTATTTTCAATATCCCTATTAGGCATAACTTTCGATTTCAAAAGATCAACATCGGAGGCAAGACTATCAACTCTAGAAACAAGAATATCAATTTTATTGAGCTTTTCCTCAACAGATTTGTTAAAGGCAGTTTGTGTACTAATAAATTCTTTAAGCATGGCTTCAAGTCCAGGGGGTGTATTCCTATTATTGTTGTAAGAATTCCCATAAGAATTAGCATAACCGTTACCATTATTATAAGGATATGGCCTATAGTTATTACTAGAATTGTTCCGATAAGCATTGTTGTTGAAATTATTATTTTTAATGAAGTTTACATCAACATGTTCTTCTTGGGCAACCAATGAAGCTAATGGAACATTATTAGGATCAACATTAGTCCTATCATTCGCAAGCATAGACATAATAGCATCAACCTTATCATTCAAGGAAGAGGATTCTTCAACAGAATTTACCTTCTTACCTTGTGGAGCTCTTTCCGTGTGCCATTCGGAGTAATTAACCATCATATTATCAAGAAGCTTTGTTGCTTCACCAAGAGTGATGGACATAAAGGTACCTCCAGCAGCTGAATCCAATAAATTCCGCGAAGAAAAATTTAGTCCTCGCATAGAAGGTTTGGATGATCATCCAAATAGTCAGTCCATGGGTTGGGCAATTTTTAACCAGAGATTTCATTCTTTCCCAAGCTTGAGCAACATGTTCATTATCCAATTGTTTAAAATTCATTATGCTACTCCTCAAAGATATAATTTTAGCAGGGGGATAATATCTACCAATAAAAGCATCCTTGCATTTATTCCATGAATCAATACTATTCTTAGGCAGAGATAGCAACCAATCTTTAGCTCTTCCTCTTAATGAGAAAGGGAACAATTTTAATTTTATAATGTCACCATCTACATCTTTATATTTTTGCATTTCACATAGTTCAACAAAATTATTGAGATGGGCAGCAGCATCATCGAACTAACACTGGAAAATTGCTCTCGCATAACAAGATTTAGTAAAGCAGGTTTAATTTCAAAGAATTCTGCTGTAGTAGCAGGTGGAGCAATAGGTGTGCATAGGAAATCATTATTATTTGTGCTAGTGAAGTCACACAACTTAGTATTTTCAGGGTTGGCCATTTTAGCAATAGTAAATAAAGCGAACTAGATAAAGTAAATGCAAGTAAACTATTTTTTTTGTGTTTTTGATATGGCAAACAAGACAGTAAATAAAGTAAAGCTAGCAACTAATTTTTTTGTGTTTTGATATAAGTGCAGCAAACAAAGTAGTAAATAAAATAAAGAAAGACAAAAATAAAGTAAAGAGATTGAGAAGTGGAGACTCCCCTTGCAGCGTGTCTTGATCTCCCCGACAACGGCGCCGTAAATTTGCTTGATGCGTGTAGTTGACACGTCCGTTGGGAACCCCAAGAGGAAGGTGTGATGCGCACAACGGCAAGTTTCCCTTAGTAAGAAACCAAGGTTTAATCGAACCAGATAGGAGTCAAGAAGCACATTGAAGGTTGATGGCGGCGGGATGTAGTGCGGCGCAACACCGGAGATTCCGGCGCCAACGTGGAACCCGCACAACACAACCAAAGTACTTTGCCCCAACGAAACAGTGAGGTTGTCAATGTCACCGGCTTGCTTGTAACAAAGGATTAACCGTATTGTGTGGAAGATGATTGTTTGCGAGAGAAAACGGTAAAAACAAGTATTGCAGCAGATTTGTATTTCAGTATTAAAAGAATGGACCGGGGTCCACAGTTCACTAGAGGTCTCTCTCCCATAAGATAAAAGCATGTTGGGTGAACAAATTACAGTCGGGCAATTGACAAATAGAGAGGGCATAACAATGCACATACATGACATGATAAGTATAGTGAGATTTAATTGGGCATTACGACAAAGTACATAGACCGCCATCCAATCGCATCTATGCCTAAAAAGTCCACCTTCGAGGTTATCATCCGAACCCCCTCCGGTATTAAGTTGCTAACAACGGACAATTGCATTAAGTATGGTGCGTAATGTAATCAACAACTACATCCTCGGACATAGCGCCAATGTTTTATCCCTAGTGGCAACAGACACAACACAACCTTAGAACTTTCTCGTCATCTGTCCCAGGTGTCAATGCAGGCATGAACCCACTATCGAGCATAAATACTCCCTCTTGGAGTTAAAAGTAAAAACTTGGCCGAGCCTCTACTAGTAACGAAGAGCATGCAAGATCATAAACAACACATATGTAATAACTTGATAATTAACATGACATGGTATTCTCTATCCATCGGATCCCGACAAACACAACATAGAGTATTACGGATAGATGATCTTGATCATGTTAGGCAGCTCACAAGATCCAACAATGAAGCACAATGAGGAGAAGACAACCATCTAGCTACCGCTATGGACCCATAGTACAGGGGTGAACTACTCACTCATCACTCCGGAGGCGACCATGGCGGTGTAGAGTCCTCCGGGAGATGAATCCCCTCTCCGGCAGGGTGCCGGAGGAGATCTCCGAAATCCCCCGAGATGGGATCGGCGGCGGCGTCTCGGTAAGGTTTTCCGTATCGTGGTTTTTCGCATCGGGGGTTTCGCGACGGAGGCTTTAAGTAGGCGGAAGGGCGAGTCGGGGGCCGGACGAGGGGCCCACACCACGGGCGGCGCGGGCCCCCTTGGCCGCGCCGCCATGTGGTGTCGCCACCTCGTGGCCCCACTTCGTATGTTCTTCGGTCTTCCGGAAGCTCCGTGGAAAAATAGGCCCCCGGGTCTTCGTTTCGTCCAATTCCGAGAATATTTCGTTACTAGGATTTACGAAACCAAAAACAGCGAGAAAACGGAAGCGGCACTTCGGCATCTTGTTAATAGGTTAGTTCCAGAAAATGCACGAATATGACATAAAGTGTGCATAAAACATGTAGGTATCATCAATAACATGGCATAGAACATAAGAAATTATCGATACGTCGGAGACGTATCTAGGAGAAGCGCTCAAACCAGGCACGAGGGGCCTGTTTGAGACCATAGAGAGAACGTCGAAGACGACAAACCATCCCATCGGGAACAGAATACCCAGGAGGAGGCTGCATGTAAACCTCCTCACTCAACTCGCCATTAAGAAAAACATTCCGAACATCAAGGCCGGGAGACGGACCGGCGGCGAACGAAGCAACAACAAGAAGGGTACGCACAGTAGTCATATGAGCCACAGGGGCAAAAGTCTCATCATAGTCACGGCCGTGCTCCTGCTGAAAACCACGTACGAGCCACAAGACGCGCTTTATAGCGCTCAAGAGATCCATCAGAGCGAGTCTTAATTTTATAGACCCATTTACACGTGATGGGACGAACACCAGAAGGGGGAGAATCCCAAGTGCCAGTGCGCTCAAGCGCAGCGATCTCCTCAGCCATGGCAAGCTGCCATTCAGGATGACGCTCGGCATCCCGATAAGAAGTCGGCTCGGAAACGACGGAGAGACCATGCCGACTAGGAGAGTAACGAGCTGGAGCACGACGGCGACGAACAGGCCGTGAAGGGGAAGCTCATCTGCGAGAACACAAGTCATCGGAAGAAGAGGAAGAAGGGACGAGCATCGGAAGGAGCCGAAGCCGGAGAACGAGGAGTACTAGGTGGACTAGACGAACGAGAAGATGGCGCCGAAGGGGCGCATCAGAAGTAGGAGGGAGGGGAGGAGGGACATCGGGGGTGCATCCGGAAAAAGAAGAAAAGAGATATCATCCACCGGGTAAGTACCCGAGGTGGGGCGAGGATAGAAGGGACGCGTCTCATCAAACGTGACGTCACGAGAGATGCGCATCCGACGACCAACGGGGTCCCAACAGCGATAGCCCTTATGCTCATCACTCGTATCCGAGAAAAACACACTCAACGGATCGAGCGGTCGGTTTGGTGCGTTCGCGAGGAGGCGAAGGACATAGCAGACGCAACCAAATGAACGGAGAGTCGAGTAGTCTGGAGAAACACCAGAGAGACGCTCGAGAGGAATGCCACCCTGTAGAGCAGCGGAATGATGAATGTTAATGAGGTGGGCCGACGTAGCAACAGCCTCAGCACAGAAATGTGGCGGAAGAGAAGAAGCAATCATCATAGCATGGGTGGTCTCAAGAAGATGACGATGCTTACGCTCGGCGACGCCATTTTGAGCATGCGCGCCGGGACAAGAAAACTGAGTGAGGGTGCCCTCCTCAGCAAGGATACGACGAAGGTCTTTGGGAGATATACTCACCAGCGAGAATCAGCACGGAACACGCGAATGGGTGAGGAATACCGAGTGCGGACCATGGCCGCAAAACGCCGATAAATAGAGAGCACCTCACTGCGAGAATGCATGAAAAACACCCAGGTGTACCGTGAAAAATCATCAATGAATAAGATATAGTATTGATGGCCCCCTTTCGAAGCGAAGGGAGCCGGACCCCAAACATCTGAATGGACTAAATCGAACGGTCGCTGAGAGACAGACATACTAGTAGGATAAGGAAGCTGAATCTGTTTGCCTAACCTACAACCCTGACAGTGTAACGACCCATCTCCGCAGACGGACCCTAGAAGGCCACGATGAACCAAAGAAGACAGGCGAGAGTCACAAAGGTGACCAAGACGATGATGCCACTGCTGAAAAGAGCCGGTGACAGAGGCAACAACCGGAGGAGAACTGACAGATGGAGTGGCAGCGGAAGGAACATGAAGCCAGTCTAACTCCCAAAGCCCCGGAGACTTACGGCTACGAGGGCCAGCTCCAACCAGGGCCTGTGTGACATGGGTATACCCTTTGGGTACCCATTATTGGTATACCTGGATCGGCTCGGCCCAATATGGAGAAGGCCCAACAAGGCAACCCGAAGAAGTAGTCGACTAGGACTCTTGTAAAACCCTAGGCTGGTTGCATATATAAAGCTAGCCAGGGCACCCGAAATAAGTGGGACAACAGATAGACAATAGATAGACAACATAGCTCCGCCTACGGCGGCACCCTGTAAACACATCTATGATCATATACTGGATTGCTAGCAGCACGTAGGATCCTCCACCGAGGGGACCCGAAGCTGGGTACGTCGTGTGCCTAATCTCGCTCCCGGAATCTCCATCGTCGCTCTCTCCCGAAACCCAAGTCTACAATACGTAGGCATTGGCGAGGTGATCCCTCGTCAATTGGCGCCGTCTGTGGGAACCGCGGCGACTGGATTTCGTTATCCGGGCGAGATCTATCTCGAGTTCCATCATCAACTGCTTCGTCTGGCGGTCGGCTAAATTTTTTCATCAAGCGATCCATCAAGCGCGCTGACTCGTGTGGCCAGATCCTTCCTCAACATCAACGCGTTCAACTTCATCTTCCGCCCGCACGTGGTGCTACCACCGGGTTCAACAAAGATTGATCGGTAACGTATTCTTGCCATTATTTAATGCATGTGTAAAGTAACCACATGGACGCACACCCTTTTCCTTTGATTGAGGAATCTATCAGATGCACATCAGCTTTTATCCATGGATATTAACACAACGCTGCTATGTATTGTATTATGTACGAGGGATCGAATCTCTGTTATTTGCTCCACCGGAAAGCCAAAGCCGATGAAACCTGAAGCAAGGCGCTAGGCGATAGATGGGTTCAGCCAAAAATCCGGGACAAAACAAGAGGCCGCGTCTTTTAGTCGACGACACAACAACTTGGTCACCACGATGCAGCCGAATAAAATCCGATACAATTGCTGCCGTAACTTCATCCGACACACGGATCGTCAGGTGTTATATTTCCAATTAATTACTATTTATAAAATTTATTTGGCCAAATATTTTTTTTGGCTTGTGCTTTATTTGCACGCAGATTTTTGCGTTCCCATACAACTTCAGATCGGAACAAGCTACGATTACTTCGCCGCGCGTAGTCGCATGCTTGGGCTCGTCCGCCGAAAATCGACAGCGCGTACTCGCCTCTCTCAAGAGCTTGCTCGCCGTGAACTTCGACTGCGTCATCGACTGTATCCACCACATCGGCTGCATCTTCTTCATCGACTACTTTCGGCCAGGCGTCACGCGCCTACATCGACTGTGCTAGCTGCACGACTTGCTCTAGCGACGACCGCGTCGCACCCGATGAAAAAGCTAAGTGTTCCTCTTCCTCCAAGATTCACTTATTTATTTACTTTCGCCACACTCAAATACTCGGGGGCTGTGTCATTACACCCTTGCAATAAACACAATTAACCTTTGGAGATGCGCTATTACATCGTTACTGTAAATACACTCGATTACTCAGTGGATTGATCTTCTCCGGCTCAGTAGAATTATCTTCTCCGGCATAGTGGAATTATTTTCTTCGGCTCGGTGGATTTATTTTCCTCAGCTCATTAGATTGGTTTTCTTCGGGTTATCGTTGGTTTCTTCTAATTAATATTACCCGACAAATTTCCGGGTCAATGGATTCATCTTCTATGGTTATTACTGGAACTATTTTCTTCGGATCAATGGATTCATCCTCTATGATATCAGCGGATTCATCTTCTATGCGGATTCATTTTCTATGATTATTACTGGAACTATTTTCTTCGGATCAATGGATTCATCCTCTATGATATCAGTGGATTCATCTTCTATGGTTGTTACTGGATTCTTCGGGCCAATGGATTCATCCTTTATGATATCGACGGATTTATCTTCAATATATGCTCTATATTTAATGGCGTAATCTTCAATATGGATTCATCTCAAATACTTCATCTGGGATTCATCTTCATATATTATTGTCTATGGCTTCATCCTAAATGGCTTCACCTTATATGACGCCGCAACTCCGTCAACTTCTTTTGACATCATGGCTAAACACTCGGGGGCTCGACAACGACTTTGCCCCGAGTAACAACTGTGACACGGCGTCTAAGCAACAATCATGACGTCACCCCAGCAGCGCTCGGGGGCTCGGCTATTTCTTCATCATAGAATTTGGCGGCATCTATTATCACTATTTGGTGGTTTCTACTTCGGCTCGACTTCTTTTCTGCACTCAAAGACTTCACGCGTGTCGACTCCGTCGCGCCCAATAAGCTAAGTGTTCCTTTATTTCATATAAAGTTGATTATCATTTAATTTCATCGCACCCGACAGTTGGGGGCTGCGCGGCATATATTCACTTTACATATCATCGAATCTGAGCATCTGACACCGCATGCGAAAAAGAGAGTCAAGGGAAAGATAGAAAAAGTTTGTTTATTTGTACAGGAGAAAGCAAAATTCAAAGTATATAAGAGAGAACCCGACGAAATTGTCTACATGGAGAACTCGACGAAATTGTCTTCAATAAAGAACAAGACCCGAAGAATTATCTTCAAGAAGGTCCCGAAGAATTATCTTCAAGGAGGTCCAGAAGAATTATCTTCAAGGAGGTCCAGAAGAATTATCTTCAAGGAGGTCCCAAAAAATTATCTTCAAGGAGGTCCCGAAGAATTATCCTCAAGGAGGTCTCGAAGAATTATCTTCAAGGAGGTCCCGAAGAATTGTCCTCAAAGAGGACCCGAAGAAATTTTCCTGAAGAAGGAACTCGACGAAATTTTCATCAAGGAGGAACCCAAAAAAAAAAAGGAAAAGAAAAGAGAAAAGGATAGACAAATCTTCGGGTCCATTGACTCGTCATTTGTTCCGAGCAAGAGTATCGGCGATGTGCCTGACGACAATATAGAAGAATCCAATATATTAGGCTGTCTCATTCAAGCCCGAGAGAAAAATAGAAGAACCCGCAAAATGGGTCATTGCATCAGCCGAACAAGGCACTTGACAAAATATTCTCAGAGCGCCAAAGTCGCGAATAATCTCTGAATGCCGCAAAACTCTGCGAAGGTAAGACCCCGGGTCCGTCTCGTGTGGCGTGGCATCGCCAAAGACTGCGCTCTGCTACTTTTTTCCACATCAACGGATGTGAAGAAATATCCCGACGGACGCGCTCGTGGACCCGATAAAACATGGCCGGGGCTCGACGGATGGTAAGACCTTAAGCGGCACTCGTCGAGTTAGCACCGGTATCCCGAGATCATGTCCAGGGACGTGATCTTGAAGTAGGTTTCTGCGGATTGCCACTAGAGCAGTTAACTAGTACCTGATCCGTCAGATGAACTAGCCCCAATTACCATTATCCCTGTACAATATAGATATGGATGTCAAATAAAAATAGCAACGGCCTGGAGTCGATAAAAAGAGGGGCTGCGCCAAGTTCTTTATCAAGTAGTACAACTTGAGCCTATGCCTACGTGTAAGCACCTGCACATAGGCTCGGGGGCTACTCTTATCGAGAGTATTGTTCACCCTCCCGATAAGATACAAAAAAGAGGAAAAATTGTGGTGTCCATTAAAAGCAAGTTGAGCCTACACCCAAGTGCAAACACTTGGCTGTAGCCTCGGAGGCTACTCCCATCGGGAGCGCTGGCCGCGCACCCGATAGAAAAATAACTTCGACAGCATCTATGACAATCAAGGTTTGTAGACTCAACTCGATTCTACGACTCGAATGGAGCCTACTCCCATCGGGAGCACATGGATTTCATCAAGTCCTCCTAAAATATAGTTAAGTTCTTCATCGAGTAGTACAACTTGAGTCTATGCCTAAGTGCAAGCACTTATCCATAGACTCGGGGGCTACTCCCATCGGGAGCGCTGCCGCGCACCCGATAGAAAAATAATTTCAAGAATCGTCGACATCATCTACGCTACACAAGATCTACGACATGGACCTCGCCTTGTATTTTCTTCGCCTTTGGAGATGATTGTGCTTGGAGTCTCTACGCAAGTCTTCGACTTCCCTAGACACTCGGGGGCTACTGACATGGGTATACCCTTTGGGTACCCATTATTGGTATACCTGGATCGGCTCGGCCCAATATGGAGAAGGCCCAACAAGGCAACCCGAAGAAGTAGTCGACTAGGACTCTTGTAAAACCCTAGGCTGGTTGCATATATAAAGCTAGCCAGGGCACCCGAAATAAGTGGGACAACAGATAGACAATAGATAGACAACATAGCTCCGCCTACGGCGGCACCCTGTAAACACATCTATGATCATATACTGGATTGCTAGCAGCACGTAGGATCCTCCACCGAGGGGACCCGAAGCTGGGTACGTCGTGTGCCTAATCTCGCTCCCGGAATCTCCATCGTCGCTCTCTCCCGAAACCCAAGTCTACAATACGTAGGCATTGGCGAGGTGATCCCTCGTCACTGTGTGCGACGATCCTGAACCGCACAAGACTCAGCGTCAAGAATGACGCGACAACCAGAATCGGCGAGCTGGCTAGCAGAGAAAAGGTTCATCTGAAGGCGAGGAACATGAGAAACATCAGGGACAGAGAAAGAGGGAGTAGAAAGGGTGCCTCTACTAGAAACGAGGAATAGAGGTACCATCGGCCGTGATAACACGGACGGGAGAAATAAGAGACCGGAGAGCGAGACATAATAGAAGACTCGGAGGTCATATGAAAAGAAGCTCCGAGAATCCGGATACCACGGGGACATACCGATCGTGTAGAAACCGGTGGTCGCGCGGTGCTCGAAGAGCCGGTCCACGGAACCGGCGAGCGCCGGCGAGGAAGTGTCCGTAGTAGTGAGCGGACCACGAAGACCCCCGAGAATGTCCCGATCGAGAGAGTGCAAGCTGCGAGAAGATCACGAAGAGCCAGCCTGGCGACGATCCTCGGAACTGGCCGACGTAAGCCGGGATCCCGCGTCCAACGAGGTGGAGGAAGTGTGGCCAACCTTGCCACGGTAGGTGCAATGAGGACGAGGCGGAGACTCGGACCGCGAGGCTGGCCGACGTAAACAAGCATCAAGCGGGCGGTGAAGCTGCGCTATCTCATCCGCGAGAGAGGGCGCGGCCGGAGAGGTCGACGTACAATCGAGGTGCCGACGAGGAGCTATCACCCACACGCACGAGAGGCCACCAAAGGGGGTGACGGAGACCAACACGCCGATGAAGACAGAGTCGGCAAGCGCGGTCATAACCACGTGAAGAGGCCGCGAAAGTCGATGTAGAGCGGCAGGCCGACGTAGACGGAGTCGACGAAGCGCGGCCATAACCGCGGGAAGAGGCCGCAAAAGTCGATGTAGAGCGGCGGGCCGACGTAGACGAAGTCGGCGAAGCGCGGGCAGAGCCGCATGAAGAGGCCGCAAAAGTCGGTGAAGCGCGGGCAGAGCCGCATGAAGAGGCCGCAAAAGTCGATGTAGAGCGGCGGACCGACGTAAACGAAGTCGGCGAAGCGCGGGCAGAGCCGCATGAAGAGGCCGCAAAAGTCGATGTAGAGCGGCAGGCCGAGGGAGACAAAATCGGCGAAGCGCGGCCAGAGCCGCGGGAAGAGGCCGCAAACGGCGACGAAGAATGGCTAGTCGTCATACACGGAGGCAGCGGACAAAGACCAAGTACCGAAGGGAGGCCCAAAGATAAGGCGGGATCAGCGGAAGAAGACATCGGATAGCACACAGTATTTTTTTTTTGTATTCTTTTTTTCTCAGATCCAAGTTAATTGGCAAGGTGCGGATCGGGAGATAGAGAAAACGATGGAAACAGGCGACGCAGCGCGGAGCAGAGAGGAAAGCAGAGCAGGGCGAGCGGGCCAAGCCTGGCTGCGGGCGGAGCCGGGAGGAGCCGAGCCTGGCGCGGAGGAAGCGCAGCTCGAGCGGAAGAGCAGGCGTCGGGGATCGGGATCGGCTCGGATCGGAGCGGCGGCCGGGGCCGGAGGAGATCGAATCGTGGAGATCGAATCATGGAGATCTGCAGATTGAGGACGGGCGGGCGACGACAGAGATCGGAGGAGTACGGCCACGCGCGGAACGGCGCCAGCACGGGACGGGCGACGGAGCAGACCAGAGAAGAGGCTGAACACGTACTAGACTAGAGAATCAATTTTGCTCTGATACCATGTTAGAGGAATATGCGTGTTGTATTACCAGGGGGCCAAAGGCCACAATATATAGTACATGTACAGGTGCACATATGCAGAAAGCCCCCTAACATATGAGGAAACTACAATATACAGATATATACATCTAACAAAGACATTCCTTGATGAAGACCCAAACACCTACGATGTACATACGATTGATTTAAAAGATGATCCTCCGACGCTGAAACACGCTTGCAAATAGGATCCTATAAGGCTATAATTTGCTTAGTTCCCCTTTTACTTACTCCCTCGATCCCGGTTTACATGACCTACGCGTATCCCAAGATCATCAATTTGATTAATATAATATAAGTTTTACATTACAAAAGTTATACCATTAAAAAGTACAACATATAAACTTTCTAATGATATATATTTTGTATATATATAGTATTACTACTATGTTGGTTAAATTGGTGACGTAGGAATGCGCGTAGAACCTATAAACCGGGACGGAGGTTGTACTCACCTTTTTAAAACTAGGCGGTTGATGAGGGGAGCCTTCTTTGGTTTAAAAAGACAACTGAGTTATTGTCTTCAACAGTATGGACAAATATTTGTACGCTTAAGATATCTCCACCGACCTGATGCAAATGGACCACGGTTGTTCGTTTGGTCCAACCGGACAGGAGGACACACAAAACCTATCCCAGCAGCCTGCCGCAAACGGACCAACGAGTTGACGAGGATACATTCCAAGCTCAAATTTTGGCAGGAAATGCGTCGCTGCAAACACCATCGTGGACCGCCCAAGTGTAATCCCGATTCCGCCCTAGGCCCGCCGTCATCGACTCCAGGAAACATAATTAGGGGCTTCATTAATATTTGGCCAAAATGACCCATGTTTACAGAGAGGGCCAACCTTAACTAAACTACAAGGACCGTGTTTACTAGGCATCCCGTACCATGCCATGGCCGGGGTTATTCGTTGTCACGTCGCCTACTGGTTGGTGATGCATGTAAAATGTATACATGAATTTTGTAGTTTATTGCCACATATTAGAACATGTTTGCATCATATTAATAGTTATTATCATTGCTCTTAATGATTTTTGAAATTTTCTAAACAATTCCTTTTATTTTGGTTCTAACTTTCTTTGATAAAAAATTTTTGTTAGTATTTTTAACTTTTCATGAACTCTAACTCTCCATGGAACTCTAAAAAGAGCAAGACCAGGGATAAGTGGGGCTGAATTGCATTCATGTTTTTCTTGGCACAGTGTTTATAACTTATAAGTGGGTGGAGCAACTGCCAAAACAAAACAGTTGTGCTGGTACTACCATACAGCATTTCAGAGTTGTAAAATAAGTTGCCGGTTGCTATAGGCTCTGCGCGATCTCGGTGAAAAAACAGTGGTGCACCTGGCATGGACGCAGCTTCCTCACCGTGAGTATACGTACTTAGTAATTTTCTGGCAGAAGGTGCTGTTCCCTCATTTATAGGATGCAAGTTTCATCCATTTGAGTAAGGACAAACAGCGACGGGTGCGCAGGAGTGGGCCCATTTGCGTTCACACCGTATCCGCCACACTAGCAGCAGCCTACAGCAGCAACTTGGCCAATTGGCACTGAGATAAAATTCCCGATAGATGGATCTCTCCAGAGGCAGAGGGTTTGGCAATTCATATATACATTTCACAACACCCCCACTCGCGTGTGAAACAGGGCATCAGCGGTGGCTAAAGAGGGGGACAACAGCAATTTTTAGGCTTAATTGCGAAAACCATGTGAAAGCTAGGATTTGAACTCGAGACCTGGGGCTCTCATACCATGTTAAGCTTCATGCACTAACCACTTGAACCAAAAGTCCGAACTGATGGAAAGGGCTAGGCAATCCACATATACATTTCACAACATGTACTACTTCGTTGCGTTCCACGACATGGCCGGTCTAGCTGATGAAACTCATTCAAAAAATCAAATTAGAGAACTTTATCATGCGGATCTTTGGCCAGAAGATTGCTAGGTGGTTGGACAAAGGTGACGGTTTCTATAGTATGTATGAGGTGCTCGCTATAGGCCTGCTTGGCCAGACGAGTGCTCCCGTTAAGCCACGAGGGTGTCGCGGCGATGTCCCCGGTTCCAAGTTGGTGGGGGAGATTTTGTATTTGAAGGGCATAAGGTCCTTATGGCATGCATTGCCACATTTGTAGGTGTGTGTGTGCTGCTTCGCTTTTTTTTCTTTAAGTATGCTCTTGGTCAGCCCTTTGATGTATAAAATAATAAAGAAGGAACGAAGTTCACGGACTCCACCAACGTCTTGGCGAGCCTCGGCGTGTGTTGTGGATCGTCGGTGCGCATACCGCCGCCTGGTGCCGGAGGCATGCCGCTACCTTCTTATCGTTCTAGATCGATGGTGGTGGCTACATGGACTCCTTCTAGTAGGAAAGACACCAATCCAGAGAAACGAAGAGGTCAACATCGTATAGACAGGGACGGAGGGAAGGGGGGCGAGGGGGGCGTCGCCCCCCCCCCAACGATCCGCTCGCGCCTTGAGAAATATCTGCGATGAGCGCTTGTTTTCCGCTAACTGGCTTCGTTCGCCCCCCCTATGATCCATATCCCTTTGTAACAAATATAATAAATCAGCCTCTATGGCCCAAACGGCCAATCTTAGTTGCTATTTCTTAAGCCCAACTTCCCAAGTTAATCAATATTAGGTCTAGGGTGATTAGGCTATGTACGATACATACAACATCTACTAGGCCCAGGCCTACCACACCGTTGAGGTCACAGGACACATGAGACAGGTTGAGGAATCAACTTGCTATCGTATCAGATCGATCGACGGCGTTTCGTCTGGCTTGCGCCTGTGTTTGACCCGACGCCTGCCTTGCCGGCCGCCACCGAGATGGAGGGATCCATTCCAGTAGCCAGCGAACAAAATTGCAGATCAATCGGGATTGGCAAGCCGGCCGGTCGCACGGCCACTACCAGCATGAGCGATGGAAGGAAGAAATTAAGGTTGTTTCAAACTTCTGATTTGATCATGTATTGATATCCTAGAATCTTAGTTAATTTTTAGTCAACTCTAGATTAGTTTATCTAGTTGTGACTTATAAATTTATTCAGAAATTTGGATTGTTCATTTTTGCCCGTGTAGACATGAAGAGGAAGAGACATGTAATTCAAAATTTTATGAAGCGAAGAGGACGCAATGATGCACAACACACATGACGAGGAAGAGACCTGTAATTCATGAACTTTAATTGGCTCTTGTTGCTGCTTCAAGGTATGTACATAAGGTCCACAACTTCTTCCAAAATGCATTTTTTTTCTGTAAATACTGTTCATATTGATAGTGTAACTTCACTCATGAGGAGAGAGATGAAGGCTGTCTGCAAAGTTACAGACAGTCTGTAGGCTTCTTACAGACGGTTTACAGACAACATTTTTGTTGTTGTATGAAGGGTGTCTATAACTTATACTCACACATGGTTATGGCTAAAAATAGATAGCTTACAGAAAGACCACTGTAGACACTGTTTGTACTACTGTCTATATATGATATGGAGTACTATTACAGACACCATCTGTCTAGACCATTGTACATGCCCTTATAAGTGGGTGGAGCAACTGCCAAAATAAAACAGTTGTGCTGGGCACTACCATACAGTTTCAGAGTTGTAGAATAAGTTGCCGGTTGCTATAGGCTCTGCGCGCTCTCGGTGAAAAAACAGTGGTGCACCTGGCATGGACGCAGCATTCTCGCCGTGAGTAGTAATTTTTTGGCAGAAGGTGCTGTTCCCTCATTTATAGATGCAAGGTTCATCCATTTGAGCGAGGACAAATTTGATGTTGTTGTCCCGAGAATACTTAGGAGTGGGCCACTTGCGTTCACACCGTGTCCGCCACACTAGCAGCAGCAACTTGGCCAATTGGCACTGAAATAAAATTCCCGATAGATGGATCCCCTCCAGAGGCAGAGGTTTTGCAAGTGTACTTGTCTGGCTGGTGGCTGATGATTATGGAGCAGCATGGCGACAACAAACAAACTGAAACAGGGTGAGGGTTGGCGCTCCGCGCTCCGCCTACCGCGTGTGACCGGGAGCGGCAGACCTTCTCGCCGCCACCGCGTCGTCGTACGCGGCCA
This sequence comes from Lolium rigidum, assembly GCF_022539505.1. NCBI lineage: Eukaryota > Viridiplantae > Streptophyta > Magnoliopsida > Poales > Poaceae > Lolium > Lolium rigidum. The sequence goes on along the minus strand of NC_061512.1, from coordinate 169,986,721 downwards.
ACAACGAGAAAACCCGGTCGCCTTCCCTTCCGTTGATGCATGTACTACGGAGTACTTCGTTGCTTGGCCAGACGAGTGCTCCCGTTAAGCCACGAGGGTGTTGCGGCGATGTCCCCGGTTCCAAGTTGGTGGGGGAGATTTTGTATTTGAAGGGCATAAGGTCCTTATGGCATGCATTGCCACATTTGTAGGTGTGTGTGTGCTGCTTCGCTTTTTTTAAAAAAAGTATGCTCTTGGTCAGCCCTTTGATGAATAAAATAATAAAGAAGGAACGAAGTTCACAGACTCCTCCAACGTCTTCGCGAGCCTCAATGTGTGTTGTGGGTCGTTGGGTGCGCAGACCGCCGCCTGGTGCCGGAGGCATGCTGCCACCTTCTTATCGTTCTCGATCGGTGGTGGTGGCTACATGGACTCCTTCTAGTAGGAAATACACCAATCCAGAGAAACGAAGAGATCAACATCATAGAGGGTGTGCGTCTCCGATGCAAAGGTTCCTCGGGCTATCGTTGGTGCCATCGTCAAGGTCGTAGCTGCTACCGGTAATCCTGCCTCCGCCAGCTTCGTAGTTGTGAGACATGTCGACGAGCGGTAGGGGTGGAGAGCGGTGAGGAGGGTTTTTGCGAGGCGTGCGTGAGGCGAGAAGGTTGGGGGAAATGTCAACTGCCAGGGTGCTTTCTTCTTGATCGATGATGGGTTGTAGGCGAGGTGGCATGTCACAATTTACTCCTCCAACGGGGCGACGAAAATCGGACGTCCAAATTGTCCGTGCGGGGCCGTTTCCGTCGCCCCGCAGACACGAAAATGGTCGTTTTTACCGCACGTTCGTTTGCGCCTAGGGTGCCTCCACCAGGCTGACGCATTTGGGCCACAGACATAAAAACAACAAAATAAACAGGTTAAAAGTAGTCTGATGGAGGCCGCAACAGAAGCCATGTTCTGCGTCGTCTGATCGGACTCGTCGTCGGAAGAGAGTCAATGACCTCAGCGTGAAACTTGTCGAGCATCTTCCACATGTCCATTTACGTGAGTAGCAAGTGCGGATCAATGATCGCCCAAAAAAATAGTAAGAAAACTACCGGTGCAATTGACCGAACAAGTCCTGGACGGCGAGGCGAGGCCCTGGCATACGGCGTGCGCTGCGGCGGTGTGAGTAGGTTGAGTTGGTCTGGTGGCGTTGCACTAGGGCAGCAAAGAAGAGGAAGAGAAAGTAAATCCACGCGGTCGATTTTGGTATCCCTGACGTGCGAGACCGGGTAACAAAAAGATGACACTCGACGCAACCGCACAACATCCATGAAGATGCAAACTCGACACATATTTGAGCTACGTTACATCTTCGCGGACAGCCCGATCGGGACGCTGAGCTAGTCCCAAACGTATTTTTCAACCGCGTAAGGCAACGTCAGAATCCGTTTGTGTAGCCCCGGCTACGCGTAGAAATCCAGCACGCATTGTGCCCTCACATCGGGAGACATAGCTGCCACCGTGCTAATTACGGTAACCGGGGCAGCATGTGGCCGATCCAGTGTGGCATGCAAGACGCACCCCCAGTTGCCCGATTTAGGGCCTGGCACTCCTAAAAGTCCATTTGAGGGTCTTTGCAGGCCCTAGTGGATACGCTGAACCTACGCAGGGGACATGGTGCGCACTTGGCGCACTAGGCCGTGTGTTGCTCGCTCTTTTTTTCCTGGAGTTTTCCGTGAAGAAGCAGACGATACGTGAACGGTGAATTTCGTATGTGGGTGACTGTCTGACTGATTCCGAAGGGGTAGGACGCGGCCATGACATGGACAGCTCTGCGAGTTACGGCTACAATTTAACACGGACGTTCGTACTGCCTAGCCTCCTTTTCGTCCAGTTATTGACATTCCGACCCCACCATCTTCTGAACTTCAAGTCTTCAGCCTCCTAAATGTGATCAATCGGTTGATCCCTCATATTAGATTATGTAAATTTATGTAGTACATACTCGTTCCGTCCGCAAATAAGTGTACATCTAGATTTTATGTTTAGTTAAACTCTTTAAACTTTGACCAAATATATAGGGAAAAGTAATAGCATTTATGACACTAATTAGATTCATTTTGAAATGTAGTTTCAAATTATACCAAAATCTCATTATATATGTTGCTACTTTTTTTTCTACGGTTGATCAAAACTTAAAATGTTTGACTTAGTACTAGAAGTACACTTATTTGTGGACGGAGGGAGTACATATTTACTGAATGTTTGACCATGCAAGTCAAAAAAGGGGAAGGAGAGGTGTTGAACCTAGCTACCCGCGTCTCCTCTGAAATCAACATAGATCGGAAAGACCGCATGCTGCATTTTTTTCTCTTAAAATTGAGGTTGTACCCTCGATCTTTACATTAAAATGATATGCGGTCTTTTTTTACTATACACATTAAAAATGATGCAAGCTGTATGCCTTGCTGTAAGGGATTAATAGGCTATAACTACAAGCATACAAGTTACAACTAACAACATCGATTTATTTGGCTCATAATTTCCTCCGAAACTTTACTTGGCTGCCCTCTAAACTATCTTGATATTTGTTTGTTTAGTTTGCTCACCACATACACCATGTGGTCCTCTAAACTATCAATAATGGTCCGTTTTACCCCTTAACCTGAAATTATGACCCAAAATTTTAAACCGGGTAGGGGGGGGGGGGTAAATGGACCATTATAAATATTTTATGGGAGTTTAGTGAGCCAAGTAGAGTTTGGAAGAAATGTTGAAATATTGGGCCCACATTTTGTGGCCCATATTAGATTGCAGATTTTCCTATAAATCCCAAAGCTCACATAGTTGCAGCCCATGTGAGTTTAAGCTTAAATTGGTGGCAGCTCACTAGGGAGTGACAAAAGGTGAGAAATTTAGTTTCATATGGAAATTTCGAAGGAATTTGTAAAAATAGACCAAATATTAGCAAAAAATTGTCAGATACGCCGAACTGTGAGTTTATTTGAGAAAATAAAGCCAAATATGCTGATCATCGGGCGCCTAGCTAGAGACGGTGATTCACCCCGGATTTAACCGTGGGGAGGGCTGGAGGTGCTCTAAGTGAATACACTTTATATCCCATCGAGGCTAAAAAAACTGGTTAGGAAGGATATTGACGTGACCTCCAAATGCTTAGGTTGGCGTTTGCAGAAAAGGAGTATAAGATATCTCTGGTCCAAAATGTCTAGGCACTGAGCCAGATAAATAATGAATGCAGTATGAAGCCTCCACTGTATTTGGGAGTCCTAAAGAAATGAAATGCTATGAAGGAAAACGGAACATAATTTCATCTCCTAACTCTTACAACATTGTTCTGCAGTACGCCTGCACTGACCAAGAGGAAGAAGCTACACTCACACGCAGAAGGTGGATGCTTCTCTAATTATCTACTGATGCGTTTCTCTCCTGGCCATCACATCTCGGCAAGGAAGAAAGAAACGTCAAAGTTCGGGTCGAACAACTCGTCGAGGGAGAAGGCGGTCTCCGGTATACTCGTGGCAGAGACCAGCGCGGACACTATACTCGAATCCTCCTCGAACGGGATGTAGCTCCAGTCCGAGGTCGCCGGCGAGAGTTCAGGCAGGGACGGCGAGAGCGACACTCCTTGCCCGGAACAGTTCTCCGACGTCGACGGAGTGGAGAACGTGTAGTGCTCCGGCGGCGCCGTCAGGCCGCTCACGGACGGCGAGGAGAAACTGAAGGGCGTGGACTGCTGAGGCCCGGGTGTGAGGCCCTCGGTGTTCACCGTCAGGCTCGAGCTCAGGCTCTTCAGAAGGCTGCCCGCGTCCGGGTTCGGCGTCGCCGGCAGCACCTTGACCACCTGCGCCGCCGCCGTCTTATGAAGGCACGTGTGTGTGCCGTGGTAGGTCACGTCGTAGAGCGTCGGGTCCTCGTCGGCGCGCTGCACCTGCTTGATCGCGGCGCAGCCCTGAGTTTTCCGGTGCGTGCAACGGTAGTATGCCCTGCAATGTTGCACAGCTCAGGTCAGGGACGGCGACCAAAACAATCCCCTTTGGAGCATCATGCCCAATCAAAGTCAGAAGACGTGTGCACTCTCTACTCTATCTGGAACAGGAACAGAGGAGAAAGGCTGCAACAGATGTGTCCAATAGATTTCGAAAACATGTGCGGATTAGGGGCTGAGAAAGATGAACATCTGCTGAAAAGTGTGCGAAAACCAACCTTGGGTGCTGGGCTCCAAGGATCTCCTTCTGCCCGTACTTCCTCCAGCTGAAGCCGTCGTCCTCTCGGGCATCCGCTCCTCCTCCCGCCGAGCTCACCCTTACCCGACGATCCCCTTTCTCCATCATCTTCCTGCAAATCCAAGAACAGGACATCACTAAATAATTTAGCCCCAAGAATATCCAAAATGAGCTCGAATTTTTTCAGACAGTACTCACCTCTTCTTAGGCATGCCGGAGTCGATGCGGGCGTCGGCGGCAGAGCGCTTCGAGCCGTGGAAGTGCCCGGACATAATCATGCCGATGGACTTCTCGGTGACGATGACGATCTGCTCGGTCAGGTGCTTGCAGAGGTCGGGACAGCCCCCCAGGTGCACGTCCAGCTGCTTCACCAGCTCTTGGATGTGGCTCAGCTCGGTCATCACCCGACGGCTCCCTCCTCCGTTGCCGTCCACCAAGCTCTCCATCTCTCTCTGTTCTTAATTCTATCCGCTACTTCAGCTACAGAATTTTCTCTCTGTTTTTCGAAGACAAGCCAAGATACGAAGTGTGCAGCGTGCGTGCGTGAGTGATAACCGGTATGTAATCAAAGTTGAGGTGAGATGATGAGTGAAGCAAGGTGAGGTGGGGAGGAGCGTCTTATATAATGGCCGAAGGAACCGCGTTTCGGTTGAGCTGAGTAGAAAGAACAGTACTCTGACCGGTGAGCTTAGTAGAGACTCTGATTTTATTGGCCGAGCCCATGATATGTTATATTTAGGCTTGCGCTTTCATAAATCCTCAAATCTCAAAACACATCTAATGTATCCATCATTGTTAGCAGATGGTCCGTCATGCAGGAACTTTCAGACTGGTTACTGATTTAGTTTGCAGTTTGGACCAACTTAACCGTTGCAGCCAAAATGTAAAGAATGGAAGAGCCCTTTTGCCTTGCTACAGCTCTGGACAAAAGACATGTTTTATTAATCCATGAAAATCTTTACTATGAAGCCCACTTATGATCTCAAAAAAAGGCACTGGTACAATGCAAAACTTTATTCTGTCATCAATTAATATGCATTGTTTCTGTTCAAAATCTGTTTGCATTCATAAGAGCACAAAGTCATGACATCTGAATCTTCCATTTCTGCCTAGGAATCGCCACTTTGTTAGATTCTTTGAGCTCCAGAGAGTCCCTCAGATGTTTGTGTACAAATAAAGACCACACAGCCTCTTAAAGTAGTATGACGTTCTACTCTTGTCTTCATCATACGGGAATAAACGAATACTGCTAGGTATGCATACATATGGTTCGAAACATCGTTTTCCCCAGATTTACTGATGCGTTTTGGACGGTACTCGCTGCACCGCCCTTCCATACTTCTTAGGTTATGATTCTAACATTAGACCGTAAGCTTACTTTCTTCATTTAGTCCCAGACCGAAAGTACTGACAGCTGGTATAAAACTCAGTGCATATTTCACCTGATTCTTGTTGTCTCAGAATTTGCCACTAACAGAGGGCAGGTAAATCTTAACTTTTTACAAGGAATATCAAGAGGATCTTACTGTACATGATTCTCACGACTTCTGGACATCGTTTCAAACGGTTTCCTGATCAATTCTGTACAAAATCTTGTAGGAGTATTTTTTTTTTTGAAACGGGGGCAAAAGCTTTGCCCCAATCTATTAATTAAGGAGAAGTTTAGCAAGTTTATAGACACGTTACAAGGTACAAGATAGAAGAATTACTCTCCCGGCATCAAACCCCCCAAGCGTTTTGCACCCGCTAACACCCAAAGTTTAGTCTCTCTCCTAATCTTGTCAAAAACAACTTGAGCGGGAGCTTGTTTGTTACAGAAAACCCTCGCGTTCCGCTCGCACCAAATCTCCCAAGTTATAAGCAAAGTGAGAGTTGGCATGGCCTTGCGGTTTGGAGCACTTCTGGCCGCCATCCCATTCCACCATTCCTTCAAGCTTAACCCGGCCCAAAGGGAGGTATCAACTCCGCTGATTCCAAGCCAGCTCACAACAAGGGCCCAAAGCCGCTTGGTGAAACGGCAATGTATGAAGAGATGATTGACAGATTCAACACATTGTTTGCAAAGAGGGCAAATGCCACAATTGGGCCAACCACGCTTGGCTAACCGATCGGCCGTCCAAACTCTATTTTGCGTGACGAGCCATGCAAAAAACTTCGTTTTGGGAGGCGCCCAAGCCTTCCACACCGTGTCATACATAGGAGACTTGATCAATCCTAAGAATTGCACTTCATAAGCCGATTTAGCGGAGTATTGGCCGTTGGAGGTAAGCCTCCAAGAGATGTCATCTTCGACAAGCTCGTTGAGGTGGATGGTGGACAAATGTGTCCAAAGCTCAAGGAATTGGTTGAAGTGTTCAATAGTGAAGTTCTTGTCAAGGTCAATTTTGGCCACCCAAGAATTTTCATGCAAAGCTTTGTCTACCACCCAATTTTTGCGCTTGGATATGTCGAAGATTAGGGGTGCAATGTCTATAGGCCTCCTCCCCCCGAGCCAAGGAGCGTGCCAAAAAGGGGTTTTATTTCCATTCCCAATGGTGATCTCGGTTGCGGCGTAAAAAATATCCATATCCTCTTTGGTGCAAGGGTTGCCGGATCCCGCCCAAATCCTATTCGGATCTTTCCATTGAAGCCAAGGCCAACGAAGTCGAAGTGCCGTCGCGAACTTTTTCAAATGTAGGATTCCAAGACCGCCCAACTTCTTGGGACGGCACACGGTGTCCCAATTGACTTTACCAAATCTTGTAGGAGTATAACTTGTCTGTTATATAATGTTTGTCTTTTTTTAGAATCATATAATGTTTGTCAATTATATGTACTAACTGTAGTGCTGGTGCTAAACATACAATAATCAAGTCAATCTCCTATCGGGTGGTACATAAACGGCAAGGACACAGGAACCTGCTGTCGTGCCCTGCCAACAGCGCAATAATCTTCGAACATAGAGAGAATTTAAGGCATCCTTTGGTAGCCTGGCCGAATTTTGGGTGCCGATAGGGCAAGCTTCATGGATCATAGCCGGTTAGAAACGACTTCGCGAGTCATTTTTGGCACTTCGTTTGGTAGCCCATGAAAAATTGTTTGGCCATACTTAAGGCATAGTCTACTTGGTTGCATTGGAATGCAACTTTAATCATACCATTTGTTCATATGGTAACCTTACCTATCACCTTACGCATAGCACAATCAGCCTCATATCGCCGTCCATGAAGCTGGGCACCAAGCTGAAGCACGAAAAGACCACCATGATGTTGTTACCGATGGTGGCCAAGGCGGTTACATTGCCAACGTGCAAGACAATGTCGAATATGACACGTTGAAGCTTCTGGCGTGGCAAAAAGTTCGGCGACAACGCTGGCTACACCTACATGACACACCTCCATGATGATGAAAAGGTGTACTGATGAACTAGACGAGCAGGCAAGCGAGACGTTGAGCAACACGTTACAGTATACCCAATGAACTTCCACATATGCATAAGTTTCACTATACTAGTGAGTTGTTTATCTATCTGTCTATGTCTAACCGAACGAAAACTTACAACATGAGAGTTGTCTGTAATGGTGAGGTGAAGCTACCTCTCAAAGAAAATTTTAAAAAATTGACGAAATTCGCTTAAAAACATCTAAATATGAACATGAAAATTTATGATTTACGGATAATGAAACTCGAAACCGATTGTCGAAATGGAATCATACGGTCAACACATATTTTTTCCATGTACAACTTATTGTGATTCAAAACATAGTTATGTTATTTAGAAGAGAGTAGGTGAATGAGATTAAGCCAGATTAAGCCGAACTTAGGTTTCATCACGTTCAAACCTTAAATCGCTAGAGCTAATAATAAATGGGTGGCTCCACGGAAACGACCGATTCGGCAGCTTCTTGCTGTCCTTTCCAATCGATCTATTTTTAAAATCTCACGGGTGCGTTGGAGGATCTACGTCCTTCTAAACAAGCCTTTTTTGGAATTCATTTGTTAATGGGAGCACCGGATGATTATTCGGGAAAGCAAATACTTCCTCCATCTTAGAAAAAATATTTTAGATTATAAGCTACTATGAGCTCGGGAAAGCAAATACTTCCTCCATCTTAGAAAATATATTTTAGATTTGTTAAAGTTTAGATGTATCTAGGCACTATCTAATATGTAGATACATCTAAATTTAGTTAAATCTCAGATAAGTTTAACCAGACGGAGGTAGTACTAAATTTCGAATCTTTACGCGGTTACATTGGTTTCGAGGTCCGATCAAGCTGTGAAGTTTCAGAGTCTTGGATTAGAGCAAGTACAATAAGACTGACTCAGCAGGCTATAAGAATTAAAATAGTATTGTTTTGCTTAGGTGGATGAGAGAGAAGTGGAGAGAGAAGATAGATGGGCTCTCATGCAAGAGCAGCATCTAGCACGCTGCTACTAAGCGACTTTGTGAGTATGTGTGGTGGACCTTTTACACATAAAGTTATCAATCCTTAAAGCCAACTATTGCACAAGTTAGCTATAAACTGACTATAGCTGACCTTATAGCCAGCACCTGAGCTGCACTATTGGAATTGCTCCTAGCTATCTAAATTTTGCATATTCTGTCTTGGGCAAGAAGAATATGGCTATCCTCGATCGTGTTGCCAATCTCTGAAAAGTGTGTGTGTGTGGATCGAATCATTGTTCTGCCAATGCGCGCGCTTTGTGTTTGTGGAAATTGGAAAAGGGGCATCCGCGGCTTTGCGTGGTGGCCGCAAAGCGCCCGGGTTTAGAAGGGTTTTAAAATTACTTGGGTTTGATTAGTGGTGAATTAAGTCAGAGCTAGCATCCCATTGGCCCACGAAGCAACGAGGAAGACGACCAGGTGGAGGGATCCTTCCGCGTGTATGTCAGCGTACGGACAATCCGTGACGTCGGAGAGATAAATCCAATTGCTGATCGATCTATCGGTATCTTTCCATGTCATGATTTTTGTGGCCAAGGCTATAGTCCCCTTCTCAGTCTTAACCTCGGATTAGATTTTATGGATATTTCATTCTAGTTCGTTCTAGGCTGCTATCTATCAGGGGTTTATCCAGATATTTTTAAATGAAATTGGCAGATCTCGATGTTGAGTTAGGACTTAGGAGTAATAAGTTGCAACCGATGAGAAAACTGTTACCTTCAGCAAACTTTTTTTTTCATCTTTATTAAAAAATGGACTAATACATTTTTTTTTTGGATATCCATGATCCACCTTCTAGATACTCTACCAAAGCAGTGTAACGCCCAGTGGAACTGGAAGTGAAGAAGATGATGAACTAGCTGCCAAAGCGCTAATCCTAATCATGGAGAAAGCTACGTGTGAACGCGTGCATGTTTCCTAGGTGCGACTAGGGAAGCTTTTTTTTATAACTAAGTGGAGCAACTGCCAAAGCAATCACGGTACGAAAAGAGTAGGATCACATTTCAAAGTAAAAATAGGAATTAAAAACTGGTTACTATCATCTCTGTCCCTGTCATTTCAGTGTAGTGCACTTGAAATCAACGCGGTTTTCTACCATTTCAGACTTTCAGTATAGTTTTTCTTCGGAGAAACACGCTGTTCCGGCCCCATCACCCGAAGATTCTAGCAGTCTAGCTTTTGGCCATTTGAGTGAAGCCAAGAAAAGAGTACCCTAAGTAGTACCAATGCTACACCTACAGACAAACTCTTACAAAAAATTGTTACGGATGGACGTGGAATCAAGACATTGGGAGAATGGGGTGCGGCAGTTCCACGGGAAATCATCCTCACCCACTCTGTGTTTCACACGTCATCCTGTTAACATCTTCCCGTAAGGGCATATACATTGATTTAGACAGATGGTGTCTGTAGTATTACTACATGTCATATATAGACAATAGTATCGATAATGTGTACAACAGTCTGTCTGTAAGTTGTCTATTTTTAGCCATAATCATATGTGAGTATAACTTACAGACACCCTCCATACAATAGTAAAATCGCAGTCTGTAAGCTGTCTGTAAGAATGCTATAGACTGTCTGTAACTTTACAGACAGCCTCACTCTCTCTTATCATTCTCTTTCCTCCACATCATCAAAATTACATATATATAACCACCACTTACAGACAGCTTAGTCAGCACCATTGTACATTAGTTTAGACTGCCACCGTCTCTTATTCTCATCCATGTCATTTACAGACTCCACTAAAGACACCTTCTACAATGGTTTGTCTGTATCGCTCCTACAATTCCGGGAAACTCATCGTTCAGCACCTAATCAATCATTAGAACTGCACAAGATTAAAAGGGCAGAAGTAGAGCAATGCTAATCAAACAAACTAAAGAACACCATAGCTAAAAAGTATTGGAATTCGATTCAAAGGGCCTTGATGTGCTTGGCAACAGCGGAGGAGCACTTGCTCCATATGTTCATCCGCTATGGCGCCGAGCAGGTCGCATCCTCGTCCGGCCGGTAGCAGCCACTGCCGGCCGCCGGCGCCTCCGCTCCTCTCCCCGTGTATCATTGCAAACAGTGGTTCTAACCCATCAGCGAGCATGCCTGGCGCAGAGCCGTAGGCCGGAGGTGTGATATGTGGTGGGACGCACGAACTCCCCAACGATTAGTTTCCGGGGCAAATAGCTCACACGCGACGTTTCTCCCCGCTATTGTCTCTCATGCGCCATAGTTGACGGGAATAGCTGCCATACGACGTCTATGAGCACCAAAATAGCTCCGACCCACCCATGTTGATGAAACGACCGTGTCACTTGTTTGGGCTGGTTAAGGAGTCATGAATTAGGGTTAGGGACTGCGGGACCCACTCCTTTAGGCTGGTTGAGACAAACCATCCCCGACCGACCGAGCAGGAACCAACCGTGCTGAAGCGGAGCGCGCCATCTGAACGCCAGATCCCTCTTCGGCGGCGGCGGCGGAGCTTCCCCTCCTGGGCGTGGCGGTTCCGGCATCGGCGGTGAGTCAAATGGAGCACATTCTCATTACTCTCGGAATGTAGGCGCCCCCGAATCTGACCCAATTTTGCCCGACACGCAGACATTTGGGGGGAGGGGCGGCGGCGACGGCGGTGGTGGCAGCAGCAGGCCGGCAGCCCTGCATTGGATGGAGCCGGAAGATTCAAATTCGAGGTAATCCATCACTCTCGTGCTGATTTAGCTTTTGATTAGAGCTCGTTCGGTAGCATTTCGTCTCACTCCCGCGCGCCGAAAACAGGGGAGATGGCCGGCGCGCGCGTAGCTTCGAATTGTCAGTCGAGTTCTTTGTATCTACGGCGAAGCTAGCTGATGGTAGATTGAGGAACATCGAGAATGGCAGATTAGTTAGTTGGAAGGTTGAATTAGAAGAGATGGATCCACAAGAACTAGTTCTCCAACAAGAGCAACCGGTGAGGAATGTTGTGGAGAAATCAGGGGAGAGTATTCCTTGGGGTCCGGCGCAAGAAGTGGCATTTCTATGGTACAACGAAAGTAAGGGCGAGTATTCAAGAATTGAGGATGGCGGATCGCTTGTTGATGAAATTGATCGGCAAAAGGGGTGGGAACGCGAAAGTGCTACATTTCGGGCCGAGCTTGTTGATCTGAAATCAGATTCACTGGTTGGATATGTGCCATCAAAGTTTGCTCTCCAGATTGAGGAGGACGAGTGGGCTGCAAGTAGACAGATAATGCCCATTGTAACCGAGCCGACGGTGTTAGCTGATGATGCACAAGAGGGCTGTGATGGTGCTGCAAATGGGGTTGTTGTTGACTGGAATTCAGTAGAACTCGCTGAACAAACTGATTTGGTCATAGCACCAATGGATGATACTGAGATGGCCAATCTGTTTGGAATTCCAGTAGATGAGAAAGACAAGAAGAACAAGAAGAACAAGAAGGGGAGGGATGCGGCTGATAGTTATGAAGATGTGGATCCGAGTTGATGAAGGAAAGTCTGCAGATGATGTTGATGATGCAAATGTTGAAGAGATGGTAAATGTGTATGATAGAGATAACCCTATAATTGAAGTTGGAAAATATTTTCCAACCATGGCTGAGTTTCGGATGTGTTTCAAGACTTATGCAATGAAGAAACAATTTGACACCAAGACCCTGTGGACAGATACAAAGAAATTTTATGCGAAGTGCAGAGGATTTGATGGGGGTGCCGGGCCTTGCAAGTGGTACATATCCGCCGGACGCCAACCGGATGGAAGTAGCATCGGGGTTAATCGGATCCCTCATGAACATACTTGTATTACAAGCTCACGTAATGTATCAACCATGACTTCACGAGCACTGGGTTGCACAAAAAATCACTCCATTTTTAGCCAAAAAACCAAACACTACTGCAAAACAACTGAAAGTAGACATGGAAAAGGAATACCCTATTAAACTCAATTATACCACGGTGTGGAAGGTAAAACATAAGGCAATGAAAGAACTATATGGTGATTGGGAAAATACCTTCAGGATGCTGTATAGTTTCAAGGCAGAGGTTGAGAAGAGATCACCTGGTAGTGTTGTGGAGATAGATACCGAGGTTGCACCTGATGGCAAAGTTTACTTCTCCAAAAAAATTGTGGCTTTAAAGCCTTGCATCGATGGCTTCGGAGCAGGTGGTGTCGGCCATATTTGAGTATAGACTCATCTTTTCCGATCGGAAAGTGGAATGGTCAATTGGCAGCATGCAATGCTCTAGATGGACACAACTGGATGTTTCCTGTTGCTGTTGGCATGTTTCAATCAGAGACAGAGGCTTCATGGACATGGTTCATGATGCAGTTGAAAAGATGCATTGGGCCGGTGACACCTTTGGCTATACACACGGATGCTTGTAAAGGCCTAGAAAATGCGATCGAAATGTATTTCCACATGCAGAAGCGAGAGGGAGTGCTTTGGTCATATGTGGATGAATGTGATCAAGAAACATAGAGGAGAAGAATTTGGGCGACTTTGGCCAGCAGCCAGAGCTTACCGTAAAGAGACACATGATTATCACCTTCGCAAAGTTCTTGCAGCAGATCTAGAGTTTGAACCCCTTGTTCTTGAAAAGTGTTGGCCAACAAAAAAGGCAAGACTAAATGGGCGTACAAAGAGAAGTCAACAGGATCTGGATGTTCTGATGCGATCTGATTCTGTTTTGGTTGATGTGATGTGATCTGCTTCTATTGTGCCTGATGTTGTGCCATCTGATTCAATTTTGCTTGATCAAGTGCCATCTGATTCTGTTCAGCTTGATATGGTGCCATCTGATTCAGTTCAGGTTGATGTACTGCCATCTGATTCTGTTCAGCTTGATGTACTGCCATCTGACTCAGTTTTAGATGATGCGGTGCGGCCTGAAGCTGTTGTGGAAGATGTCATGCAAAGTGAACTGGAACTGTCAACTGTTGAGGCATCAAATGAAGGAGAACAAGAACTTGCGTGTGTTGACGATGTGCACAAGATCTTGCAAGCTGTAGGACATGATGTGCGGTGGCCAAGTCCATCTGATGCGAAGAAAACTAAGAGCATGAGGGTTTTGTGTGGCGTGCTGGCACCATCTAGTGGTAAGAAGAAAAGGTCAAGTGCTAGGAAAACCAAGAGCATGAGTGTTTTGTGAGTGAATGCTATTTGTATAATTTGAACCGTGACATGTATGCCACTTACTTGTATCTGCCACTTATTTGTATCTGCCACTTTTAAATTTGAACCGAATTTGAATAATTTGAAATATTTCATATGTATGCCACTTATTTGTATCTGCTTTTGGCTTAACGGTGACATGTATGCCACTTACTAGATGTTATGCCCGTTTGCTAGGGTAACAACTCCAACAAGCGATGTGTTCTCCAAAATGAGCTTAAAAAGAGCCCCAAAGGTAGCCCAAACAGCCCCATTTCTAATTTTACCATTTTTTCGACCTTCTCCAATTGGCCTCAAACTCTAGGGTTAGCATCTACATGACATAAGAAGACAATGTGCACAGGTTTTGGGAAGTTTTCATGATCCAACCCAACATCACCTTTCAAACCCTCATGACTTCGTACGGCAGGGTTCAATATATGGCACCCAACACATGGATTCTCAGTTGGCTAGTATGTAGACCATCTATATCAACCTGAATGCTTGATATATGACATAAGAAGACAATGTGCACATGTTTTCCATTTTTTTTCCATTTTTTTTTCCATTTTTTTGAATTTTTTTATGCTCATTTGAAAATTGGTCAACCCTAGCTTTGACCATGAAAAACAAGAGTTTGGCACATTGAAATGAAAAACTAAGCTTGGATCCTTCTTAGTCACTCCAAAAGGAAGCTCTGGTCATGTTTTGGGAAGTTTTCATGATCCAACCCAACATCACCTTTCAAACCCTCATGACTTCGTACGGCGAGGTTCAATATATGGCACCCAACACATGGATTCTCAGTTGGCTAGTATGTAGACCATCTATATCAACCTGAATGCTTGCTATATGACATAAGAAGACAATGTGCACAGGTTTTCCATTTTTTTGAATTTTTTTGAATTTTTTATGCTCATTTGAAAATTGGTCAACCCTAGCTTTGACCATGAAAAACAAGAGTTTGGCACATTGAAATGAAAAACTAAGCTTGGATCCTTCTTAGTCACTCCAAAAGGAAGCTCTGGTCATGTTTTGGGAAGTTTTCATGATCCAACCCAACATCACCTTTCAAACCCTCATGACTTCGTACGGCAGGGTTCAATATATGGCACTGATACGTCTCCGACGTATCAATAATTTCTTATGTTCCATGCCACATTATTGATGATATCTACATGTTTTATACACATTATATGTCGTATTTATGCATTTTCCGGCACTAACCTATTAACGAGATGCCGAAGAGCCGATTCTTTGTTTTACTGCTGTTTTTGGTTTCAGAAATCCTACAAAGGAAATATTCTCGGAATTGGACGAAATCAACGTCCGGGGTCCTATTTTTGCACGAAGCTTCCGGAAGACCGAGGGGAAAGGAAGTGGGGCCACGAGGCGCCGACACAACAGGGCGGCGTGGCTCGGCCCTTGGGCGCGCGGCCCCGGCGTGTGGGGCCCTCGTGTGGCCCCCGCGTTGCCCTTCCGCCTACTTAAAGCCTTCGTCGCGAAACCCCCGTACCGAGAGCCACGATATGGAAAACCTTACCGAGACGCCGCCGCCGCCAATCCCATCTCGGGGGATTACGGAGATCACCTCCGGCACCTCGCCGGAGAGGGGATTCATCTCCCGGAGGACTCTTCACCGCCATGGTCGCCTCCGGAGTGATGAGTGAGTAGTTCACCCCTGGACTATGGGTCCATAGCAGTAGCTAGATGGTTGTCTTCTCCTCATGTGCTTCATTGTCGGATCTTGTGAGCTGCCTAACATGATCAAGATCATCTATCTCGTAATTCTATATGTTGTGTTTGTCGGGATCCGATGGATAGAGAATACTATGTTATGTTGATTATCAATCTATTACCTATGTGTTGTTTATGATCTTGCATGCTCTCCGTTATTAGTAGAGGCTCCGGCCAAGTTTTTACTCTTAACTCCAAGAGGGAGTATTTATGCTCGATAGTGGGTTCATGCCTCCATTAAATGCTGGGACGGTGACGAGAAAGTTCTAAGGTTGTGGATGTGCTTGTTGCCACTAGGGATAAAACATTGATGCTATGTCCGAGGATGTAGTTATTGATTACATTACGCACCATACTTAATGCAATTGTCTGTTGTTTTGCAACTTAATACTGGAAGGGGTTCGGATGATAACCCGAAGGTGGACTTTTTAGGCATAGATGCATGCTGGATAGCGGTCTATGTACTTTGTCGTAATGCCCAATTAAATCTCACAATATTCATCATATCATGTATGTGTATTGTCATGCCCTCTTTATTTGTCAATTGCCCGACTGTAATTTGTTCACCCAACATGCTATTTATCTTATGGGAGAGACACCTCTAGTGAACTGTGGACCCCGGTCCATTCTTTACATCTGAAATACAATCTACTGCAATACTTGTTCTTTACTCTGTTTTCTGCAAACAATCATCATCCACACTATACATCTAATCCTTTGTTACAGGCAAGCCGGTGAGATTGACAACCTCACTGTTTCGTTGGGGCAAAGTACTTTGGTTGTGTTGTGCGGGTTCCACGTTGGCGCCGGAATCTCCGGTGTTGCGCCGCACTACATCCCGCCGCCATCAACCTTCAACGTGCTTCTTGGCTCCTCCTCGGTTCGATAAACCTTGGTTTCTTTACGAGGAAAACTTGCCGCCGTGCGCATCACACCTTCCTCTTGGGGTTTCCAACGGACGCGTGCTGTACGCGTATCAAGCATATTTTCCGGCGCCGTTGCCGGGAACTGAAGAAAAGCTACACCACAAAGATTTCTAACTCCCACGTCAACTACACGCCGCCAGCATATTTTCTGGCGCCGTTGCCGGGGAGATCAAGACACGCTGCAAGGGGAGTCTCCACAATCCAATCTCTTTACTTTGTTTTTGTCTTGCTTTATTTTATTTACTTACTTGTTTGCTGCATTATATCAAAATACAAAAAAAATTAGTTGCTAGCTTTACTTTATTTACTGTCTTGCACCCTATATCAAAAACACACAAAAAAATTAGTTACTTGCATTTACTTTACTTGCTTCATCATGTTTCCTCCTAAGTTTATTCTTAAAGATGTACCGGTAGGGCGAGGGTCTATCCTCGGGAAAGATAATATAGTAGATTTTTTCACTCATATTAGTACGGTTGAAGATTTTGAAGATAGACACCTGGTAGAACTTGCTCCTACTTATGAAATTGCTGCTGCTTCTTTAGTACACATGTTAGAAGCTAGATTTGTTAACCTCAACCCCGTAATGCAGCATATATTCCTTACACTAAGTGATATGGAAGAAGGAGAAAAGAAAGATTTTGTCCTAGAAACCCTTCTTAAAGAATTTGGTGATGTAGCAAGAGAAGCTAGAAAGGTCTTTACTAAATATAATATGCTTGGCTCTTATACAAACTTTGCTAGCACCCTTGAAAAGATGGAAAAAGATAGACAAAAGTACACTAATAAAGTTAATTATGAGGGGGATATTAAAACATCGATACCTTGCAAGCTCTTGGGAATGTGCGAGGCACTAGAAAAGAATTTTGATTGGATTGTTCCTGAAGATTTGTTTGATGAGAGTAGCAAGCCTAAGGGTAATGAAAAGGGAGCCTCTGAAACTTATATAGATAAGATACAATGCATAGTTGAGAAAACTCCAAACCCCGCTGTCGATGCATCATCTCTTAATAACACTTGATGTACACTTTCTGCGCCTAGCTGAAAGGCGTTAAAGAAAAGCGATTATGGGAGACAACCCATGTTTTTACTACAGTATTTTTGTTTTATATTTGAGTCTTGGAAGTTGTTTACTACTGTAGCAACCTCTCCTTATCTTAGTTTTGTGCATTGTTGTGCCAAGTAAAGTCTTTGATAGTAAGGTTCATACTAGATTTGGATTACTGCGCAGAAACAGATTTCTTTGCTGTCACGAATTTCGACCTGCCTCTCTGTAGGTAGCTCAGAAAAATATGCCAATTTACGTGCGTGATCCTCAGATATGTACGCAACTTTCATTCAATTTGGGCATTTTCATTTGAGCAAGTATGGTGCCTCAATAAAATCCATCTTTACGGACTGTTCTGTTTTGACAGATTCTGCCTTTTATTTCGCATTGCCTCTTTTGCTATGATGGATGAATTTCTTTGTTCCATTAATGTCCAGTAGCTTTATGCAATGTCCAGAAGTGTTAAGAATGATTGTGTCACCTCTGAACATGTTAATTTTTATTGTACACTAACCCTCTAATGAGTTGTTTCGAGTTTGATGTGGAGGAAGTTTTCAAGGATCAAGAGAGGGAGATGATACAATATGATCAAGGAGAGTGAAAGCTCTAAGCTTGGGGATGCCCCGGTGGTTCACCCCTGCATAGTTTAAGAAGACTCAAGCTTCTAAGCTTGGGGATGCCCAAGGCATCCCCTTCTTCATCGACAACATTATCAGGTTCCTCCCTGAAACTATATTTTTATTCCATCACATCTTATGTGCTTTGTTTGGAGCGTCGGTTTGTTTTTGTTTTTGTTTTGTTTGAATAAAATGGATCCTAGCATTCATTGTGTGGGAGAGAGACACGCTCCGCTGTTGCATATGGACAAATATGTCCTTAGGCTTTACTCATAGTATTCATGGCGAAGGTTGAATCTTCTTCGTTAAATTGTTATATGGTTGGAATCGGGAAATGCTACATGTAGTAATTCTAAAATGTCTTGAATAATTTGATACTTGGAAATTGTTGTGCTCATGTTTAAGCTCTTGCATCATATACTTTGCACCTATTAATGAAGAAACACCTAGAGCTTGCTAAATTTGGTTTGCATATTTGGTCTCTCTAAAGTCTAGATAATTTCTAGTATTGAGTTTGAACAACAAGGAAGACGGTGTAGAGTCTTATAATGTTTACAATGTGTCTTTTATGTGAGTTTTGCTGCACCGGTTCATCCTTGTGTTTGTTTCAAATAACCTTGCTAGCCTAAACCTTGTATCGAGAGGGAATACTTCTCATGCATCCAAAATCCTTGAGCCAACCACTATGTCATTTGAGTCCACCATACCTACCTACTACATGGTATTTCTCCGCCATTCCAAAGTAAATTGCTTGAGTGCTACCTTTAAAATTTCCATTCTTTACCTTTGCAATATATAGCTCATGGGACAAATAGCTTAAAAACTATTGTGATATTGAATATGTACTTATGCACTTAATCTCTTATTAAGTTGCTTGTTGTGCGATAACCATGTTTTCTGGGGACGCCATCAACTACTCTTTGTTGAATATCATGTGAGTTTCTATGCATGTCCGTCTTGTCTGAATTAAGGGAGATCTACCACTTTAATGGTTAGAGCATGCATATTGTTAGAGAAGAACATTGGGCCGCTAACTAAAACCATGAATCATGGTGGAAGTTTCAGTTTTGGACATATATCCTCAATCTCATATGAGAACACTAATTGTTGCTACATGCTTATGCATTAAAGAGGAGTCCATTATCTGTTGTCCATGTTGTCCCGGTATGGATGTCTAAGTTGAGAATAATCAAAAGCGAGAAATCCAAAATGCGAGCTTTCTCCTTAGACCTTTGTACAAGCGGCATGGAGGTACCCCTTTGTGACACTTGGTTAAAACATGTGTATTGCGATGATCCCGGTAGTCCAAGCTAATTAGGACAAGGTGCGGGCACTATTAGTATACTATGCATGAGGCTTGCAACTTGTAAGATATAATTTACATGATACATATGCTTTATTACTACCGTTGACAAAATTGTTTCTTGTTTTCAAAATAAAAGCTCTAGCACAAATATAGCAATCGATGCTTTCCTCTGCGAAGGACCTTTCTTTTACTTTTAATGTTGAGTCAGTTCACCTATCTCTCTCCACCTCAAGAAGCAAACACTTGTGTGAACTGTGCATTGATTCCTACATACTTGCATATTGCACTTGTTATATTACTCTATGTTGACAATTATCCATGAGATATACATGTTATAAGTTGAAAGCAACCGCTGAAACTTAATCTTCCTTTGTGTTGCTTCAATACCGTTACTTTGATTTATTGCTTTATGAGTTAACTCTTATGTAAGAATTATTGATGCTTGTCTTGAAAGTACTATTCATGAAAAGTCTTTGCTTTATGATTCAGTTGTTTACTCATGTCGTTACCATTGTTTTGATCGCTGCATTCATTACATGTGTTTACAATAGTATGATCAAGGTTATGATGGCATGTCACTCCAGAAATTATCTTTGTTATCGTTTACCTGCTCGGGACGAGCATGAACTAAGCTTGGGGATGCTGATACGTCTCCGACGTATCGATAATTTCTTATGTTCCATGCCACATTATTGATGATATCTACATGTTTTATACACATTATATGTCGTATTTATGCATTTTCCGGCACTAACCTATTAACGAGATGCCGAAGAGTCGGTTCGTTGTTTTACGCTGTTTTTGGTTTCGAAATCCTACAAAGGAAATATTATCGGAATTGGACGAAATCAACGCCCAGGGTCCTATTTTTGCACGAAGCTTCAAGAAGACCGAGGGGGAAAGGAAGTGGGGCCACGAGGCGCCGACACAACAGGGCGGTGCGGCCTGGCCCTTGGCCGCGCGGCCCTGGCGTGTGGGGCCCTCGTGTGGCCCCCGCGTTGCCCTTCCGCCTACTTAAAGCCTTCGTCGCGAAACCCCCGCATCGAGAGCCACGATACGGAAAACCTTACCGAGACGCCGCCGCCGCCAATCCCATCTCGGGGGATTACGGAGATCACCTCCGGCACCCTGCCGGAGAGGGGATTTATCTCCCGGAGGACTCTTCACCGCCATGGTCGCCTCCGGAGTGATGAGTGAGTAGTTCACCCTCGGACTATGGGTCCATAGCAGTAGCTAGATGGTTGTCTTTTCCTCATGTGCTTCATTGTCGGATCTTGTGAGCTGCCTAACATGATCAAGATCATCTATCCGTAATTCTATATGTTGTGTTTGTCGGGATCCGATGGATAGAGAATACTATGTTATGTTGATTATCAATCTATTACCTATGTGTTGTTTATGATCTTGCATGCTCTCCGTTATTAGTAGAGGCTCTGGCCAAGTTTTTACTCTTAACTCCAAGAGGGAGTATTTATGCTCGATAGTGGGTTCATGCCTCCATTAAATCTGGGACGGTGACGGAAAGTTCTAAGGTTGTGGATGTGCTTGTTGCCACTAGGGATAAAACATTGATGCTATGTCCGAGGATGTAGTTATTGATTACATTACGCACCATACTTAATGCAATTGTCTGTTGTTTTGCAACTTAATACTGGAAGGGGTTCGGATGATAACCTGAAGGTGGACTTTTTAGGCATAGATGCATGCTGGATAGCGGTCTATGTACTTTGTCGTAATGCCCAATTAAATCTCACAATATTCATCATATCATGTATGTGCATCGTCATGCCCTCTTTATTTGTCAATTGCCCGACTGTAATTTATTCACCCAACATGCTATCTATCTATTATATTATTAAAACAACAAACAACCAACGGCTAAGATTTGACACAATTTCACGCTAGGAAGGAACGGCTGAGATCTGAAAAAATGACTAAAAAATATCAACATCTATCACGTCTCAAGGAAGAGGATAAACATGCACAGTTTAGGATCATTAGAAAAAATAAATGCATATCCCGGGTACTAGGAGACGTATACAGCCAGGATTACTTAGAAATACATAATCAACACCCGCATGCATATAAAAACTGCATTGGCAGCTGTAGGCCGGTATATCAGCCCAGATCTTCAAGGGCTGGGCAGTTGCAGAAAAAGAGGATGATAACGCGACGATATCGGCTAAAAGCGAGAGGATCCACCCGACGAGCAGCATGTCGCTGCCGGAGGGCCGGAGCAGGGCAACCGGTGCCGCGTTGTAACCTTCGGCCATCTCCTTCTGCTTCTCCGTGAGGTGATCGTGTTGTTAAACCTGCAGGTTAACGTATCTTTATCCCTACAGAGTTAGGAAACGGGGCAGCTGGATTTGTTGGTACAAATCGACCACGTCTACCATGCATCTATCTCGACGGTTAATAGGTGTGGCATCCCAGATGTAGCAGAATCACGCCTCGGAGGTAGCAGTGACCGTCGAGCGGCCGCCAACGAGATATGAAGATGGAAGCTTGGTGCAGTCCCTAAAAAACCCCAGATGAACTCGACCACGATGGTGCTTTTCTGGTCGATCAAAAAGACCCGATGATGGCGACGTGCATGGAGGCGAGGCATCAATATGCCAGTCCGGTTGCAGCAGCGGAGTGCTCAGGTAAGTGCGATGCACGTATCAATTAGATCTCTTATGTGCATGATCTACTACTAAATAGGGGCTACTGAACTCACATCGAACGTCGCAATATCCGTCTCACGATTTACATAGCAATCCAAGATTGATTGATTGATTGATTAGACATGGCCACATACAGATGTGCGAACTGAAGATGCATGCAAGCTACGTGTGATTTCTGAAGTTTGTTGGTCTTCAAATTTGTAAGGACTGCCATTTCTTTTTCCAGTATTCTACAGCACATGATGTCGCGGATGTGAGCAGCTACCATGCAATTGACACGTTTCACTTGCAGGTTAAACATCGATGCTTTATGCAATTTGTAATTTTCATTACTATGCTGGGCAATGACGGGAATAATCAGAACAATTAGATTGGATTGGTGTGTCTCCTATGTAATCTGCACGAATATTTGTTCTTTCAGGTTTTCCTTCTCTTTCCACTTTGTCGATTTAGGGAGGGTTTGACCTCACATTGCAGTGTAAGCATAAATATTAGATTACAAATTTTAACCTTTCTTTAGCTGCATAAATTTACCATAATTAGTTGTTCATCAACAATATTTGCAGATGATAGGATATGACGAGACTCCAGATACATTGTTGCTGGTCTACAGGTGAAACGCCCGAACATAGTGCTAATCAGATAGGCTATATGATCATGAGACTCCATATACATTGTTGATGACCACGGCAACCAGATGCCCCGTGCCGCCCTGCGCCATCCACCGCGCGGTCAGGAACTCCACCCAGAGGCTGTTGTCCGTGCCGCGCACAGCTGTTGCCGCCTCCTGGAGCCGCCAGGACCAAATGCGCAACTACGAGCTGGCCCCTTCACGCAGGTCACCACGCCGTCCCTGGACGCACCGCGCCGCGTTGCTGTCTACACGACGCCCCGGCCTGGCGATTTTGGCCCACGCCATGGCAAAAACCTGTTTTGAGTTTCTCAAAAAAAAAAACTGTTTTGAGGACGAGCTACAAAATATTGTTCTATTTAAGTTTTTCATGTAATTTAAGCCAATAATATATATTTGCAACGTAACTCACATTATGCAAATGAATATGGTTATGCTTACATATAATTTAAGATGTGAATTTTTTCACAAAAAGGTTCTGCGCTATGTCTAGAAATTTTTGTTTCATTATGTTGTTGCACTAATTATTTTGCAGATATAAACTGGTATAGCTTTAAAGTTGGGGTCCTCGGATCAAAACTATATAAAGTTGCGATCAGTCTATCTTTTTTTTTTCTTAGGTGCAGGGGTCTTACGGTTATCAAAAGCAAAGACCAAGTCTGATTAGCTGGGGCACACCGAAAGAAATGATACCACATGTATTTTTCTCCAAAATTCATCCTTAAAAGGAATGTTTAATACTGCTGTAGAATGCTCTCTCAAAGAAAATACACAATAGTTGCACAGTTGTTCCTTGAGTTTTGGAGGCATAATGAGAGTTATGCTTATATTGCTTGACAGGGTTATGATTTCCTGATACACAAGTATTTGCACCTAGGGAGGCCTCCTCTCTCCGTAGAGCGCGCATAAATATTATAAAAGCTAGAAGGACCACAGTATAGTTGAAAAGATAAGTCTGGTAGCATGTCTAAGCAGTTCATAGCTGAAATAATGATATCCTCATGAGAAGAAATCATTTAAAACTATTTACAGAATACACTACTCATATAATTTTGTAATTATATGCGGGGTGATTTTGGCAATATGGTGGATGATAAAACATCTTAAGCAACATGTAATATCCCAGGTATTGGGGTTACAAAAATAGAGGAAACAGATGTGTGCATTGCATTCATGCATAGAAAATCTGGGGAATTTTCGCGCTTTAAAGTAAAACCAGATCACGAAGACTCGAAGTTTCACTTGACCTTGGTGGAATTGAAGTAGCTCATCAAGTCAAGCGCTATAAACCTCAATGTGACTTTGTTCAAACCTTGTTTTGGGTAGAGATGATTTGATCTAAAGGGTTAGATCAAATGGAACTAATAATCAACACAACAACACTTTACACAATGATCAACTACTTGATCATACAACAGATCATAACATGGTATTCTTTGCCATAACATAAGAACATCTATTTAATTGGAAATCAAGTAATAATAATTGGGAAACTATTCTTCACTTATCTTCTCCATGTCTTAAATTGATCCAAGCTTTACCTATTTAAGAATAAAGGACAACCTTTGAACTAAAGTATTAGGAGATTAATCATTTCATCTTAGAGTGGTGAGACAACCCAACATCACATGGAATAATACCATATCCCTGAGTTGATAAAATAAGGATGAGATTAATGTAATTAAGTTAGACAAATGGAATCTTAGCCTAGATACCTAAAGAGATCTTGTGAGTGCACCATAAACCCTAGAATAAACCATTCTTATATAAGAGAGCTCAAGATCTGGTGTTACACTCAAGTGAGTTGAGGAAACACTTGGTTTTAAGGGAGAGATCTATTCAAATATCCAAAAGGTTAAACCATCATTTCTTGAGAGAACTTTAAGTGAATATTCCAGGCATTTTCCTGGGATATAAAACTATTGAGACAACCATGACCATCTTAGAAAGTAAAATAGAAGTGATATATCCTAGTTGATCGAGACAATGCTTGATCATGGAAGTGAGAACCCATTCCATAAGAAATAATGTAGGAAGCCAAACCTTGATTATTATAAATTAAGTGATGATCATAAACCCTAAGAACTTGAGGTAAGGATATCAAGCACAAGTGGATCATGTCTAACCATGATCATGCTCTTGATGTATGTGAGGATAAGTTAAACCCTAAAAGGATAAGCAGATATCATTAGCCACATGAAATTATAAGGAGATCAATAATAAACAACCCTAGACTTATATCCCAACCTTTACTTGTGAACCACTTGGTGATCACAATTTGAATCCTACCATATCTATAGTTCATCAATTAATGAACCTAAGGGAACCTTAGAGTTAAACACTATACTTCATATGGTGAGAAACCATATATCCATTTGACCAAAGTTAACTATAAAAAGAACTATAATCAATATAGTTACTTTAATGATAAGTTAGGGATAATAATAGGAATTAATTGGTAGAAGATAAAACCTATTCTCAAATCATAGTAACTAGAGGAGAACATAAAATGTTAAATAAACAACCACCTTATAATGGTTAGGGGAGATTAAACCTATCACATGCAATATGGTGACATCTCATTTCTCCACCCCAAAATTAAATCTCAACCCTAGTTTGAGTAACACTTGGGTGATCACAAATAAAGCCTAAACCACAATTAAGATTCAACCCATGTGTCATTAGGTAAATAGCATTAGAACCATAGATTTGCACATCAAATAAATTTTATGCTTCAATTCCTGAACATAAGCAAAATCTTGTGCTACACTTTATAATTGAAACCATATGTATGGTGAGCAACCACTTAACCCATTAATCAAAATCCAACCATGATGAGAGTATAATTACTCTAAGTACTTCAAGGTACTAATAAAATACCATATTAGTAATAACCTTGACATAGAGTGATAATCAAAATTTCAAGATCTTAATAAATAGAGGATCACATAAAATCATATGCAGGAAACTAAATTCTCAATCAGGAGCTCAAATCCTAATGATAAATTCTAAAACACTTAGAGTAGAAATTATCAATCCTAATAATAATAGATTTAATTACACAAGAAAAAGGAAATTAAAATGAGTGCATAAAATCATGATTAATTACAATTTGTAATCAAGCCACATATGGGAAATGTTTAATTAGAACAATTGAGTATCACAATAATACTTTTGCTAGTCTCCATAAAATACCAATTGTTTAACACCTGCAAAATAGAAAATAGTTAAAACATGAATTATAAACAGAATTCAAAACAATGAATAAAACAGAAAATAAAAAAAAAATGGAAAAGAAAAAGAAAGAAAAGAGGGGCTTACCTAGCAGATCAGAGCAGTCCAGGGGAGCCCAATTCGCAGCCCACCAGCAGCCATCACCGCAGCCCAAGCCACAGCCCAAGCACCGGCCCAAGTCGCAGCCCACACAACCCATTTACCCCTTCGCAAGGATAAGACCGGAGAGGAACACGACGTCTTCGTCTTCGTCTCTGGGGAGCACAGGAGCTCGCCACCGCGACGCCCGCGCCACGTCCCGCGGTCGCCGCCGGTTTTGTTGACCACCAGAGCACGCCGGGGGGCCGTATAAATGGAGCTGAAGCCTCAATTCGACCCCTTTCCGTTCCAATCGCACGAAATCAAGAAAACCTAGCTCGCCGGTATCCGCCTCGCCTCGCCGTTCCTCGCCACCCCTAGCTCCGGCGAGTGTCTTTGCAGCTTCGCCTCGGTGTCGTGATCATCCTCGACCAAGCAATCGTTCGCGGGAGCTCGGAAGCGCCTGCCCAACCATTTCTTCTCCGCTCCCGGCCTTCGTCTCCGTCGACGGTGGAGTCGCCGTTCGGCCACCTCTGCATCGCCTGAACCCTCCTACGAGCTCGTGGTGAGCCTCTGCTCCTCGTGGACCCCTCCACCCTCTCCCTAGCATCCATTACCGTGCCATCGCCGGAGGCATGCAAGCACCGCCGCTCGGGCTTGCCATCGAGCAAGCGCCGGCGACCAATACCGGGCGGCGCGACCGCCGTTAAACTCCCGCGTCGCGTAGAATCCCACTGGTATCAGAGCGCGCTCGTAGGTCGCCGGAGTCTCGCCGCCGATTGCCAATTCCCGCCGGCCACCGTGTCCCAGTCACTTCCCCAATTTTGACATCGGTCAATGCCTACGTGGCCACCAACGTGGCCACTGGCCCACCCGTCAGTTACTGTATGGCTGGAGTCCCCGGGTAGCTTTAGCTTTTAGCTTTTAATTCAAATCTTATTAATTCCAGAAAAGTACTGCAACTTCAAATAAATCTAGAAAATTCATAATAGCTTAGAAAAACAAATATGAGATAGTAAAATTCTTAGAAAAGTAAACTCTATCCAATAAAAATATAAAATGAAATTTTTATTTTTAATAAAAATTCAATTATTTAATACTTGTTATTTAAGCTTTTTATTTTAATTCTTAATACAATTAAAATTCAGAAATTGGAAAACCTTCTAAAATAAATAAAAACCAGTAAGAAAAATAAAGAAAACATTAAAGTTATTTTTCTTTATTTGTTGTTTTGTTAAATCTTTATTAGTGGAAATTTAAACCCTAATTAATAATTACCTTAATTATTAATTCATTAAAAATAATAAAATGTCAAATCTAATATTATTGTTTCAAATTTATTAATAACTTCAACTTTATTAATGAAGTTATTAATCCAATAATTACAGGGTAATTAGGAAACCCTAGTTCTATTTTAAACCAAGTGATAACCCTATAATTTTATGTGGAACCCTAGAACCCTAATTCAATTATGCACAAAACCTAGCTCCATCATTACATGTGAACCCTAAATTTCCTCCAAACCTAAATCTAGGTTAGAACATGTGATCATGATATTTGATTCCATTCATAGAACCATAGTAGCTTCTAAATATTTACCTTGATCACATAAAATGTAGCAACCATCATTACTAAATTAGTATCCCATGTATTCATCTTAATAAAACTTAGATGATCAAATAGAACCAACCATAGTTCCTATCCTTAGAGGCATCAACCTTACTTATCCATAGTTAGCATCACACCATTGTGATGAACTCCATTAGCAACCATGCTAATATTGACATTACTTAACCCTGTTCCACTAAACCCTACTAGTGTGAGATATTTGTGAACCATCCTATTTAGAAACCAACCATTCCTTACTTAGTGAATCCAATAGCAAACCCTAGACAACCTCAACCCTAATTGATATACTTCTTATTATTATTATTTAAGAAGTATGTTCTTCAAAAGTTATTCTTTTGAAGAAAATAGAGAGTATCCTCAACCCTACCCAACAGGACCTATAAACCCTAGCCAGCTATCATTAGCAAGATAAATCAATCTTGATAGCACCCATGTGTAATTAATTGCTTAGGATGCCTAGGCATAACTCCACCTGGTATTAATAAATCCAACCTTGTTAGGATCCATCTAATATCTACTCCAGAGCCAATTGGAACCATAGTTAACCATAGAACCCACCAACCTAATTATCATACTTGTTCTTTAATTAAGAACATGTTCTTCAAAAGTTATTCTTGTGAAGTATATGATAATTAATCATTAACCATGCCATATAGTACTAAAACTGACAACTATTCTTTACATGTTAACATTATGCCTAATATCATTTTTTGTGTGCTCAATTGATTACTATGTTTTATTATCTACCTGGCCATGATACCAAGTAATACTACCTGAATAAGAACCTTGTTTGTGGATCACTCTAAAAGTGCAACACACCCTGAACTAATCATTACCACTCACTAATCCTAAATCATCGGGGTTAGATCACGTTTAGAGCGATTGCATCTCATACTTATGCATTAATGCATCTTTGCCAATCTTTTAAACATCGTCCTTACCGGACGATGATGCTATTTCAGAATTTGGAGTTATTGCGTATCGAAGACCTTGTCTGCATAATCTTGCAGTCAAGAAAGGCAAGTTCATCGCTTGCTCATGTCATTTGAGTATTTCTATCAAATTACTTGCAAAGTATTACGGTTATCACTATTGCACAAAAATCAAAACCACTACTTTCATAACTATGAATATGACTATGTGGTGGGCAATGGAACCATGGATTGTGTTGATATGGTGGAGGTTCCATTGCACGGGCTTATATCCATCTAGGATTAAACAACAAATGTCGCCAGTGATTCTTGTGCCGTAATATCCGTGTTAACCATAAGATCCGGAGTGGGACGGAGTAGTCAAAAGTGTTTCCACCTCTCGTTCATGAACGGATGCGCTTTACCGTAGACACTTGTATCTGTCGGCGGCAAGCGGTGGGCTGGGGAAGCCTTAAGTCCCCACGGCATAGTCCGTAGACACTTGTCGCTCGAAGTGCAAGCGGTGGGCTGGGGAAGCCTAAAGTCCCCACGGTATTGCGGTCTATGATGGGTTGCAGCTACCGGCGAAGGAGTTTGGTTAACGAGTCCCAAACCGTTGTCGTGGTCGGGGTCCATCCTTAAGTGGTATAAGAGGACCGACGAGGACCCAGGGTCGGGGTATGCAACAAAGGGTGGGTGTTCGAGGTAGCGGAGGAACATGATTGGCTAGACCTTATACCGGGCCTCACACCATAGGAAGTGTGGACGGGTCATTCCCGGTTGGCACCAAGGTTAAGATCTCTTATGGGTAAAGCAACACACCTCTCGCGAGTGTAAAGAACCGTGACCTGTCACTCCCTGTTCCGGGATATGGAACCGCGAACGCGGCCGGAAAGGAGCTCCATGAAGTTCTAGTAAACCGGTGAAGGCTGACGGACATAGTTCTTCTGAATAAAAGCAACCTCTTGAAGAAATGGTTATGAAAACCTGCATTGGTATTAGACTTTCTGGTCTAATGCCGTAGCTAGTGCATTAAACACCTCTTTCCTATAATGAACTTGTTGAGTACGCTCGTACTCATCCCACTCTTAAATCCCCTGCTTAGATATGGAGGCCCCGAAGGAGGATCTACAGTGCAACACGAAGAGCGAGGAACCAACAACTACTTCAAGGGACAGGAACCTGTCAGAGGAGGCAGATACCACATCCAACAAGGAGAAACCTAGATTAGCAATAGAAAGGAACTAGCTTCCTAAACTTAGCTCCTATTTAGCTAGAATCTATTCATAGCCTCCGTAGCTAGTTTAATACTTTACAAATAGAGTTCGTGATAAGACTAGTCTACGAGTCGTTCTTCCGGAGTTATTGCAGTTTTACCTCATTGTAAAGTAGGAGGTCGTGATGATCTTATGTAACAGAGTCAATGTTGTAATTCTATAGACATGCCTTGGACCCGCATATGTTTCGTTGTACCACTCCGAGCGATATAATACTAGTGGAACGGTGTTTCATTGGTGTTATATCGGACTTGCATACTACACCATGCGGTGGTATGCCGGGTCACCACAGTTGGTATCGAGCAAATGCTTTGACCCTAGGATTAAAACCCTTTAAAGGAGACCTATAGGATTGGTAGTGTCTATAGGAAGTTGTCTTAGGTGAACCAAATCTTTTTATGACTTGAGATGGATATTCACTTGAGAATAATCCTGACACACTTGAGTCATCCTTTCTTACATATATATTTCCTAAGTAAAGTTAGTCAGCTCATCCCAAGTATGTAGCATATCAACAAGTCCTTAAAACAATAGATGAGTAGATCACAGTTGGCATACAATACATGGTAGTCCCAAGAGAGGATACAACCATAAGGAAGATATCCTATTGGAAGATGTGTACCAACACATGTTATAGTTAAATAAGAATTACTCAGACCTGCACTAGAAGTAATAACAAGTGATGTAGATAATTAAGATACCTAATAGAGAATGTAGACCAAGTTAAGTAATGAGTAAGTAAAACTATCTAGATATGTGAAACAATTGATAGTAAGTGATAAATATGAGTTATATGAAGTAGTATAGATCATGATGAGTCAATCATGAGAAATAAGGAAGAATGATAGGAATACTATATGCGTACTTACATGGTAGAGTTGTTAATCATATGTGATTCACTTGAGAATCATTATGTGATGGAATAGAACATTATAAGTATTTTGGAGGAGTACAATAAGAAGCCAAGTGCTAAACAATAGTGCAAGAATTATGTTCCAAAAATATGGGAAGTGTGCCAAGCACATCATGTCCATAGTCTCGTGATAGTATAAACACTTGGAAGTATAAGAGCTATATTTTCATAGTAATGTGTTTAGAGTAGGAATGTTAGAACCTAGACCTATCATAGGAACTAGTCCTCAATAACACTTATATATTGTATAACACTTTGTTAGTACTTCCAAAGAAAATTAGGTTAACCACAACTATCCTAGACCATTTTGTTTCAAGTTTATCTCATTGCAAATGTGCAATTAAGGTAAAGGTTGAGACAGATAGTAGAATTCCCTATATTCGTGTTAAGTATCACGATATAAACCTATATTATGTGGTGTTATATACTACACGTCAGAGCCTGATGTTTAGAGATGTATTACTCAATTATTTTATTCAGGCTTATGATGGTGTGTAATATATGCACAAAGCTGAATCTTCTTGGATTTTACTGGATTTTCATTGTTTGACTAGATCCATACATGAAGTTTGACTTTGATATGCAAATGCATGTTGCAATATCAAGTTCTGACTTGATGCTATAGATCTAGAGGATAATGGTATTCGTGTGAGGAAGTGACGAATTCTGCATATTTTGAAGACAAGATGAAGGTTCATCAGTTAAAGGAAACAAAATTGTGGGAAGCAACCACAATACTCTGAAGGAAGTACCATCAGAAACTCATGCTTACCTCAATAGAGGAGTACTTTAGTACGAAAGAAGCATGAAGGTGAGAAATATAATGATTATGGTGAAGCTCAAGCAGATCCATAGTCAACATAGAAGAGGGAATGCATGGGAAATCACTTCGAATACTATAATCATAGTGTCGACTAGTGGTTCTCTTGCAACAATAAACCCTCGAAGAAAGAAAGATGATCTATGAACCCATAGAAGACATAAGAAGACCATAGTCGATATCAGAAGACCACAATTGGTACAATATCAATACTGCTAGATAAAATAGAAGATGTCTCGATCAGTTTATAAGAACCTATAGTAGAATCCATTTTTAGATATCAAATAGCCACAGTTGGTATAATAACCACAGCTGGTATCAGTTGGTATTACAAATAGTCCACGATTTAATTATTTGTAACAAGAAGTTGTGCACAAATAAAAATTTTGTTAACCAAATAACAATGACCTATAAACATTTAGACAAAGGATTCACATTGGATGTCCACAATTGAGTGGACACACCACAAGGATTCTTCACAAGACCTTAGATGAATATAAACCACAAGCTACACCTAGACTAATATTCTAACCATCAATCCAATGGTTGGAATAAAAAGGAGTCGAAGAACATAAGTAAACTCTAAGGGGTAGAGTTGGATGTACAATGACTCAATACTTTAAGTTAGATATAAACAGAAGGTCTGAACTGAGAGGAAGTTCGATCTTATCTTCATAAGATTAATGAACACTACTTTCAGAAAGATGTCCGACCAGAAGCCGAGGTTCATACCTCGAGGAAGTAAGAAGTGGACTAAAACTTGAGAAAGTGAGTAATATTTACTCAGAGGCACGGAAGCTCAAGTAAACTAAGATTAATGAAGTTGGATGAAGGAAATACCATAGACCAAATACAGTTCAAAAGGGCCAAAGACCGAAGAAGATTGAACATACCAATACCAAAGACTAATAGAATGATTCCTTTCATGGAACCTAAATAAACCAAAATAGTTTTAGGTATCAACTATAAACCATGATTGGATGGAATAAAAGAGTCTAATCCATTCTTAGGAAAATAAACCATCACAACCATTTCCATGGTTAATACCTTATTAAGCACCATTACTGCATGTTTTGGTAGTAAGGGAAAACAAAGACCTATTTTATCAAATAGGAGAATGTTAACCAATGAGTCCTCAATTAAGACTGTCAGGACAAGAAGAAGTCCCAATAATTGAATATTCAATGAGAAAGGAAACAAGCTTATAATAGTGGAGGAAATCATGGAAGTAAAGGAAGTAATAGTTGTTTGATGACAAACACTAATGGATTCCAGGAAGAATCTGGACAAGGGATATATTCAATTATATCCAGTGAGATCACCACGGAGTTCGAGAAAAGTCGTAGTCCGCACAAGTCGAACCACACTTCGGAAACGTGAGAGAGATCAAACTTCGAGGACGAAGTTTAGTTTAAGGGGTAGAGACTGTAATATCCCAGTGTATTGGGGTTACAAAAATAGAGGAAACAGATGTGTGCATTGCATTCATGCATAGAAAACTGCGGGAATTTTCGCGCTTTAAAGTAAAACAGTCACGATGAATCGAAGTTTCACTTGACCTTGGTGGAATTGAAGTAGCTCATCAAGTCAAGCGCTATAAACCTCAATGTGACTTTGTTCAAACCTTGTTTTGGGTAGAGATGATTTGATCTAAAGGGTTAGATCAAATGGAACTAATAATCAACACAACAACACTTTACACAATGATCAACTACTTGATCATACAACAGATCATAACATGGTATTCTTTGCCATAACATAAGAACATCTATTTAATTGGAAATCAAGTAATAATAATTGGGAAACTATTCTTCACTTATCTTCTCCATGTCTTAAATTGATCCAAGCTTTACCTATTTAAGAATAAAGGACAACCTTTGAACTAAAGTATTAGGAGATTAATCATTTCATCTTAGAGTGGTGAGACAACCCAACATCACATGGAATAATACCATATCCCCGAGTTGATAAAATAAGGATGAGATTAATGTAATTAAGTTAGACAAATGGAATCTTAGCCTAGATACCTAAAGAGATCTTGTGAGTGCACCATAAACCCTAGAATAAACCATTCTTATATAAGAGAGCTCAAGATCTGGTGTTACACTCAAGTGAGTTGAGGAAACACTTGGTTTTAAGGGAGAGATCTATTCAAATATCCAAAAGGTTAAACCATCATTTCTTGAGAGAACTTTAAGTGAATATTCCAGGCATTTTCCTGGGATATAAAACTATTGAGACAACCATGACCATCTTAGAAAGTAAAATAGAAGTGATATATCCTAGTTGATCGAGACAATGCTTGATCATGGAAGTGAGAACCCATTCCATAAGAAATAATGTAGGAAGCCAAACCTTGATTATTATAAATTAAGTGATGATCATAAACCCTAAGAACTTGAGGTAAGGATATCAAGCACAAGTGGATCATGTCTAACCATGATCATGCTCTTGATGTATGTGAGGATAAGTTAAACCCTAAAAGGATAAGCAGATATCATTAGCCACATGAAATTATAAGGAGATCAATAATAAACAACCCTAGACTTATATCCCAACCTTTACTTGTGAACCACTTGGTGATCACAATTTGAATCCTACCATATCTATAGTTCATCAATTAATGAACCTAAGGGAACCTTAGAGTTAAACACTATACTTCATATGGTGAGAAACCATATATCCATTTGACCAAAGTTAACTATAAAAAGAACTATAATCAATATAGTTACTTTAATGATAAGTTAGGATAATAATAGGAATTAATTGGTAGAAGATAAAACCTATTCTCAAATCATAGTAACTAGAGGAGAACATAAAATGTTAAATAAACAACCACCTTATAATGGTTAGGGGAGATTAAACCTATCACATGCAATATGGTGACATCTCATTTCTCCACCCCAGAATTAAATCTCAACCCTAGTTTGAGTAACACTTGGGTGATCACAAATAAAGCCTAAACCACAATTAAGATTCAACCCATGTGTCATTAGGTAAATAGCATTAGAACCATAGATTTGCACATCAAATAAATTTTATGCTTCAATTCCTGAACATAAGCAAAATCTTGTGCTACACTTTATAATTGAAACCATATGTATGGTGAGCAACCACTTAACCCATTAATCAAAATCCAACCATGATGAGAGTATAATTACTCTAAGTACTTCAAGGTACTAATAAAATACCATATTAGTAATAACCTTGACATAGAGTGATAATCAAAATTTCAAGATCTTAATAAATAGAGGATCACATAAAATCATATGCAGGAAACTAAATTCTCAATCGGAGCTCAAATCCTAATGATAAATTCTAAAACACTTAGAGTAGAAATTATCAATCCTAATAATAATAGATTTAATTACACAAGAAAAAGGAAATTAAAATGAGTGCATAAAATCATGATTAATTACAATTTGTAATCAAGCCACATATGGGAAATGTTTAATTAGAACAATTGAGTATCACAATAATACTTTTGCTAGTCTCCATAAAATACCAATTGTTTAACACCTGCAAAATAGAAAATAGTTAAAACATGAATTATAAACAGAATTCAAAACAATGAATAAAACAGAAAATAAAAAAAAATGGAAAAGAAAAAGAAAGAAAAGAGGGGCTTACCTAGCGCGATCGGAGCAGTCCGGGGAGCCCAATTCGCAGCCCCACCGGCAGCCATCACCGCAGCCCAAGCCACGGCCCAAGCACCGGCCCAAGTCGCAGCCCACACAACCCATTTACCCCTTCGCAAGGATAAGACCGGAGAGGAACACGACGTCTTCGTCTTCGTCTCCGGGAGCACAGGAGCTCGCCACCGCGACGCCCGCGCCACGTCCCGCGGTCGCCGCCGGTTTTGTTGACCACTGTAGCACGCCGGGGGCCGTATAAATGGAGCCGAAGCCTCAATTCGACCCCTTTCCGTTCCAATCGCACGAAATCAAGAAAACCTAGCTCGCCGGTATCCGCCTCGCCTCGCCGTTCCTCGCCACCCCTAGCTCCGGCGAGTGTCTTTGCAGCCTTCGCCTCGGTGCCGTGATCATCCTCGACCAAGCAATCGTTCGCGGGAGCTCGGAAGCGCCTGCCCAACCATTTCTTCTCCGCTCCCGGCCTTCGTCTCCGTCGACGGTGGAGTCGCCGTTCGGCCACCTCTCGCATCGCCCGAACCCTCCTACGAGCTCGTGGTGAGCCTCTGCTCCTCGTGGACCCCTCCACCCTCTCCCTAGCATCCATTACCGTGCCATCGCCGGAGGCATGCAAGCACCGCCGCTCGGGCTTGCCATCGAGCAAGCGCCGGCGACCAATACTGGGCGGCGCGACCGCCGTTAAACTCCCCGCGTCGCGTAGAATCCCACTGGTATCAGAGCGCGCTCGTAGGTCGCCGGAGTCTCGCCGCCGATTGCCAATTCCCGCCGGCCACCGTGTCCCAGTCACTTCCCCAATTTTGACATCGGTCAATGCCTACGTGGCCACCAACGTGGCCACTGGCCCACCCGTCAGTTACTGTATGGCTGGAGTCCCCGGTAGCTTTAGCTTTTAGCTTTTAATTCAAATCTTATTAATTCCAGTAAAAGTACTCGCAACTTCAAATAAATCTAGAAAATTCATAATAGCTTAGAAAAACAAATATGAGATAGTAAAATTCTTAGAAAAGTAAACTCTATCCAATAAAAATATAAAATGAAATTTTTATTTTTAATAAAAATTCAATTATTTAATACTTGTTATTTAAGCTTTTTATTTTAATTCTTAATACAATTAAAATTCAGAAATTGGAAAACCTTCTAAAATAAATAAAAACCAGTAAGAAAAATAAAGAAAACATTAAAGTTATTTTTCTTTATTTGTTGTTTTGTTAAATCTTTATTAGTGGAAATTTAAACCCTAATTAATAATTACCTTAATTATTAATTCATTAAAAATAATAAAATGTCAAATCTAATATTATTGTTTCAAATTTATTAATAACTTCAACTTTATTAATGAAGTTATTAATCCAATAATTACAGGGTAATTAGGAAACCCTAGTTCTATTTTAAACCAAGTGATAACCCTATAATTTTATGTGGAACCCTAGAACCCTAATTCAATTATGCACAAAACCTAGCTCCATCATTACATGTGAACCCTAAATTTCCTCCAAACCTAAATCTAGGTTAGAACATGTGATCATGATATTTGATTCCATTCATAGAACCATAGTAGCTTCTAAATATTTACCTTGATCACATAAAATGTAGCAACCATCATTACTAAATTAGTATCCCATGTATTCATCTTAATAAAACTTAGATGATCAAATAGAACCAACCATAGTTCCTATCCTTAGAGGCATCAACCTTACTTATCCATAGTTAGCATCACACCATTGTGATGAACTCCATTAGCAACCATGCTAATATTGACATTACTTAACCCCTGTTCCACTAAACCCTACTAGTGTGAGATATTTGTGAACCATCCTATTTAGGAACCAACCATTCCTTACTTAGTGAATCCAATAGCAAACCCTAGACAACCTCAACCCTAATTGATATACTTCTTATTATTTAAGAAGTATGTTCTTCAAAAGTTATTCTTTTGAAGAAAATAGAGAGTATCCTCAACCCTACCCAACATGACCTATAAACCCTAGCCAGCTATCATTAGCAAGATAAATCAATCTTGATAGCACCCATGTGTAATTAATTGCTTAGGATGCCTAGGCATAACTCCACCTGGTATTAATAAATCCAACCTTGTTAGGATCCATCTAATATCTACTCCGGAGCCAATTGGAACCATAGTTAACCATAGAACCCACCAACCTAATTATCATACTTGTTCTTTAATTAAGAACATGTTCTTCAAAAGTTATTCTTGTGAAGTATATGATAATTAATCATTAACCATGCCATATAGTACTAAAACTCGACAACTATTCTTTACATGTTAACATTATGCCTAATATCATTTTTTGTGTGCTCAATTGATTACTATGTTTTATTATCTACCTGGCCATGATACCAAGTAATACTACCTGAATAAGAACCTTGTTTGTGGATCACTCTAAAAGTGCAACACACCCCGAACTAATCATTACCACTCACTAATCCTAAATCATCGGGGTTAGGTCACGCTTAGATCGATTGCATCTCATTCTTATGCATTAATGCATCTTTGCCAATCTTTTAAACATCGTCCTTACTGGACGATGATGCTATTTCAGAATTTGGAGTTATTGCGTATCGAAGACCTTGTCTGCATAATCTTGCAGTCAAGAAAGGCAAGTTCATCGCTTGCTCATGTCATTTGAGTATTTCTATCAAATTACTTGCAAAGTATTACGGTTATCACTATTGCACAAAAATCAAAACCACTACTTTCATAACTATGAATATGACTATGTGGTGGGCAATGGAACCATGGATTGTGTTGATATGGTGGAGGTTCCATTGCACGGGCTTATATCCATCTAGGATTAAACAACAAATGTCGCCAGTGATTCTTGTGCCGTAATATCCGTGTTAACCATAAGATCCGGAGTGGGACGGAGTAGTCAAAAGTGTTTCCACCTCTCGTTCATCAACGGATGCGCTTTACCGTAGACACTTGTATCCGTCGGGGCAAGCGGTGGGCTGGGGAAGCCTTAAGTCCCCACGGCATAGTCCGTAGACACTTGTCGCTCGAAGTGCAAGCGGTGGGCTGGGGAAGCCTAAAGTCCCCACGGTATTGCGGTCTATGATGGGTTGCAGCTACCGGCGAAGGAGTTTGGTTAACGAGTCCCAAACCGTTGTCGTGGTCGGGGTCCATCCTTAAGTGGTATAAGAGGACCGACGAGGACCCGGTGGTCGGGGTATGCAACAAAGGGTGGGTGTTCGAGGTAGCGGAGGAACATGATTGGCTAGACCTTATACCGGGCCTCACACCATAGGAAGTGTGGACGGGTCATTCCCGGCTGGCACCAAGGTTAAGATCTCTTATGGGTAAAGCAACACACCTCTGCAGAGTGTAATGAACCGTGACCTGTCACTCCCTGTTCCGGGATATGGAACTGCGAACGCGGCCGGAAAGGAGCTCCATGAAGTTCTAGTAAACCGGTGAAGGCCGACGGACATAGTTCTTCCGAATAAAAGCAACCTCTTGAAGAAATGGTTATGAAAACCTGCATTGGTATTAGACTTTCCGGTCTAATGCCGTAGCTAGTGCATTAAACACCTCTTTCCTATAATGAACTTGTTGAGTACGCTCGTACTCATCCCACTCTTAAATCCCCTGCTTAGATATGGAGGCCCCGAAGGAGGATCTACAGTGCAACACGAAGACCGAGGAATCAACAACTACTTCAAGGGACAGGAACCTGTCAGAGGAGGCAGATACCACATCCAACAAGGAGAAACCTAGATTAGCAATAGAAAGGAACTAGCTTCCTAAACTTAGCTCCTATTTAGCTAGAATCTATTCATAGCCTCTGTAGCTAGTTTAATACTTTACAAATAGAGTTCGTGATAAGACTAGTCTACGAGTCGTTCTTCTGGAGTTATTGCAGTTTTACCTCATTGTAAAGTAGGAGGCTGTGATGATCTTATGTAACAGAGTCAATGTTGTAATTCTATAGACATGCCTTGGACCCGCATATGTTTCTGTTGTACCACTCTGAGCGATATAATACTAGTGGAACGGTGTTTCATTGGTGTTATATCAGACTTGCATACTACACCATGCAGTGGTATGCCGGGTCACCACACAACATGTGCTTCCCATTTTGACTGTTTTGATTATAATTGGGCTGCAGAATATTTTTTTCTAAACCGGAGTAAATGAATGACATATGCATAATCAGAATAAATAAGCTATGTAGGACAGAGTGACTGTTTGAATATTTATAAATAAATACTATAAATATACACAAATTATTACACTAACTTCGATGAGGGACTAATAACCCAAATATGAAATAAGTCATACATGTTTAGATCTTATTCTTCGTGCAGATATAGAAATACATATTGGTCTAAGGATACAGCAGGAGGATACTAGAAGGACGGTATGGAAGAATAAAAATACTCCATCTGACTCTCACAGTAAATATTAAATTTTTGATATATATTTTATTATATTTATCAAATAAGTAAAACCCACAAGAATGATTATTAAGGTAATAAATACCTAAATGTGTAACATAAAACAAATCTAGCCGCGCAAGTGCGCGGGTCACCATGCTAGTTTATCTTATGGGAGAGACACCTCTAGTGAACTGTGGACCCCGGTCCATTCTTTACATCTGAAATACAATCTATTGCAATACTTGTTCTTTACTGTTTTCTGCAAACAATCATCATCCACACTATACATCTAATCCTTTGTTACAGCAAGCCGGTGAGAGATTGACAACCTCACTGTTTCGTTGGGGCAAAGTACTTTGGTTGTGTTGTGCAGGTTCCACGTTGGCGCCGGAATCTCTGGTGTTGCGCCGCACTACATCCCGCCGCCATCAACCTTCAACGTGCTTCTTGGCTCCTCCTGGTTCGATAAACCCTGGTTTCTTTCTGAGGGAAAACTTGCCGCTGTGCGCATCACACCTTCCTCTTGGGGTTCCCAACGGACGCGTGCTGTACGCGTATCAAGCATATTTTCTGGCGCCGTTGCCGGGGAACTGAAGAAAAGCTATACCACAAAGATTTCTAACTCCCACGTCAACTACACGCCAGCAGGTACCCAACACATGGATTCTCAGTTGGCTAGTATGTAGACCATCTATATCAACCTGAATGCTTGCTATATGACATAAGAAGACAATGTGCACAGGTTTTCCATTTTTTGAATTTTTTTGAATTTTTTATGCTCATTTGAAAATTGGTCAACCCTAGCTTTGACCATGAAAAACAAGAGTTTGGCACATAGAAATTAAAAACTAAGCTTGGATCCTTCTTAGTCACTCCAAAAGGAAGCTCTGGTCATGTTTTGGGAAGTTTTCATGATCCAACCCAACATCACCTTTCAAACCCTCATGACTTCGTACGACAGTGTTCAATATATGGCACCCAACACATGGATTCTCAGTTGGCTAGTATGTAGACCATCTATATCAACCTGAATGCTTGCTATATGACATAAGAATACAATGTGCATAGGTTTTCCATTTTTTTGAATTTTTAATTCTCATTTGAAAATTGGTCAACCCTAGCTTTGACCATGAAAAACAAGAGTTTGGCACATTGAAATGAAAAACTAAGCTTGGATCCTTCTTAGTCACTCCAAAAGGAAGCTCTGGTCATGTTTTGGGAAGTTTTCATGATCCAACCCAACATCACCTTTCAAACCCTCATGACTTCGTACGGCAGGGTTCAATATATGGCACCCAACACATGGATTCTCAGTTGGCTAGTATGTAGACCATCTATATCAACCTGAATGCTTGCTATATGATATAAGAAGACAATGTGCACATGTTTTCCATTTTTTAGTTTTTTTTGAATTTTTTATTCTCATTTGAAAATTGGTCAACCCTAGCTTTGACCATGAAAAACAAGAGTTTGGCACATTGAAATAAAAAGCTAAGCTTGGATCCTTCTTAGTCACTCCAAAAGGAAGCTCTGGTCATGTTTTGGGAATTTTTCATGATCCAACCCAACATCACCTTTCAAACCCTCATGACTTCGTACGGCGGGGTTCAATATATGGCACCCAACACATGAATTCTCAGTTGGCTAGTATGTAGACCATCTATATCAATCTGAATGCTTGCTATATGACATAAGAAGACAATGTGCACAGGTTTTCCATTTTTTTTTAATTTTTTTGAATTTTTTATTCTCATTTGAAAATTACGTCTAACCTAAGGTTTGATCACCTTACGAGCAAAAACGGCAAAGTGAAAAGAAATTCCAAACCCACATCCTTGTTCCTCACTAAAAGGTGAAGCTATTGAAATTTGAAAATTTTGAAAAAGCTTTTGCAACCCTTCAAACGGTCGAATAAACCCAAAACCACTTAAAAACCTTCAAAACCGTGGGCGATCCGTGGGAGCCTTCGTTCGCAACGTGGACCGTCCATCCACTGATCCTCGACCGTGCGATCTTGTCTTCTAGAAGGTGGCGCACACTGATCCGTGTGATAGCCCGTTCTGCAATCTGATTGGTTGGATTTGTAAGGAGCCGGGTTGGAAAGTGGTGCACTCTATAAACCGTTAGACGCATGCAAAATCTCTTTTTTTATCCAGCGTGGGCCCCGCTTCCATGCATGCACGCGCGCAGCAGCCACATGCATTCAGACGTCGCAGCGAGGCTATTTTTCCAGAGATTCCCTGCGCCGCGTTTTTTCAGAGAGATGCCCTGCGTCCCGCCTAACCTTTTTTCAGAGAGATGCGCGATTCCATGCGTCGCGTCGATTCAGAGATGCCCTGCGTCGCGTCGATACAAAGAGGCGCCCGATTCAGAGAGATGGCATCACGGGAGGGAAAAGACGAGCACGAACGACGTGAATACACGGCCGACGAAGCACACGGGTGAGTGACACGTACTATGAAGGCTATTAATTCAGGGCACCCATTAATTCACCCTTGTCTTGATGACTCGACGAATCCCGTATAAAACAGCACCCAAACCTACTCTATCTCTCACACCGCATCCCATTGCCTTCTTGCCTCTTTCCCTTCTTCTCCAAAACACATCTCAGCCGCCGTAGCCCCTCTCCGCCGTAGCCCACCATGCAGTTCAACGGCCCGACGTTCCGCCGTCCCGCTATCGTCGACGAGCAACAGTACCCACCCGGCATGCTCGTGGAGAACACCTTGAGGTGCTGGTCCATCTCTAGGTGGAGGACTGGGCCCGAGTTCGCCAGATTCTTCCTCACCGCCTGCTTCGCGCACCTCCCACCGGGCACGCCGCCGATGTTCCACATCACGGAGGTCCGCCCGGGAGGCAGCGGCCTCCAGGTTACCTTCACCAACCCCTTCGACGCCTACCATCTGATCGGCCAAGCATTTTGGTGCGGCTGCGAGTACATCGCCTTCACCATGTGCAACATCTTCACCCAGTGGGACTGCATTTTCCCGACCGCCAAGCACATGCACAACCTCCCCTACATCCATCCCGACGAGCAGCGAAGGGCCCGGAGTAAGGGCAGCGCGACGACGAGGAGCGAGGGCGACGAGGAGTCCACGAGGAAGATTCGTAGAAGTTGTTTCATGGAGTCAGATCGAGTCTGTCGTTTTACTGTTTTACTACATATATTATTTTCTTTTCAGTGTTTTAGTAAGGGGTAGTAAGTGGTGTCATCGTGTCATCGAGTCAGTAGTGTCATCGTGTCATCGATCCAGTCAGTCGTGTCATCGAGTCATGTATCCTATTATGAAATATTTGCTATATTTGCTATATTTTATTTTCTATATGGTCTACTCTTGCATGCAACAATAAATATTTTCCATACACAAACTTGTCTTATTTTGTGTGCACCAAACTTGAATGATCTCCCAAATACCAACAAGAAATATTTTCCATACACAAACTTGAAAGACAGGGGCGGACCCAAGTACAAGCTAGTGGGGGCTAATATATATAAGAAATGTGCTAAAAATATATAAGAAATGTGCTAATGTGAAACTTCAATAGAATTTGTTCGTTTTTAGAAGAAAATTATTCAAAATGTGCTAATATATATAAGAAATACCCCCACTCACACCATTTGCCCCCTCTCAAAATTTTGTCTGGATCCGCCACTGTTGAAAGATGTCTTTTGTTTAACTTGACAGGTACACAAATATGTCTACATGATCCATCACAACACCACAATAATATTACAGCCAAAACGGACGCAATATGATTGAAACGAAAACAAAAAAAAACAATTATTCACTAAGCCAAAATGACAAACAAAAAATCTATCGGGTAGTACTCACGGCTTGGCCCAATAACGGGCCCAACATAGAGCCCATGAACTACTCATGAAATTGTCACTTTTTCTATTTCGGAATGTGCTAACTGAACTTGGTTCCAGTTAACTGATTGTCACTTCTTCCACCGCTAACTGAATTTGGATTAGACTTGAAATATTCATAGCTAATTTTATTCGAATTCATTTTACAAACAACATCCTACAAACAGCAGCCCCACAATTCACAACTCCTAAATTCAAATTGCTAATCCGAACGGAATAGAAACAACAAATAAATGGCAATGATACACACATAGAATGCTCCTGCCATCATGTTTGACTGCTTCTTCAAGTGCACAATTTCGCTCAATTGTTTGTTCAATTTCTGCAACTCTCCGTTTAGCGCTCCATTCACCGCAAAATCCTCCCGAACGGCTCTGTTTGAGATCACCTCCTCCACAACGGATGCGGGAGCCTGGATTGGGGGGGGGGGCAGCACTTCAACTTTAAGTCCTTGAGTTCGAATGTACTTATCCATCCACTCGAAATGGCCGCATTCATCCAATTCCTGAAAAGAAGATCGGAAACCCTAATTCCCAAATTCCCAAATCGAGTCAAATCACGACGAAACCCTACCTTTCCATCCTGGCCCAGGTATGGCTTGCTTTCGCATTTGACGAACTCGCGACCCACGTTGCCCCTCTCCGAGCGCACACATGTCAACCGCTTCAGTAGGTCGACGCGAGGGCAGTCGGGGCATCTACTCATCGCAATTTCTCCGTAACGGGGCCATGACCTCTGTGAGCCAGATGCGGAGCTCGACATCCCTCGCCGCCGCCGCCACGGACCGTTGCTGGGAGGAGCGGGAGGAAGAACAGGGGAACGGAGGAGCTGGGAGCTGGAGGAAGAAACAGGGGAACGGAGGAACAGGGAATATGTGCTGGGTCCTTGTCTGAGCTGGCGAGCTATGGGCCCTGCATAGCAACGGTCCACTGGTGGGTCCCGCGTGGATATGTGTTGGGTCCTTGTCTGAACTGGCGAGCTATGGGCCCTGCATAGCAACGGTCGACTGGTGGGTCCCGCGTTCAAACAGATCAGTACAAGTAATCCAGATTCGTTTATTCCTTCGCTGTTTAAGGGCGTGTCGGGCCGTGGCTATTTGGGCCGTTGCGTCTGTCGTGTGCTAGCTATTTCGTCGAACGACGTCGTTTTCCAGCGAATACCGGGGAGAAACGTCGTGTGTGAGCTATTGACCCTAGTTTCCGCGGAAGACGGCCATCAGGCCCACGACAAGCGACGCCCGCCATACAACGCGAAATAGTCCGTCGTTAGGCAGAGATTTTCACGGGACTAGACCGTCTTTATTTCTACCGACGGACTGTGCCGTTTCTTGTTTTCTCTCTCTCCCACGTCAGCAAATTTCCTACGTGGGTTGTATTACAGACTGCTGAGTAGATACCATTGTACATGCCCTAAGAGTTTGCCTGTAACTATAGCATTTTCGGTCACTCACCGTC
This sequence comes from Lolium rigidum, assembly GCF_022539505.1. Lineage (NCBI taxonomy): Eukaryota > Viridiplantae > Streptophyta > Magnoliopsida > Poales > Poaceae > Lolium > Lolium rigidum. Next base: position 169,941,780 of record NC_061512.1, on the reverse strand, counting down.
ACTACGTTTTTTTACATCGCACACAAATATGTGAGCCTGTCTTTACCAGGAATAATCGTGGAATTGTCCATAGATCTTGAGAACATTGCCCGAAGAAGATATGAAGAGCAATCTGAAATTTGAGGACAGTATACGTATGAACTGAACACGGATGGTCACATCAAAGCAATCTCCTTTTTTTTGACCCTGCAAAGCAATCTCCTTCTCCCATCTCTACACATTTCCGTTGAAAAATTGGCATCTTTCACATTAGTGAAGATGCAATCATTTGTACTGGTCCAAATACCGAACGGAACCAAAATCATGCTCTCGGCGAATAAAGGAGGGACTACCATGTGTAAGCATGGTTTTGCCAGGAATGTTCGTGGAATTATCCAGTGATCTAGGGAACATAGCCCCAAGACCTAAACTTTGAGGACAGGAGGTACGAAGCATTAAGGGTCATATCAAGCAATTTCATTGTCTGTTATACAGAGATGCAACATCTCAACAACAACAAAAAAGCATCTCATGCAATGGAGCCAGGATAACCTCCTGTCCTGTTAAATATAAGATGCAACATTTCTCGGTACTCCTGCAAACACAGCAGGGAACCAAAATCAAAATCTCCACCGAGAAAGAGGAGACTGCCAAATGTTTGTTTCAGATGACAGGTAGCTTCATGCATATATATGAAGGAAAAGTGCTCTTTGGCTCATACGTTGATACGTGATGACATGATCACAGTTTTGGAATGGTCTACATGAGGTGAAACAATTAACAATGGTTTACTTGGTCTTGGCGAGGCATCCATATAGTGGGAGATGGAAAGGAGACTTGTCTTTGGCATGATGTTTGGATTGGGGAGGTCCCTCCGCGGATCCTTTGTTCTGGGTTGCATCTCATCCTCATAATTCAGTGGCTGAAAATCATGATATCCTTATTCATCCCTGGGATATTAGGTTTAAAAGAACTTTTGGGAGGAAGAAAGGAAGAACTGGAGAATATTTTTACCTTTCTTTAGGATGTCGTCGAGCTTCCTTTTGGAGATTTTTGAAAATTAATGATATTTTAGATGAAACTGCAACCACATTTGACCCAACATAGTTTCATACAACAGCTCAAATAGTTACATTTCAAATTAGACAAATGGTAAGTTTTTTTAAGCCACAAATATCAACATCTCATTTTTCAAAAATGTGTTTGATTTTCTTCACCTTTTTTTATTCACGTCGATGGCTTTCAAAAGATATTCCAACAAATGCAAAACTGCTGGCTGGCGTTAGCGGAATAGAAACAAATAGTACTACTGATTTGAAATGACCAGTTACTGTTTTTTCGAAACGGTACTGTCTAGTTACTGAGCTAACTAGTGAGTGCAGTGTGAAGCTCCGGGCTTATCTCAGTAACATGTTTTCAGCTGAGAGAAGGTGCAGATATTTACTTCCGTTTGCAAGTAGCTCCCAAAGTTCATGGAGGCATGCATGTGCATGTCCCAGTATCCCCACCGCTGCTGCTGGTAATTGCTCATCTGTCCGTACACTGTATGTATGGGCCAGCATCTTGAACCCAGAAATCCAATAATGTTGGCTGACTTGTTTGGCTGCCAATTCTTGCATCAGACAACGCATGTGAGCATGTTGTTATACCAGGAATGTTCGTGGAATTTGTCCGAAGATCTGGAGAAAATTGCTTGAAGAAGATCTGAAGAGCAATCTGAAATTTGAGGACAGGATGCCTATGAATCAGTGGTGGTCACATCAAGCTATCTCCTTGTCCGGTCTGAAGTTTCCCACTAAAGATTTGGCTGGACGCTACCGAACATTTTTTTATGAAAAAAATATATTAATATCGGGATGTATTAATTACACCTAGCCTCTGTAATAATATAGTACCCTAATGGCAAAATGGATTCATATAGCTAAAAATGAGAGAAAATTACATAAAAAAGTTCCGCTACAGTGACCAGTTTCTTGTAACAGCAGGCCAACTACCACCAAAACAGCTCCAGAAATCCATTAACTCTAAAAACAATGTTTCAAGAAGGGAACAACTCACAAGCACCATCATCATCATGATCAATGACTATAGGTTTTCAGACACTACCGAACATGCAATTTCGTTTTCAAATACAAAAAAGCTGAAGATCCATTCATTTCTATTCATCGAAAGAATAACGGAACAAAAATCCCTCACGATCTCAGCGCAGAAAGGGGGGTCAGGCTGCCAAATGTTTGCTTCAGATTACATGTTGTACTAATACTATCTTGACCTTCATGTACAAGAAGGAAAACTGCGCTTCCTCTCACACATAGATACTCAATGGAAATAAACCAAAGCTTTAATTTCGCGGATGTAGTTTAAAATACACAAAAAGACGAGGTTGCACTATTTCTTCATGTAAACCAAAGGTTTAACCGAAAAATGTACTAATCCCTCCGTTCACTAATGTAATACCCTTTAACTTTTTGTAGATTCACTCACTTTGATCTATATCTAGTCTAGTTTAAAATATCTAAAATATCTTACATTAATGAACGGGAAGAGTCGTATTTTCTTTCTCTGTTAGAAGATGCACAGGCGTGTGCGTACACTAACACTACACTTATGCATGATTGCATCTCATTAATGGAATTTGTGATATTCGGCTTAATACATGGTCCGGATAAATGTAAATAGTTGGTGCTTTCGGGTACTTTACATGATAAAACTCGATGACAACCAACTGTTACTAAGGAGGATTTTTTCCGACCGTGTTTTGTATATTAAGCTCGAGGGGACGGGGAGTCCGATACGACGATAAACCACCACAGACGGTATAGATCTAGTACTAACATCTCTTCCGCCACGGAGCAGAGCGGGCAAGTGACATGGGTTGGTAGTACATGCTGGTCGGCCGTCCAGCATCATCGGAGAAGGGTGAGCCAAGCGTGAAACTTGTACGCCATGGGGTCGAACGAGTTCCATACATTCGAGGCTCCAAGGAGTGTCGTTGACCCTACGAAGAAAGCCAGGTACACCAATCGAGATGAGAAGGACCATTCGGCGGTCACTTCCACCGAAACCTGTCCTGGTCGTGACAAGTCGGGGATGCAACAATAGCCTCCCACAGCTTGAGGTATTGTACCACAGCATCCACATACAAGGCCCCAACAATGACCCTCGTCCAGGCATGATCGGCCACGACCTCTCGGACCATCATGTTGCTCCTGAAGCGGGGCTTGACGAGGGCAAGGATCGTGGGGGGCGATGGAGGCCACGTTGAGGCCACAAATCCAAGGGTCTTCCCAGAAGAGGAATGAACTGCTACAAAGGCTAACTTCAGTCTAGTGTCTAGTTGTTACAGGGGGCTGATGTTTTCCGCTGAGAGCTTACCAAGAATGGATAATTCTCGGTAGAGTCCATTTATAAAGCATTAATCGAACCCATTCAATCGGTATTTAATAATAAGTCAATTTGAAAGATGAAGATACCGTTGAAAATAAAGGTTTTTGGCATGGTACTTTAGTTGTGGTGTTATTCTTACTAAAGATGACCTTGCAAAATGCAACTGATATGGTTGTAAGAAATATGTTTTCTGTTACGAAGAGGAGACAATAAAGCATTTTTTCTTTGAGTGCCGGTTCGCTAGATCTGTATGGTCAATTATTTAGATAGGCTCTACCTTATACCCTCCGAGAAGCATAGCAAATATTTTTGGCAATTGGCTAAACGGGGTGGAAGCTAGGTTTAAGATTCTTATCAGAGTGTAGTGTGAGCGATTGCCGGTATATGGTCCCTTTGGCTATGTAGGAAAGACAAGGTTTTTAATGATTTTTGTCTCTTATGCATGTCATCTGGCGGCGTATAGTACGACTTGGCTCCGTTTGTTGTCGTCGCTTCAACGTTTGGAGGACCGCGATCTTTTTACCAAGATATCTACACGGTTGGAGAATACGGCCAAGAAGTTTATTACCCAATATGGGTGGATGCATAATCGGAGGATTGCGGCTCGTTTGCCATAAATGGTTGTTTATTTACGAGTGTTTTCTTTTGTAATGTTTTTGTGGTTTGTAGTCATTGTGGACGGCTGTGTACATCCTTACTATGCAGAGCTCGGATATATTCACTTAAACTTTTTAAGTAATAAAACGTTTTTATCGAAAAAAAGGAGAAAAGGGAATTGATCTGATGTTGATGTCGTTCTTGCATTTAGCAGATGATTGTTACTCAAGCAAAGGCTCACAGGCCTTCGGATGTACGCCAACTTAAGAGCGACCATTCATGCGATCACTAATTCCTGTTACAGTGTTACAGGCTAGACCGCCACCATTACATCAGCGACGTGTGAAGGAGGGTCGGTCCTGCTTGTATAGGGGCTCCTATTCACCGGGAGGTCCTATGCACCGCTTTAAGCGGCACGTCTAACAGTCACCGCCTGAAGCGGACAGAAGATGGGCCGGCCCGATACATGAAAGTTAAAGCACGATAGGAATTCATTACCAAGGGCGTCGTTTGGTGGTCTGTATGGATTTCTTGCACCATTGCACCAGCGAGATTAGTCTCCCTGCGCGTTGTAAGTGGGCCATGGGCCATGAAACATGGGTCGTTTGGAATCCTGGGCAGCCTTTTGTGCGCCGGAGAAGGAAGCCAAACCCCATCGTTTGGTTGCCCGTTTCCAGCCTAAGTTGCACGCAGGAAAACAGGAAACAACTGTTTGGTTGCTCAAATCACAGTTCCATGTCCTTACCACAATTCAAATAGGGTATCATTACCATGTCATAGCATGTTACATACGATCAGACACCACTCAGAAGAACAAGATCACCACGATGAGGAAGGCGGTGGTGTAATCTTTGACCCGACTGGGACGTACCATCGGCGGTGCTCCTTGTAGAGCATGTACTTCCTCCGGCGGCAGCTGTGCTAATGGCAGTCTCATCGATGGCCTGATATTCTAGGAACTCCTCTTCCAGGAAGGTGAGGTACTCTTCTTGTGCCTCCTCCAATGTTTTATACCCTCGGTAGCTGTTGTTGGATTAGCCATTGACCTCGTCTTGACAGACTCTCCATGAGGTGTAGATTCCTCGAACCCGTCCGCGGAACACCACATACCACTAGAACGGCATAAGAACAATAGGTAACCGATCACAACCAATTCATAACACAACAATAGAACAACACACGTGTTGACAGCAAATGATAAACTAACAGGGGCATGCATGATCATTCCAAAAGTGGATCACAAGTTCATCCTACAGTACCATGGTGTCATCCTACCACCACAACAAAGGTGAGTGTCATCCTAACACCGCAAGTTCACCATCACCTGAGGGGTTAGTATATACCACCTCATCATAGTTACAAAAGGGGGCCATCAAAAAAATTTCAACCCTAGCTACTGCCAAAATGTACATCATCATCATCACCAGCTCCATGCATGCATCCCCTGAACCACCACCTCAAGGGCACCACTACACCTTTGAGTGGTACATGCCAAGGTAGTTCCTTAGCCAAAGGACGCGGTGTGGCTCGATCATGCCCACGAAGATGGAACCCTGGGCCTTGTGGTCGACGAGGTGGCTCAGGGCGGCCATGATATCATCCTCGGAGAAGCCAAGCATGTCCATGACCGCATTGTACAGGTCAGGGTGCATGCCCGTGGGCTTGCTGTCCCTGATGGCCTGTGCAATGTCCTTCACAACAACAGTCATGTTGGTGAAGGCCACCAACTCGTCGGCGGCGAAGGCACCTCTCTTCTTCTTGCCGGCGGTCACCTTCTCAGGTGCGTCGCCAGCCTTCTCAGGTGGCCCATCGAGGTGTTGGAGATATGCCCAAGAGGCAATAATAAACTGGTTATTATAATATCTTTGTGTTTATGATAAATGTTTGCATACCATGCTATAATTGTATTAACCGAAACATTGATACATGTGTGTTATGTAAACAACAAGGAGTCCCTAGTAAGCCTCTTGTATAACTAGCTTGTTGATTAATGGATGATCATGGTTTCGTGATCATGAACATTGGATGTTATTAATAACAAGGTTATGTCATTAGTTGAATGATATAATGGGCACACACCCAAATGAGCGTAGCATAAGATCAAGTCATTAAGTTCAGTTTGCTATAAGCTTTCGATACATAGTTGTCTTAGTCCTTTGACCATGAGATCATATAAATCACTTACACCGGAAGAGTACTTTGATTACATCAAACGCCATTGCGTAAATGGGTGGTTATAAAGATGGGATTAAGTATTTGGAAAGTGTGAGTTGAGGCATATGGATCAATAGTGGGATTTGTCCATCCTGATGACGGATAGATATACTCTGGGCCCTCTCGGTGGAATGTCGTCTTAATAGCTTGCAAGCACATGATTGGATCATGAGAGATGACATACCGCGGTACGAGTAAAGAGTACTTGTCGGTAACGAGGTTGAACAAGGTATGGTGATACCGATGATCAAACCTCGGACAAGTAGAATATCGTGTGACAAAGGGAATTGGCATCGTATGTAAATGGTTCAATCGATCACTAAGTCATCGTTGAATATGTGGGAACCATTATGGATCTCCGGATCCCGCTATTGGTTATTGCTCGGAGAGGAGTCTCGACCATGTCTGCATAGTTCGCGAACCGTAGGGTGACGCGCTTAAGGTTCGATGTCGCATAAGTAGATTCGGAATATGAGTTGGAGTCCGAAGTTTTTGTTCGGAGTCTCGGATGGGATCTAGGACATCATGAGGAGGTCCGGAATGGTCCGGAGAATAAGATTCATATATGGGAAGTCATTTCAGGGTTACCGGAAAAGTTCGGGATTTTTCGGTATTGTACCGGAGGTTCTAGAAGGTTCCGGAGGGTACCATAGTGGGGCCCACCTATCCCGGACGACCAACATGGACCGGAGGGGTCGCATAGGCCCACATGGGCCATGCACACCAGCCCCCAAGGCCCATGTGGCTGTACCAAGTGGATAAGATCAAATCCCTTGAAAATAGGGACTTAACTTGGGGGGGAAGTTCCCCCCCTTGTTTTGGCCGACCCTTGGGCTTGGAGGAGGGGCCAAGGCAGCCCCCCCACGCCTATATAAGAGGGAGGGGAGGGCTGGGGCGCAGGATATCATCCCCCCAAGCCCTAGCCGCCCCTCTCTCCCTCCTCCTTCTTCCCCGCGCAGTGCTTGGCGAAGCCCCGCAGAATTTCTCCTCCACCTCCACCACCACGCCGTCGTGCCGCCGGGATTCCGAGGGGATCTACCACACCTCCGCTGCCCGCTGGAACGGGGAGAGGAAGGAGCTTCATCGACACCGTACGCACGACCGAGTACGGAAGTGCCGCCGGATTGCAGCACCGGGACGATCGTCTACATCAACAACGAGATTAATCTCGTAGGCTTTGGAATCTTCGAGGGTTAGTCTCATCTCCATCTCGTTGCTTCGATCTTGTAGATTAGATCTTGGGTGTTCCATAGATTAGATCTATTGGTTTTATTCGTCTTGCGGTAGGAAAAATTTTGTTTTCTATGCTACGAATCCCATCACGAGGTTGACCGTGTCAGACTCCTGGCTTTCAGCATCCTCAGGTGAAGGAATTGCTGCAGCCAAGCCTAGGGGCTCACTGGATCCGATGGCGTACTTTCCGGTGGCGAGGCCGAAACGTAAGATGGTATGCATCTCCTCGTAGTTGGCAATGGGCACATTCAGGAACTTCGTGTCCTTTGGGTGAACCTACGATACGAAGGGACAATGTTGTTAGTTCCGGTAGTGGCCGATCAAAAGAGTTTGTGAGGTGGACCGAGCGTGCTCACCGCGACGTGCCCGCAGTAGTGCTCACCCTCAAGGATGATGCATTTGGTATCCTCGGACCACTGAGCCCCACTTAGATCGCGGAGCCTGCTAATGGTGAGCCACCTCTGCCTCCACTTCCTCGGGTGGTTGTACACCTGAGTGGAGCACACGAAGATACGACGGTGGTCAAATAGGCCCTTCGCCACATCAGTGCGGTGACCCAGCATACCACTGCATGTTGTAGTATACAAGTCGTTGATATGATCTTCATGAAGGGACTTCTTCACAAATATCACATCCCTCAGAGTGGTACAACATAAACATTGCAGGTCATAACACTCGAGATTATATTACAATCACAGCCATAACAAGTTGGTATTCTCACAGGTCCGATGAGAACACCTTAAGATACTACTTAAGTTCATTGCAAACCAGCATAAATAGTAAACTGAGCTTAGCACCTTATGTAGGTAAGTTCTACGCTGCTCAGCTCTATAACACTAGGGTATGACACTACTCCTCCTCCGCCTCATTTTTGCCGGGCCCGTAGACTATCCCATAGTCCACGCCTTCCACTCCTCCGGATAGATCAGGTTCTACGTAGACCAGCTCGTATTCGCCTTCCGGTGCTCCGTCAGTGGCCTCCACTTCATTATCACAGTCTAGCAAGGGTGTCGAAAGAAAGTGAGTACAGAGGTACTCAGCAAGCTCAAAAGGAAAAATGTGTTTGATGCACTAGCTACGACCATTGATCAGGAAATCTCCGGTCAATGCAAGTTTCGCAAACATTTCTTCAAAAGGTTTATTTTATTCAGAAAACTATGCCTGCCAGTCTTCACAGGTTGAACAGAACTTCATGGAGTTCCTTTCCTGCCGCGTTCGTAGTTCCCTTCCCGGAACAAGGAGTGACTGCCACAGTTTGATACCCTCTGCAGAGGTGCGTTACTTTTCCCATAAGAGAACTTATCCTTGATACCAACCGAGACGTGTTTCTCGTCCACACTTCCTTGGTGTGGGGCCAGGTGTAAGATCCAAGCCAATCATTGCCTTCTCCGTGACCTTGCATACCCACCCTTTTGTCCACTCGTACATCCCCGGTAGACATCTCCCGATCATACGGCTTTACCCCCGATGTACGTCGGACAATCTCTCATAGACTATAGAGCCTCTCATCCACACGGATGGGGATTTTAAAGGATTTCCCAACCTACTGCAGTGTTATCCCAACACCTGACCCGTGCTCCACCAGGTCCGTTGATATGCAAGAGGGAAAAGATACAGCTGACTTCCCCAGAGCCATTATACATCTTATGGTTAACGCAAATTGTATGGCGCTAGAATCACTAGACAACATTGGTGATTAGTCCTAGATTAATAGAACCCTTGCCATAGAACCTCCACCATATCAACACATACCATGGTTCCATTGCTCACCACATAGTCATATTCATAATTGGAAAAGTAACATTTTGCTTTTCAATGCAGGAATGATAAGTATAGTACTTTTGCGGTAAATTGATAGAAGATAATAAGAGTGACATGAGCAAGAGTGAACTTGCCTGGTGACTGTGAGATAATGCAGTTCGAAGTGTTGGATTGAACCTGAACCTCGGGTTCTGTAAAGAAGCATCATTGTCCGGTAAAGACAATGTTATAAGATCCAAATGATGCATGTATGGATGTATTATT